>NC_134037.1:78339688-78650712 GCF_965140245.1 Athene noctua
GGAATGAGAGGAACTAGTCCTTTTCAAGTGAGTTAGATTCCAGTTGAAGTGGTGAAAGCTGTCAGGTCAGCCTCTTATGAAATAGTACTTTGTATATGTAGAGATACTGATTTTACAAATATTGGAATAGCTTTATTTTGATATGCTAGCAGGTTAGCATTAGAGATATTCACTTTATAACTAAACGATTTGCTTATGATTATATATATTTGCTTTCTCAGTTTTTTGGTGTTTCATACCTTGCAGTATTAGGTAAATTCCTTGGTTGATAACCAGTGATCACAGTTTTTTTAGATGTCACAGGCACAAAAAGTTAGTGCCAAAATCCAGTTTTTTTCTGATTATAAAGTATCTTCATCAGCATCTCAGTAGCAGTATAGTGTATTTTTTTAAGTTAAAAATGCATAATGTTAATTCTTTATGACTAATCAGCTAATGTTGACTTCTTTTTCCTCTAACTCACTATGTATGTATGGTCTAGATGGCTAGCTTTTTTAATATATCAGGTTATCACTGTGCGCATATACCATAGAAGATTCAGGTTTATGACAAGGAAAAGACTGATAGAGAGCTATGTGAAAAATTGAGAGAGCATAGAATATACATCTTCACTTTGCAACAGTTCCTGAAACACTTTAGCGACAAAGTTTTTTGTTCCCTCAGATTTCCTTTGTATGTTGAAGATGTGGGAGATTTACTTTGGCCTTAAAACAGTAGAACAGGGAGAAGACTCCCATGACATTATTGTGTTAGTGAATAGTTAATTATTTTGGGGTGATCATTGAAGTAAAAAAAAAAGGCCTTTACTCTTTTTGTACAAAAGACAAAGAATGCATTAACAAATGGAATGTTTTCTTGTAATTGCTAACTCTGGAGGATGGTTGTGGATGGTTTCCAAAAGATTGAGAAAATAACCTGAATGTGCTTTATGTTGTTCTTTGTAAATGGTGACTGTTAAGATGCACCCTTGGAAAGCAGGAAAGAATCTAATGGTGCTGCTATTCAGTTCTTTCAAGTAGTTTGTTTTTTAGTAGTTTTCATTATTTGATTTCCTTTCAGTTTCAAGAATAAACAAAACTGAAATTTAGATAACTCCATTAGAATTTTTAATTCTCCACTAAACTTCAAAACATTATTTTGGAGGATCTCAACCAGGAATTTGTTTAAATCAGTTTGTTTTGTTTTAAGGGTTGTAAAATAGCACCTTGCCTTTCACTTTTAGGCACTCCTTGCACGTACTGGGAGGATAGCACAGGGTGTGGTATTTCTTTGCTGATACAAAGGCGATTCTGATGTGAATTAGGCTATTGTTTTCTGAAGTATACTTTTTGAGAGAATGTCCTTCTGGCTTTAGATGAAGAGCTTCCCATTACATGACTTCATAGTTGTTCAACGTAAACACAGTTTATTTCATATGCTGAAGATACCTGTAGAAATTGGACAGCAATTGACTCTGTTGTTAATGAAGGATTTAAACATAGGGATCATGGAATAGTGTCTGGGTAGAAAAAGTCCATTGCAGACCAGTCAATCTTCATTATTCACAAAGGACAATTTACAAAATGGATGGTAAAACTAGATAAAACATTTTTGTTTGAGAAATACACAACTGAGGAACTAAAACCATGGAAGTTCTGTCTGTTTGAGCTGATATTGTTAAGCTGATGTTTTTAAATAGCAACAAGTAGTGTTGTTGTTTAAATCTCATAGAATGGATGGCTCCTTTCTTTAATTTTTCTGATCACAGTTAGTAGTTTGTACAGAATTGTATTACTGCTGATTCTCCTGCATCAAAGATATTAAAGTCATTTATTATTATGATTAGCTGCCAAATATTTGATTCACTCTGCCGGTATGGAAAAAGCCAACCAACCAAAAATCTTAAATAAATTTAGTAACTTGCTATATGTGTAGCTGTGCTACTGGTAACTAAATATTTGGGGGTAACTTGCTGCTAAAGGAAGCTAGAGTAGAAGATTTTTAAAGGTATAATAGTTAAACCTGGTTATGAATGTGAGCGACCAAATCTGCTTCAGCAGTCATACTGTGCTGGTGAACTTTACTAGTGGAAAAAAATTTTGAAGAGTTGGAGGCTGTTAATCTAACCCATGTTGTAAGGAAATTCTGTAACAAGAACAGTACATGTTAATTAAGTTTATGTGAGTGGTTGTGTAAGACTGATGTAATGCTAAGACTTAACAAAGAGATGAATATTCTGGATTCAATTTCCTGGTTTTTAATGTTGACTTTTAAGACACTTAATTTTCATTGACTCTTTGTTTAGTTGTACTGTTTTCTGTCTGTTCGCTTATTACATCAAGAAGCTTTCAGTTTTACAAAGATACTCATTTGAATGTGGATGGATAGTGTATGTCAGTTGCTAGTTGATATAGTTGAAGATACCAAGCTGACAGGCTTGTTCAGCTATTCTCTGAGGAACTTCTCAACTGACTTTCATGTTAAAGATTTTTAGCTTTTTTGCAGCATAGTACTGAGATATGAGGAGACACTTAACTTACTTTGAAATGTACAGCTTTTTGAGTTTACCGAGAAAACAAGGACACTGTATTTAATCTTTGTATTATTTTTTTAAGTGAATGCAGATTGCCACTGTCAGATGTAATGCAGGGTTGATGGACTTTTAATCAGACCTGTCCTGGCCATTCTGACATATCATTGTATTAAATAACGTAAACGCACATTTTAGTAAGTAGAAACAAATGCATGACTTGAAATTTAAAAGTCAGAGTTCCGTGTCATGCTCTAAACCAAAACTGCTGAAGTATGAAAATTTGTCAGAAGTGGACTGTCTGTTTTATCAGCTTTCATGCTTGATCATATTGGTCTTTTTTTTTTTCCTTTTAACTCTCTATTCGTTTTTGAAAGAAAGATGATGGGAATATAGTTTGCCTGATGCTCAGGCATTTCACTGATTAATAGTAGGGGGTGGATAGAGTAAGTGCTTGCCAACATTTCAGTCTGTACACTGATGAAGCATGCGGGGTACAAGTCCATGTGGCACAATATTAAAAATGACTTGGTTTTCTGCTGGCGTTGCTATTTCTGCTGCATCAGCAATAGTAGCGAACAGTGCTGGTGTTAACAGTGAAGACTGCTAAAATTGTGATGAATAAAAACAAGTATTTCTTTGCCAAGCAAACATACTAAAGCTGCTAGATTAGAAAACACGAGTTGCAATGTTCCACCAATAATGAAGCACTTAAAAGCTTTCTGTTGACATTTATACAAAGAGAACAGATGAGTGTGCTCTATTGGGTTTTGAAGTCTGTTTGAAGCAAACCTTAAACTGCCCACAACAGAAGGAGTTTTGCAGGCTGGTCTTGCAATAAGAAATGACTGAATTTTGATACCGAGAGTGCTGACAAATTGCTGAAAGTGCTGCCCACTTATCAGTGGACTGACAGTTTAATCATCAAAACTGTACTGCTAGACTGGCCTCAGAGAGAGACAAAGGAAAAGCAACTAGAGTTTTTCCAAGGCATTAAAAGAGGAATTGAAATTTGAAATGCAAACACTTTTCGGGGCCGGGGGGGCGTGTGACACTTGAGTCTGCATGACTTGTACGCTGTGTTCTCAGTGGTGGTGTCCAGAATGTACAGATTCTCCTCCATTTCTTCTGAGTGAAAGTGCTGATCTGTTCAATACATGAATGGGGTGAAGTCACTGTTTTGTTTATTTTTAAAATTTTTTATAATAATGCTTGTAAATAAAATTTAGTACATGCTGTATCAGTAAGATTCTTTTTGGACAGGGGGTGAATATCAGCATGCTGCTCATCTTGTAGTTTGAGCACATGCTCTGTAATAGCCTCCAGAATGCTTTCAAGAGATGTTATAATCCACCTGTCTTTAGAGATTTTTTTGATAAGAGCAGAATATAATAGTTATACTTTTTCTGGTGTTTTTTTGTGTGTGTGTCCGTCCCCCCCCCCCCCCCCCTTCTTAGTTATGTTTTTCAGGTTCTTTTTTTACAATATTATTGAATGCTGTTTGAAGAAAACATGGTATTTTATACAAAATGAACTGATACCTAGTTGCAGTTGTCTAATTGATGGGTACTGCTTTAATGGAACATGGAATGGATTGTCTGCCTGGATAAACCCTGGATCCATATTCAGTAGATTTGGATCCTCCAAAGTGATAATTATATGTTAGAAAGTTTGTAACCTTTGTTTACTAGTTTGGGGACTTATCTGATGGAAAAAGAATTGGAAAAAATATGTTTTGTTGCTTAAAAGTACCTCTTAAATTTCTGAATTGATGATACACTAGCAGTTGTGTGCAGTAAAAATAGTTTATAAAAATATTAACTTTTTGCAGACATTTTGTTGCATTTCACATTAAAAAAAAAAAAAAAAAAAAAAAAAAAAAACAAACAACCACAAACCATGAAACTTTTTAGTGGTAAAGAACGAGAAGGGACTTGAATCAGTCGTTTTACCCTCTGGCCCTCTCAGCGCAATGCATGCTGATCTCATGAGTTTGAGTGGACTTACTAAAGTTGTCTCTGATAGATATCAGAATTTTTCACTTTTCACAAAAAATTGTCATGGAAATACTGAAGGCATTATTCACACTTGTTTCTAGTGCCATAATATATAAAAAACAAAGGTATTGTAGGAATGAACTCTTCGTGTCAAAATATATAAAATTAACTGTAAAAACACTTGGTGTCAGTTATATTTTGGGCATAACGTGATTTCTGTGAGAAAGTAGAAAACTAAAACAATATTCTGTGCATCACTGAGATCCAAGTACTGTGCAGATTTTTAGCTATATGACCATAACTGTCTTTCTCACTGTACCTCTTAAGTTTTTAATTTTAAAAAATTTGCTCATAACATTTTTTAATATGGACATTAGCTTGTGATTGAGAATCTTTGTGTGGTGTTTTGTTTTCTTAAGGAAGCATGCTGACTGTTATAAGATGATTAGTGTTTTGATTCTTTCTGAATCTCTTGCTGATTGTGGCTACTGGTTTGTTCCACCCCTATTTGCTGTGTATTGTAAAAATCAAGAATGATAGATAAGTGGTTTTTCTGTGACAGATAAACACTATGTAATTTTATCAGTTTAAGGAATTAAATTCTGTGTGCATTGATGACTTAACATGATAGACTTAGGAAAGGAATGTAGGCTGAGAGTGATAACAGTTTAGCTCTGTTTAAACAGCTGTAGCTAAATTGGAGAAAATTGTTGATAGAAGTTTTGTTTCATTTTTTCAAATTCTTACTTCTAGTTTAAAGTGCAATGAGGAATGCATTGGTTTAAAAACAGTGTCCAAGTCTTCTACTCTTTCAAAAGCTAAAGTTTTGTAATTTAGAAGCCTCCGTGATGAGAATTTCTAAAGCTGTGGGCACTGGTATGAGGGTGGTTTGCAACTCTGGAAGTGATAGGAGAGATTTTGAGAATTTGAACCTTTTCAGTCATTTCCTACTTTGAATATGCTTGCTGAGTGGTTTATGTAAACCCATTTTACTTTGCAATCCAACAGTCTTAAACACATGTGCACAGTGTTGCTTCCTCTAAGGGAATGATGATTGACAGCTGAAAAGCAATAACTTCTTGGTGTTTTTTAATGTGATGACAAACATTCATCTGAACACAGTTCTTAATGTGCTGAAGAGGAATGAATACTTTATTGTTAAAGTGTCATGAAGAAATCAAAAAAGTACATCTCTGTAGGCAATGTAGTCAGTATAAACACTGTGTCCTGCTTCAGATGGTATATTAGGAAGGTGTTAAGAGAGTTTGAAAAATACTCTCTGTAAATGAAGGAAACAAAAGACTACATTACTTGCATAGTTTTCAGGAACAGAGTAAGACAAATGTTCTCCTGGACCAGAATGCATGTCACTGCCACCATAGGTGACTATGTCATGCCATGTTAAGGTAGAACAAGATAATTATATATTGAAAACAGTTTGTCTTTTTTTGAGTCTGTACCTCCACTGCCCTGTTGTGAGCAAGACAAATTTGTCATTTACTGCTAAACTTATTACTTAAAATGAACAGACCAGAGTGGCGTTGAAGGTGAATAATGCGAATTTAAAAATTCTTCATATGAGTTTCTGCTTCTATTTACAGTACAGTTGGGTACTTAGATATTTTTCAGAGAGAGGCCTATTACTGCATTTGCAGAGCTCACAGGTGTTAGAGCTATGATGAAGCTGCTGCAGGGTTTTTTGAGCCATGTCTGCTATTATCAAAGAATCATAGAATGGTTTGGGTTGGAAGGAACCTTAAAGATCCCCTAGTTCCAACCCCCCTGCCATGGGCAGGGACATCTTCCACTAGACCAGGTTGCTCAAAGCCCCGTCCAGCCTGGCCTGAACACTGCCAGGGAGGGGACATCGACAGCCTTTCTGGGCAACCTGTTCCAGTGCCTCACCACCCTCACAGTAAAGAATTTCTTCCTTACATCTAATCTAAATCTGCCCTCTTCCAGTTCAAAACTGTTACGCCTCGTCCTATCACTACACTCCCTGATACAGAGTCCCTCCTCATCTTTCCTGTAGCCCCCTTTAAGTACTGGAAGGTTGCTGTAAGGTCTCTGTGGAGCCTTCTCTTCTCCAGGCTGAACAACCCCAACTCTCTCAGCCTGTCTTCACAGGGAAGGTGCTCCAGTCCCCTGATCATCTTCATGGCCTCCTGGACCCACTTGAGGAGGCCTATGTCCTTCTTAATGTTGGGAGCCCCAGAGCTGGACACAGAACTCCAAGTGGAGTCTTACGAGAGCAGAGCAGGAGGGGAGAATCACCTCACTCGACCTGCTGGCCATACTGCTCTTGATGCAGCCCAGGATGCAGTTGGCTTTCTGGGTGGCAGGCACACATTGCCAGATCATGTTGAGTTTAATATTAATTATAATTAGTATCTCTCCTTACTCTCTTTTAAATCCCAAGTGTTATACAATGTCATTAACCACTGGTGTTAAGATGGAGGTAGAACTGTACTTAGATGTTTGTTCTGAAAGTGAAGCTTTCCTTATTTTATCAGTTGTTTTCCTGTGAGATGCCATGGTGGAAGAATTTGTAAAGAATTATAAATGTAGAGTAGCTAAAGACTTGCAAATGAACTTCAAAAGTGTGATTTCATGAGAGACATGCCAAAGAAGCTTTTGGGAAGGGTGGACCAGATACCTGCTTGGTAGTGTGTAAGAAATGAATATAAATAAAAGGGTGTTTAGTTGAGTTTCTCTTATTTTTGATATGTGGATTTAGTGGTAAAAAATAAAAATGTGTGCTTGGGAGAGGTGACCTTCCTACTTTTGTACTACTGTCCTCAGATTTTTAAGTATTTTGGAACAGAATAAAACTGATACTTGCTAGAGGTGAAAGGAGATTAGAGCTTTTACCTTTTCTAATGTGCTGCTTGGTGAGGCTTTCTGTAATATTACTTCACTTCTGATAAACTCTTGAGGGAGGTGCTGAAAATACAGTAGCAGATAGTTCTGCAGATATCTGTAACTGCTTAAAGAGAGTAGCAAGTCAAGACAGTAGAAGCTTGAAATTGGTTTAATGATGACAGTAAAAGGAAAGTTTACGTTATTAAAATTTAATATGTTGTACGGACTCTAGTTGAGACACAAAAGGTGTAATTAAACAAGAGGCAGGTATCTGAGAAAACTGGTGATCATAAAAGAAAAAAAACATCTTGGACATGTATAAAAAGATTCAGCAGAATCTGGAAAAACTCAGGGTGCATATTAAGTAGCTAAATAACTTGAAGGGTTGTGTATTTGGCAGAATGCTTGTGGTCGACTGGGTTAACAGTTTGGGGAGGAAGATAGGTTGTGTTCTATCTATAGATAGAAGTGAGAGAGAACGGGTGAACTAGAGATTTGATCTCATTATTTTATAATTTTAGCAGTAGTCCTTCACTTCTGCCAAATACAAGATAAGTGAAAAGAGAGGCTTCTAGACAGTGTGTTATACTGAAAGGGAGTTGAGAGACCTGACCAGCAGTTAAAAGAGAAACTGGGAATACATGCTTGTTATTTCACCTATTCCTTCTGAATGTTTATTCTGAGGTCTTAGGGAAAGTATCTAAGGCAAGAGAAAAGATAAAATGCCAAGAAGCAGAAAGAAACAGTAGGACTTGAGCAGCCCATGATAATGCTGTATTGATGTAGCTGCCTATCCCTGTCCTGATGTTTGTCAGTGTTACCAATGTCTTAAAAAAACATACATATGCAAAGAAAACTAAATTCCAGGTGTATGGTCCTGTAGTAGAGTAGAAGATCCTTAGTTGGTAGGTGTCTTCGTTCTGTATGATGTTTGAGGTGTGGTAGATGGCTTAGGTTTCACACAAGACAGAAATTCAGTGGTAGTCCTCAAGTCATGGTATGCTATCTGTGTGTGTTTTGAATGCTTGGCTCTACAGCATCATGAATGTGACATATGAGTATTTGCAAGGGAAAGATAAAAATAAATGTTCTTTCTCTCCTGTGAAAACTAGGATACCTAATGTTAGTGATTATATTCTACAATGAAAGATACAATTTAAAATGAAATTATCTGTAAGACTACTCTGTAGCTGCCAAATATGAATAAAAATGACCATGTTGCTACTCACACCTCAGGCAGACTGCCTAGCTTGTTTCACTGTAGTGTAAGTTAATGGAAAATCTGAAGAGAATGAAAAGGAAACAAAGAGTGCCAAAAGATAATAATATTTGTTCAAAGTGATGTGCTAAAGAATTTCTTTATATACTGAAGCCAGTGTAAATACTGCTAGTAGTTCGAAGGATTTTGTGCCTGTTGCCAAGATTGTCAGTGCAGAAGCAGCTGTGGATTTTTTCCTTGAGCTATGATTATATGATGACAAAATTTGTGTTCTTCATTCTAAACAGATGTTAACCACCAAATCATTATATAGTATATATGATTGAGTATGTCAGTTTTCAGTGGAGAAACAACTTGTTCTTGAATATGCAGAGTAAGTTTGTTAGAATTAATTTGGACTAACTTGATTGAAAATTCGGTCTGTTGCCTTTCAGAGATTCTTTTCTGATGCTCTCCCTCTCCCCCCTAACTTTTCAAGTGGTGAAATCTCAGCTATAAATTATTTGCTGGAGAAAAAAGAGGTGATTATGAAACAGAGGTTATATTAATCACTTGTCTGCTGCTGAGAGTTTCAAGTGACTTCTCATTTCTGTGGCTTCCTGTGGTCAGATGAAAACATAAAATTTTTGTTTTCAGTTTCATTTTAATTCCAAAGCAGTTGTAACAATTCTAAAACTGGAATTATTGATATATGGTTTTGCTTTACAGCCTACACTATCATAAGTCTTAATGCTTTGGGAACAACGCTTGTTTAAATGTTAGTTTTTGGTTTGGAACCTGGTTAATACATTAATTTTAAGTAATTCTTTAGTGATACTGAAATAAACTCATTGAGTGATGAAACTTTATACTAGTAGGGATTCCCTAACTTGTGAAATGAGGGTTTTTTATTCTTATAGCACCAATTTAAATACCAGTTTAAGAGTTCTAGAATGAAATATAGGTTCTCGTTAAATATGGTTTTTCTGTTAAATAAGAGAAAGGTCTTTTCGTTATAAGATTGTTATAGTTTAGTGAAACTAACCTGGATTTGAATCAAATTATCCATTAATTACCTTGTTTGTAACTACTCAACTGTATCTTGCAAGTACCTAAGGTTGTGGGTAATGCAGGTGTAATTGGTAGAAACAGTACTTGTAAGTCCACTTGTTTCCTGGTGCTGTTGAGGAGTTTTTCATTATTTTTCACTGAAGTTGTAGGACTTCTAGGTGTGTATATAGTGGTTGCCCAGGTCTCTGATACTATACTTAATTTTTTCATTACCTCACTGGGAGTAGTTAGAACAATATTTATGAGTTTGTTGTAATGTCGGGCACTCAGTAGCTGTGTCCTTGAGTTGTCAGATTTCTCAGTACTGAAAGATGTACCATTTCATTTCCAAATGCTATAGTTAATCTCATAGCTAGCAAATAGTACTGTAGAGATGCATTTTTGTATTTTTTGTTAGGTACAGATTTCTAATTTTTTTGCTTTCTAGATGCTTTATTATAACAAATATATAAAAGAGCTGGTTTTATACACCTTTTAAATGATGTGAACAATCTTGTAAGTGTGCTAAGGAGCTGCACATAACAATAGCTGAACTCCATAAACAGGATGAGTAGGCAGCAAATTTACAGACATGAAGAAAACATTTAAGATTGGTGCTGCAATTTAAAAAAAACTACCAACATGCCACAAAGAACTAAACAATACCAGAGTACTTTTTTCTTTAAAGTTACCATGATGCTCATAAAAAGAGGAAGAAAATGGCATTAAGATTTGATAAAGATTAGAAAGAGAAGACTGTCATGCTAGATTATAACCTGTTACTGTATTTAATACCTAATATACGTTTTTCCCCCCACAGAAATTAGCAGAGTACGGAAAGACATGTATAACGACACATTAAATGGTAGTACGGAGAAGAGAAGTGCAGAATTACCAGATGCTGTGGGACCTATTGTACAGTTACAAGAGAAACTATATGTGCCTGTAAAAGAATATCCAGATGTAAGTATATCTTTTTAGTCCCTAAATTATTTTTTGATCCTTGTGGTTGTTTTTAAATGTAAATTTCATGTGATGCTACCCTTGGATCACTCTGAATTGCTTTTGACAAGATACTACTTAGGGAAGCAGTGTATGTTCCACTTGGTGGCTTGATTTGTAGTGTGAGTGGAAGAAGGTTGTGTTAAATACCAAACTAATATGGCTTATAAAGCTGTAGATCTAAAATCTGAATTATCTTGTTCATTCAGTACTGTCATTCCTAAGACACTGTGTAGTGAGTTTTATAAGGGAAGTAGTTCTTGGGACAGTGTTTTTTCCTCTAACTGTGTCTCTAAGAGTCAGTTGAAGAATATTTGGAGACATTTAGAGACCTTTTGGAGACTGTACTTAATTACCGTTTGTCACATTCTTATAGAAGTGTCTTTATCTTGGGGTTGTGGGGTTTTTTTTACCTTCCTTAAGCAATGCTCCTTGCTTGCATGCCAATTTTGTTCTCCCTTGTGTGTTCTGTTCTGTTGTACACGTATCTTTTTGAGAGAGAGTGGTTTATTTAACTAGAAGAACTATTTAGAACTTCTGTGGTCTGAATGGTTTGTTAAAAGAAGTCATGGAAAAATAGTCCTGTCAAAATCTACCCCAACTGTTTTCATTGATCACTGATGAAATAAGAAATTGTATTATTCCTCCCTAATAGAATTTAGAGGTCCTGTTGCAGTGGAGAAGTGCAGGGTCAAAGTGAGGCATTTGCACATTGAAGTGGTATAAAGTGGAAGACAGTATAGAACAGGAAAAAATGGAAGTAACACATCATTTCTGTGGCTTTTCTTTATATCATTAATTAGATTAAGCTCTCTAAATTGAGCTTTATTTTAATGGTGCTTACAACATACAGGTCTCTAAATAAAACTTGATTGTTCCATACTCTAAGACTATTAGGTGCAAGTCATTATTCTGTTTTGAATATTTAGACAAATGTGTCTCCCTTTTCAGTTTTCACACAGTTGTTTTGATGCATTTGGGTTAAAATACCTGTACTGGAAAAAGTGTTCATATAATCTGCATTGGCAGTAAGGACATTTCTCTCCCCTTTCCTTCCATTTATCTTTTAAATTAAATATATGCATGTTTATATACATATATGTACACGTATGTATGTGAATACATATCCCAACACCAAAACCAGTGATTCTTTTGAAACTCCTTGGAATTAGTGATTTTTGAGACGAACTGTGCTATGCGGTTATTTAATAAAGAAATGTAAGTAGCTTTGCACTTAGTTATTTGTGTATATCTTGGTGTTATATTCCTTATTTGCTTTTTGAAACATAGCTTAGTTGTTGAAATCTTGGTTTTATAACTCGACAATGCATCCCTTGCAAAGAATTGTCTTGATTATTGGTTGTAGTTTTTACAGAACTTGATGCTTGCTGTATGAGGATCATGAGATTAGGAGGAAGAAAAAGAGGTTGGATTTCCTAAAATTATTATTAAACTTTTCTTCTAGAAAACAAGGGTGTAGTAGCTTAGTTTTTTTCTGCTAGTTAATTATCAAATGTAGTGTAAATAAGGAGGAAAGAGTTTGTCTAGTTTCTGTCAGAGCACTTGTGTACCTTTGGGTGTATTATTTCTGTAGTTACTGCTAGCTCTTTGTGGGTCTTCTGAAGAATGACCTTGAAGTGGTCACCAATTTAATAAACTTTTACAAATTCGGAAGTTGGAGAGACTTGTGATTTGTATACATGTGACCTAGAATAAGAAGGTAGTTGATGCTTGTGAGATGATGTGAAATGTTTGCTAGAAAATGTACAGCTTCTACCACTATGGTGGTACTTGGCAGTTGAAGCTTTATGATGGAGATAAGCCCAGCTGTTCTCTATGTGCTCCTCCCTGCCTGCATGTTTTCTGTATTTGTTCCTAACTACTTGGGATCTGTACAGCCTCAGTAATTGGTTAAGCAACTAGAATGTACCACTACATTAAAAAAAAAACCCTTGTATGTAGGCCCTTTCTAAGATCTTTCTGCAAGTTAGAAATGAAATAACCTGCTTTGCATTCAAGCTAGTACAGCATTCAGAAGGTCTCGAGTATAGTGATTCCAACTTGCTTTTAAAAATACCCTGTAAAATTCACTTGTAAAGATTATTTTCGCCTGTAAAGATAATTTCATTGTAATCACACAGTGTTATGTGAAACTTCTTACTCGTATCTAGCAGTTGATTTAATTGTTATCCAATGCAGGCAGACATGCTGTGCAGACTATCAGAGTGAGTTTGTCAGATAAATCCAGTTAATTCTTTGTTGCCAGCATTCTTTTCCAACCGACAGTCTTGTATACCTTACCAGGACATAAAGATGGATGAACTTAAAGATTATTCAGAGAAGAGTGACCAGAAGCTATTTTCTGATGTAGACTTAGTAATAGTTTTATTACTAAAATATAGGGGGAAAAAAAACCCCACACCACCACAAAAAAATTTTATGGTGTTCTAATAAACTTTTTTCCTGGTAAATATTTTTACTTAGTTTTAAGCATATAGATTAGCTGACTGTAGTAAATACTGAATAGTAGTATAGTGCCGTTTTCTACACAGATTCCTAAATTAATTGTGAGCCATAAAAATAATGGTCTGTCATAAGTTTAAACAAACTTATGTATTCTATATGTATATATAAGTGTACATACATATATATAGAAAAGATCAGGGAGTAAATTTTCATAGCCTGCATCATTTTGATATTAATGTTTGACTGTCCTTTGAGTATATACAGAGGAAATAATATATAAAGAATAATCAGAGCTACAATAAATATATAAAAACCCTGTACACTCTTAATTTAGGTTTTTATATGAGTGCATATTGAGTATTTTTATTCTGATTTTTATTCTGAGATCATAGTTGATGCAAGATTCAGTTTTCCAAAAAATCGATTGTCTGAAACAACCTGTAGTTTTTAAATGCTGACTGTGTAGAGTCTGCATTTCCACTTCTGTACTAGAAAGTAGAAGACATGCAAAAATCTTGCTAAGGTGTGAGTAGTTTTCTTTTGTATGTTATATTAATAAGGAGCATTTTTCCATGCTGTAATCTCAATCTGGTAAATTGTGTAATTGTTGGGGTGATCTGCTTTCTGGCTCATTGTTTTTCCATTGCAAGCTAATTCTGTATAGTTGTATGTATTATTTTCTTATAGCACTCTTGGAAGATGTTAGATCTTTATAGAAATTTTAATCTTAAAACTGAGATTTGAGCTACTTAAATTTTCTGGATCATGTATGTGCTCCTGAAACTTTAAATTGTGCATAAGGCACTCAGAAGATTAAATTCCATTAGTTGTCCATAATTTGCCTTTCAGTTAAAAATGCATTCTCTCTACAGTTAAATCTTTGTATGCTAATTTAAGTCTTTGGTGTTACAGTTGGAAGGCATTTCCAATTCATGGAGAAATATCTTCCATCAGAATTTAGAAAAGTAAGAAGACAAGATATCATGAAATTTACCGAACTCTTAGCAAGCAAAGGAATGCTATTGTTTGTGGGTGAATAGTTAATAGTCTTTAGCATCTCCTATGCTTCAGATAAATGATTAATTTTCTTGAATTTCCCTAAAGAGCTGAGACTAAACTTTTTCTGATATCAATTTTAACAGTTTTTGGAATTAGCACCTACAAATGTTGGACTGAATAAATGTTTTTCCATTATAATCATGGCTTTATTATTAATAAGTACCCTGTTAGCTCTGATTAATGTGAAATTCTCTGTTGGAACTCTTCTGTGTCTCTTCAGTGAAAATGTAAGAACTCAGTAATTATCGCATCTAAAGTAGCATGTCCTTCGAGTATACTGAAGCTCAAAGGCCAGCAGTGATAAACAGCTTGTGCGTACTTTCTGACCATTTTAGTCAAAACTGTTTAATTAATACAACAGAATGATGAACACAGGGATTCATTTTACTATGGGGAACTTACTGACAAAACGCTTAAATCTTTTTTTCAATTTGGTAATATCAGAGTTTAATAGCATTCCTAATATGGATTAGGAAAATGATAACATCATCTTTTATTTATTGTTCTGATTCTTTTAGTTAAGCTCTTCATTCCCTAGTGGTAAACAGAGAAGGAGGCTAAAAGAGCTGGCCTTGTTTATCCTTGCAGTAGGAAGGAAAGAGAATATAATTGGTCCCTCTAAATAAACTTGGGCTACAGAGTACCAGCAGGGCTGAAGGAAGATTTGGCAAAAGGTCAAGTACAAATGTATGAACTAAAATAGTTTGATTACTAATTTCCAGTCTGAATTGGATATATGGAAAAATATTTTTCTAGTAGAATTAGTGGGAGCAAAAAAGTTAATTTTGAGCTTGAACTTTATATATTTATGAGAGGTTTTACACACTCTGGTTGCAAATGGTAAGGAAATGGATCATTGAGAAAGGTCCCCTTTGTTTAGATGCTAATAAAACAGAGACATTTGTATGAAGTGTTTTTACCCTTTCTGTTCAATGTTTTATTGGATATCCTTTCGTTACTGGCCATCTGATTCACCTTTTGAAAGATAAATTTCTTTTGACCCCTGGTTCACACTCAATAGCTTACTATTTTTGGTAGCACCTTGCTGAAAGATGACGTACATTGCCATGATTTTATTCAGAAATAAGCTCACCAGATATCCAGAGCATATTTGTCCTCGGATGCAAAAGGATGGAAGACGGTCTAGAATACATTGGAGATAAAAATCCTGTTCTTCAGTCTCTGACAGTAGTCATGCAGGCTCAGCATCAGTTTCAGCAGTACGGATGAACTTGATGTATATCTCATCCTTGTGAGAGTTATTTCTTCCCCATTTAACACTTCAAACATTGAGTGAAATTAAGTTAGGTGATTACCTAGTCATTTATCTGTTAATGTTCTTGTTCCCATTTCATTCTTACAAATTTTGCTCTTTGTATATATTCTGTTTTGTATGTGTAAATTAAAAAAAAGGAAGACAGGGTGAAGGTAAGAGAAGTAAAGACTCTGTAAATAGCACTTGCTGTTTGGCTAGGGACAGTGTTTCCCTTAATGTTTTTCAAGGTAAATTTGGAAATCTGAGAGAAGGAACGATTTGCATCTGGTACTGATTCACAAGTTGAACATATTTGTTAGTATACTGGTTTGTTATGGTGATGCTTGTGTTAGTAACTTCTTAAAATTAGCATCATAGGTTTAAATTTCTAATGAGGTCCAGCATATATATGACACTTGTAATAGAAAGTAGTGGATTATTTTCCTCGTTTAGTCACTATACAGGTTTGACTCCTCTAATCTAACAGTTAGTGCTAGACATCTGGGTGCCTTCTATACAGTCTGGATGAAGAGGAGTGTGTGTGGGGAAGCGAAGAGAATGGTAGGCTAGAAAATTAGTCTAAACAGTTAGTTTGTAGATGCCTATTATTTTTCTGTAAGTGAAATATCTAAAATTTTAGTTAGAATAAATCTTATAAAAATGAGTAACTTGGGAATTACAAAATTTGAGGTTGCAAAGTGTATGTCCAGCTGAACTTTTTGAAGAACAAGACCGTAGTTGTCAACATCTATCATGCTTATTTTTGCTTGCATGGTGCCTTTTGTTGTGGCTTGTCTCTCAATTGTAACTGTCTCTGTAGAGTTAGCCTTTCATTGGGCAATCTATTTGATCAGCGCTGTCTTAATATCCTCTTTTATTTCAGAATTCTACACCTTATGTGCATAAATTTCTGTAGTTCATGGACTACAAAAATATTTGAGTGTGTGACTTCAGTTGATCGTGTAATACAACGCTTGTGCTTCCTTTTGTTGAACTGTTTTCCCTCAGAACTTAGACTTTGCGTAGTAGTTCTTGCAAGACTGTGTACCGAAGAGTTGTGTACAAATACAAATAATGAAAGGTCAGTTGTGGGGCAGAGAGATTTGTGGAGTATTGATTTTGGTTTTCACTGGGTTTTTTTGTTCAATCTGTTTTTTCAAATGTTTGTCACAGTAAAGAAGGGTTTTCTAGAGAGAAGAGGAAGTGCTTCAGCATGACATTTTTGCTTGCTGTTGTGAATAGGTCAGGTACACTTGGGTACACCTGCTGGTAGTTTTTTGTGAATTAACATGCTGTTCACTTTAACTATGATTGGGGACTGCAGTAAATATTGAAATACATGAGTAAGGGCTAAAACCATACTTAATAGAACAAGGTAAATCTGTGTTTAAAAATATGTATGTGGATTTGCAAAATACTGTTTAGGCATCAGCATCCCTAGTAGATGCACCCAGTTATTCAAAACCAAAACCAGATCTTCCTTTTCGTTCAGAGACCTGAAGTTGACCTCTGAAGAATGGGATTTGTGGTTGAGATGTACAATGTTTTAAGGAGGTAGGAGATACAGAGAGAAAAATCCTTTCTTGATAATGAAGAGGTCTTAAAACTTTTTCCTTCTGGTTAGTTGACAAAGGAGACCTGTAACACTGATCTGCTATACTTTACCTAGAAACTTAACCTGGCAATTACAATACCATGCTATCTTTCTGCACCCCCCACCCCGTCTGGGGTCAGTAAACTTTTGACAGCTATATTAGATATTTCTTCCCTTTTAGTAGCTCTGTAGTTCAAGTATTACTGTTTGTGCAGTCAGATTTTATGGAATTGCCACTGCAAAAGTAATTCATTACTTTCTTGTAATAGGACAGAATGAGTTCTGTAACTTCATATAGGTAGATCAATGAAACACAAGTCTTCACTAACTATGCTTGCTCTGTGTTTCACTGGGATAAGAAGGCACCAGCCTGAATTGGTATTAAAAGTATTTTTAAGTACCATTCAAAATATCAGCCTGGTACTTTCCCTGTATCTCCTATATCGTATACTCCGGTAAAAATCAGCTTATATGTCCTCAGTATTAAAATGTCTTGTCACTTATTACTAGAATAAGTGCCTATAAGCCTTGGAGGTGCGTATTAATTATAAAAATGTCACCTTTTATGCAAGAACATGGACTATTTTTTTTAAAGAGTTGTGCTTGTTTTAGGTTCTGTTGTTTGTGAAGTTATTAACTCATTAATACATTTTAACGTGCATTTCATTTGTTAAGGAAAAGTCTTCAGTGTAATATTGCATTTACAGCATTCATTTCTGATTTGAATTTGATCCATAATTCTAAAGAACAGGATGATTGTTCTTTGTATTTTTGTCTTGACAATGTTGGTCACTTGTTTTTTTTCCATGGTTCTGTTGAGAGGAAGATTGAACACAAATACCAGCTTGTGAATGAATCAGCTTTAGAACTTCCTTTTCTTCTGTGTTTTGTTTCATACCTTAGGAACTGTTGTTTACCTGCCTTAGTTTTGAATGTTGGGATTTAGAATAAAACACAAATGCTACCTCAATAGATATTTCTGTAGGAGTTTCTGAGATTGTGTAGCTAATAGGTATTCATCTATTGTATGTATCTACTAAATTTATTCAATTAGTCTCTGCTGTTTTTTAAAGCTGATAAGAACAGTAGTTGGACACAGTTGTTTCAGTTACTCTGGCATAATATTAATTCACAATTCTAAGCTTGTATATGTTTCTTTTCTCTTATTAAAAGCAGTGTAAAATAGTTATTCTGTGAAGGCACCTGTTCCTTTTGAAATTTCCTGTACTACTTTGAAACTATGTGCATTGTTTTTCTTTCACATACACTCAGTATTTTGAGAAAAATAATTCTGATTGATAAGCAGCAGTTCCTTTTTACACCTTACTTGCACTCATTTGAGTTGTCTCTTATTAGATAGTATAGTAATTATCTGTCTTCTGGGAAGGCTCATGTACCTGTCCTAATGGTGCACATTAATCCACCCAACACTTAAGTTCCTTAGGTTGATCAGTGGTTATTCGGAAGCTTCTATTTCTTTAGAGTACTAACGTAAGCTTGATGAATATTTTTCAGCTGTGTGGTTTATAAACAATCAGAACATACAGACCTGAAAATTAAAGTTCATTCTAGTTACAAACGTCATGATCTTTAGTTTCAAAGGACCGAGGGCTTTGTCCAGTTGTCACTTATACAAGGACTGCTTGCTTTGGGAAGATTGTCCATTGAATTATGATTTAAAGTTGTCTTAAATATGCAGCAGTTCCTCAGGTGATTTTTTTCCCTGCCAAATACAAGTGGGCTGAAACTGTGAATTCTTCATGAAATAAACATCTGTGTATTGCTGTTCCAAATTTTTTATCATGATTAGGGGAAGTGACCAATTGTTATCTTGTTAATGTGTCTTAAGTACTGATGATAATAAATATATTGATTAACAGATTAAACTTCTGGGTCATACTATTTAACCCAGTTGTTTGAATTTTGTAGTTTGAACTCATTTGACTGAAAAGTGACTTTCACTTGTACTTGTATTAGAAGTAAAGCAAAGTTGCTGTCATTCAACAGAAATACTGAAACAGTATTTCTTGGATTTTGATCTCTTTGTATTTTTACAAGTTTGGCCAAAATAACATTTTGCAAATTTTTTTGTCTTCCACAAGAGCAACTGTTGTCCTTGAGACCTGGAAAATTGTAAACAAAGGCTTATAAGTCTTTCTTAATGATTTCAGTTTCTTCAGGGAGTCAGCGGATGGGCAAGCTGAATGAGAGACCTGGAACTCTGGCTGGCGAGCACCCCAGCCAGCTCCTTCAGCACCCTCGGGTGTATCCCATCTGGTCCCATAGACTTGTGTGTGTCTGTGTGATGCAGCAGGTCACTGACTGTCTCCTGGATTGCAGGGGGGTCCTTCTCCCCGTCTCTGTATTCTGGCTGTGGAGGCTGGATTTCATCAATACATCTAATCTTGTTATTAAAGACTGGGGCAAAGAAGGCATTAAGCACCTCAGCCTTCTCCTCATCACTTGTTACCACTTGTTTTGCCTCATTTGTCTTTTTATGTATTACCTTCTTACAGATAGAGCAGAGAGTTAACATTTGATAATATAACAGCTTTTAAGCAGAAGTAATTTAAAATGAACAAGGTGGATTAGACCTTAAAGCACTAAAGGAAATACTCAGAGGGCTCTAACTTGACATATCTTCTGCATTTCTGACCTGTTCTGCAGTTCTAGGCTTGAATTTTGCCGATTTACTGATTCTGGAAGCTGTACATGTATATTGAATACTTTTGTATCAGCCTTTTCAGAAGATGGAGTTGTTCAATTTTTCACTCTAAATATGGTCAACATCGAGAGACTTATTTATCATTTTTTTAGAAGAAATAGTAGTTCAACAGCAAGTAGACAGCTACTAGTCTTTTTTTCTTTTACACTTGCTTGAAGCGTGTTTCTTGAAATCTGTAGTGGAATGACTAGCACTGCTAATTATATAGCCCCACTGATTTTTGTTCTAAGCTTTTGGGAGGGGCAAGATTGCTTTTGTTTTGATGAAACAATTTAAAATTACTTTCTGTAACTTGTTTCAGTATTTTCATGCCAGGAGATTCTAGACCTCTCTTGGTAAATCAGCTCCTAACTGAATCTAATGCAGTGCAAACTAGGTACATCGAAATTGTTAAGTACAAAGCTCCTATGGCTAAGCATTATCATTATCTGTTTAAATAGTGAGTTTTTGTAGTTCTGATTGTTGAAATACTGGAGCCTTTTCAATATATTTAAAGATACAAATATTTCAGAAGTTGATTTGTCTCAAACTAGGTAAGAATTCTGATTTCCCTGCCCCCCACCCCCCTCCCCAATTTATATAAATCAGTTTGTTTCTGCTAGAGAGCTTTAATTCTGTGAAACAGATTGCAGTTGTGTTACCAGTACTTGGATGTCTGTAAAAGTAAAGGAGCAAAGCAAAAATATTTAATATTGGTTGTGATGATAAATTACAATTTAGTCAACTAAGTTAGGTAATTAAAATCAGCCACATGAATGGAAAGCATGTTTATGTTTTGGAAGGTTAATACCTTAATTTGTCACTCAAATCAGGAATTTAATAAAATGTCTTTTCCCCAAAAATATTTTGGTTGAATATGGAAACTTATTACAGCTGTCATTGGTAATGCCTGCCTTTCTCCACAAAAGAATACTATACATCTTTATCATGGGTTTAGTTGCTCTGTTGCTTGGTGAGGTCCTTTACCCCTTTTTTTTTAAAGAAAAGTTAAAAAAAATAAATAAATTGCATGCCAGAGTGCTATTTATGGAGGAAAAAACAGTGATTACTATTTATATAACACAGTTTTAAGGCCTTATGATTTGGGAGTATTCAATTTCTGTGTTTCCTTTCACCTTGCAAGGTAACTAGTAAATTTATTTTTGGAACTTAGAATTATAAAACACTGAATAATTCTGCATAAAATCTATTGCTTGAAAGGGATGCAGAACTTTGACTAAAGTTCTATTAACTAATAAGATGAAACAAAGGGGTTCCTGAGCACCTCTCCTTTGCATAAACTTAAGTGTACCCTCAAAGCCCATTTTTGTTTGGTCCACTTTTCCTTTTTTTCGGGAGGAAAAGTGACTGCATTTCTGTGATAACTTTAAAAAAGAGAATGGTGTGCAATACATACAAGAATTTTAATTTCTGCAAAGTATTTGTAACAACAGTATCACCATCTGCAATGGTGCTCCAATTTAAACATATCTTTCTCACTTCTAATTACTGAGAATTGGAAGTAGTCTGCAGCAAAATTGCCAACTTCAAGTGCCTTGGGTAATGTCACATGTAGTCACATCTAATTAAAAGGTATTATTATGGAAATTAGTTGTTGGACTGTATATCCTGAGGATCCTTTGTTATTGGAATATGAGTTTAATGATATAAACTGTGAGGCTTAAGAGGGCAGTGCTGGAACCTACAATTAGGTTTTGGAGACCCATTTACACACAGCACAACTTGTTAATTCTCTAGATAAATGTGTCACAATTCCCAAGTAGAGCATGGAATTGAACAATTTCTACTCATCTCCTGGTGTTACTGAAACTGATGTCTTGTCACTGTTCTAAAAACCTCATCTTTGTGAATAGGATGAAACAGATTATTCACTATCTCACTTAGGCATGCTTACTATTAGATTGTTCATGGGATCTGATTTCCTGAAAGTTTCTGTTAACAATCTTTCAATTACTGTTTAAAGGTTTTTATGACCACTTAAAGGAGGGAACTACCAAACTGTACTGTGGCCTTTAAATCATTGCAAATGGGCCTCTAACGATAACAGAGATTCCTATTTTAAAACCATGAAATTGTTAATTTGTCTATCTTTACAGCTTTCTCACTTATGTTGATAATTCTAAGCAATTTAAAATCCAATTATTTCCAAAATATGACAGTAATTAGATTAGTGTTTTTACATGGACAGAACATGTAGCATAAAATTCATTTTGAGGGATATTATTTTATAGCTACTTGAAATGGAATTGAAACTGCCCTATTAAGATTTTCTTTAAACTTGTGGCATGAGGAAAAGGGTTAATGCTTAAAACAACCTTAAATGGAAAGCAAATGTGACTTCTGTCCACAATTTATATTTGTATGAAAAGCATTGAGAAAGCAGAAGTGAAGCAAATAGTTTAAATTAATACAGTATAAACAGAAGGATTTCTGTCCTGTCAGGTGAAGATAGGATAATGCTAATTAAACATGATAAAAGAAGTTGTTGCTGTTTCTCTAAAGTAAAGTTAATATTTGTAGAAACAATTACACAATTCATAAACAGTGGAAATGAGATAAGAAATTTGGAGAGGGGCACCAAAACCCCAAATGTTTTTCACCTTGAGTATGTTTGACAAGGCATGGCTTTTGTCTGTGATAACTGATAAGGTCTCTGCTTTGTTGTTGTGTGTTCTTGTACCGCCTGGCTGCTGATCCAGCCTGCAGTGTTGTCAGCTCAGTGAGGAATGTCAGTAGACTGGAGCAAAAGGAACATTAAATAGTTGACACTGAGAGATGGCAATAAATGAGAGGGGAGCTAAATATATAGGTTTGTGACATTCTAGCAGCTGGCTTAAATCCTGCTGTTTGTTGCTTGGGTATACTAGCCTTAAAAAGGAAGAGAATGCATTGTAGCATGAGGAAGAAAAAAACAGCTGGTGCCTTATCAGTCAGCCCTAATGACAGAGAAGGTTAAAGAGTTTGGAAGGACAAACTTTGAAAGAGTGCTTTTATTAGTAACATAAAATTCTTAATTTTATTTAGATAGCTTTATAGAACTAGTCTAAAATTTTGCAGTTTTCCACGGCTTGTTCAGTGCAAAAAGAAATGAATACTTCATTTACCGTCCAAAGAAATTTATTTTTAAAATTAATGTATTTACTTTTGATTCAAGTGGTTTGTTAGGTGATTTAATGTTCTTTTGTTGTTTTCTCACTCCTTAATGGGACTCTTTGGAAACATTTTGAGACCTGATTAAGAATCTTACAGTTTAATACTTAATTTAGGGGGAAAAAGATGTTTATTTTTGTAATAGATGAAAGCATGAATGCTCTTGAGTGGTATAAATTCTACATATCTGAATCCGCTGATTTATTAGAGATGTAGAAAAGTATTATGTGATTTAATTGTGATTTTATATTAGATGCATTTTCAAAAGGCATGTTCATGTTTGAAAAAAAGTGTTTAATTGCTTAAAATCGTCATATTTGATACGTAAGTTATAACTGCATCTAGTTCTTTTGCATATGGTAAAGGCTGTTAGAATGTAAGATGGAAATGAGTCCAGTACCTTAGTTGGAAAATTAATCCTGCTTGATATTGTTTGCTGCTTCTGACTGTTTCTTCTCAAGAACTTTAGTTCTTGAACCCAAACTTGATTGTTTCTCCTGGTTTACAGCTGTCAGTTGACCCAAAGAGAAGTGAATAGCAGAACCTCATTTATAGCTTCTCAACAGGTAAACTAGTAATGAACAGGCTTTTCTGTCCTCTCTCTAATATCTGTAATAAGTGTCTGTGTTGGTGGGGCACCCTAGAGGCTGTCCTCCGTTGGGTTTAACAGGTGAAAAAGAATGGGCCCAGCCTTTACTTGAAGTAAACTGTGGGCTAGAGAGTGAAACTGTACTCCAGCCTAGAAACCTTTACTGGAGAGTACTTTGCCATATTTTTGTCATTGTATGTGGACAGGCTCCTTGCGCAGCAGCATAATCTGACATGGTGGGAAGAGATCAGGAAATTCCAGATTTCCTCCTCTTAGAAGGAGCCACTATGTCCACTTAAAATTTGTCGGAGCCTTTGTAGAAGAGAGGCGTAGCCCAGGAGTTTAGTGGCATCTTTTAGAAGACTACAACAATGATAGATGGGTCTCACTTGTTTTAGTGTTAAGAGCTATTTTTTTCCAGTCGTAGGAGCAGTTTCTCCTTGTATTGTTAAGACAGTTTTTCTATCAGTTTGAGATGGTCATGCATTAATTTATTATCTTTGTATGTGTTTATCTCTTCTATGGGGAGTACTAAAATAAGTATGTGGATTGTACATAGCATGATGATGTTCCAGGTAATGGTTTTCAGGCCTTGAGTAAAAGAGGTTACAGAAATTTGAGCTTCTTTGCTCAGAGAATTTGATATACTGATTAGTCAGATTTACTTTTTTTTTTATATACCTCTGTATTGAGAGATTTATGGCTGTGAAGCTATATAGTAATTTGAATCATAGAATGGTTTGTGTTGAAAGGGCCGTTAATGATAACTCCCTGATGAAGAGTCCCTCCTCACCTTTCCTGTAGGCCTCCTTTAGGTACGGGAAGCCCACTATGAGTTCTCCCTGGAGCCTTCTCTAGGCTGAACAACCCCAACTCTCAGCCTGTCCTCATAAGGGAAGTCCTCCAGCACCCTGATCACCTTTATGGTCCTCCTCTGGATTCATTTCAACAGATCCATGTCCTTCTTATGTTGGGGTCCCCAAAGCTGGATGCAATACTCTAGGTGGGTTCCCACAAGTTGCAAGTAGAGGGGAAAAACTGCCTCCTTTGATCTGCTGAACATGCTGCTTTTGACACAGCCCAGGATACAGTTGGCTTTCTGGGCTACAAGCACAACTTGAAGGGTCATGTTGAGCTTCTCGTCAACCAACACCCCCAAATTCTGAAATCTTCTCTTGCATTTAGTACACGATACCATTTGTGAAGTGCTGGTTACCTTTTGAATTAGCACAGTAGCCCTTTGCGGATGTCCGTTTTGAATTTTGTAAGTTTTTTAGATCAATGCAGATGTTTCCTATGTGATACATTATAGAAAAAGATCAGAGGAAATACCAGCAACATTGTAGCTAATTTAATAAACTTGCCTTTCTTCCTTCTACCTATCTAATGCAAGTGCTGATTGTTTATATTACCTTCTTTCCCAAATGATTATTTAATTCTGTATAGGTAAGAACAGGACACAGCTTGTAGTTTTGTGTTAGAGGTCCATAATTTTACTCCTAAATTAGTTCTCTTAAACTCTGTAGTCCATTTATCTGATTGACACTGTTTCTATTTAACGCAGTTGAAGCAGTGCAACTTTTGCAGTGTTTTAAAGTTTCTTGACTCTATGACAATATCATGTAAGGTCTTTATGGTGGCAGTATATCATTAATTTTCACAAAAAATGTAGATCTTCCTTTGGGTTTGTTTGGATATCTTCCACCTGAAGGTTGTATTATCTAATGCCAAAATTACATGATAGAGGTGTAATTTTGCTACAGACAAGTTGTAAAGAAAAAATCTTGTACAATTCTAGGATAGTAAAACTGTAGTAATCAACTTCATGTAAAATTAAGTGGTAAATGTCTTGGCATAAATGTTTAGTTCTTGAGTTAATTTTTAGAAAACTGAATTGAATATTGGTTAGATACTGTAATTTTTCAAATCTGGTAGGTTAGGCTATTTTCTTTTTTGGTATGCTGTTAAATAGAATGACCTTCAAATTAGCCAAAGAATTTGTGAACAAATTATGTTAGCTCTTTAGCAGCTAATCTGACAAAACAGTGCCCTTGAGAATAAATATCCTATCTTTGTGTTGGACGGTTTTTTCATCTTTTCCACCTTTGATAACACATGTACATGTTGTGTTTAAAAGATCAGGTGGAATCTTCTGCCCAGAGGAGCTGAAAATATAGTTTCTAGGAAGTCTCTGTTATATTTTGTGGTTGAATATGTGGATGAAAATTACATTGGGACAGTAGAAAACAAGAGGAATATATTTTGAAGATTTTTATTTTTTTGAATGTACAGAAATTATTGCATTCTGAATTCTTATGGCTGCATTTTGATAACAAGTTCTGACAGATAACTAGTTCAAACTGATAACAAAGAAAACTATTTTGCCTTCTATGACTAGTTGTAATGCATTCAGTTAACTAGATTTATCTACTGCTGAAGTGGTTCTGTTGTGTATCAGAACTTCTGTGCTAAATATTGTTACTTGGATAAATTTCTAGCTATCGTTACAATATTTCATTAAAAAAACCTATCTGAACGAAACACTAAGGATTTAATCTGAATACTTGATAATTTACTCAGGTTCTCTTAAATTAAGAATTTGGAGAAAAAAAAAGTATACTTCAGTGTGTTACTTCTAATATTTGTGCTCTGGGTTTTCTTTTTTCTTTAATAATAAAGCTCTATTAACATTATTAAAATGACCTAGAAAGCTAGCCTGATTTCCCCCCCCCCCCCCCCCCCCCCTCCTTTTTTATAGATCTGATCCATTGTATTTACATGGGGTTTTGTAAAGCTGTTTGTCAGTTAAAGAAGCTCTCAAAGCCTTCAGGGAAGAGGATATTAGAGGTGAATAATGTAGATTTAAAGGATTTAGTAATTCATTCTAAATCCCAGCTATACTTTTAAATGCATTTTTACTTTTTGCCTTTTTTTTAAAGGAGCATTTTAAGCATTAGGATGCAGTCATCTGAGTAAAGCTGTGTTTTATTGACATCACATGGATAATCTGGTTTGCCTAGTATATAGCTGCAGCGATCAGAAAAAGATTCTGAGCTTTTTGAAAGATCACCAGGTGGCTGATACTCTGCTCAGTCAGAAACTAATGTAAATAATCTGGTAATTGGCAAGTCAACTCTAACAAGTCAACTCTAACAATAAAACTAATTTTGCAGAGTTGTGCTTTCTTTAAATGGAATAAGTTGATATTTTTATTTTAAAACGATTATGTTCTTTAATGTTGCTGTGCTGTTTTGGGGCTTTGTACAGTACTGCTTCATAAAAACAATTCAGTTTTCATTGTAGCAAGCAATTTATGTATTAAAATTTATCACCCAATTAAAACCACCTTAGTTTTCTATCTGAAATTACGTGGTGTGCTGTTTATTTTGACATACTCCAGAACACAATTTGAAGCAGGTTTTAATTTTTTGAATAATGTTATGTTGCCAGTATATAGGTACTAGCAAAGAGAAGTTTATAGTTGACTAGAGCTCAGGGTTACTCTTTGCAGAGTGTGATACTTGTGATTATTGTAACTAATAGGATTACTTTAAGTGAAAAAGAAAAATGAAATACAAAAACCACGCTGATTTTTAGTATTAAAAAAATCCTAAAAGCTCTTATTTATTGTACCACCTGTTTTGACGTTACTCAAAGAACTTCTAATAAGAAACAGTAATAAATGAGCAGTTCTTAAGGTAGAGCAAACTGTTAAGGTAATCTGTCCTTGAAATCACGAAAGCACATTTTGATGGTATCCAAGAGGGAAAGCTGCAATTCTTAATCTCACAGGAAGAATGAGGTGTCACTGTTCATTGTGGATTCTTTACTGTCTTGTTATTAAAGCCTTACCAGAAAACATAGATATTCTAGGTCAACATTTCTTACTTAAAAGACTGCGTGCAATCTCTATAGGCAAGGTCTGTTTACTAACTGGCCAACAAATGCTAAATATTATGTTCAGTTCTTGTCAGCCTACTGGCTTGCAGCATGTGCATGTTCATTCAAGAGGTTTTAATTCTGGACATAATGGTAACTGTTCAGTGTTTGAATTGTACTGATGCCATTTTTTTAGCTTTCTAGATGAGGTGAGTTAGAGATTAAACATCATGGAGGACTGATGCATGCCATGCAACATAAATACCCCAGTACTTAGAACTGAGATCTAAGGTGTTCAACCCTGCCCCCGGTGCTCACTAGTGAGCTTGAAAAACTTTCTGGACATCTCATGAGGTCTATACTGTTGCAATTGACATAAGAATTTGCACTTAAAAGAATTAAAAACCTATCTAATTTAAAGGAACTTAAAATGTTACCAAAATAACTGCATTATGTAATACCTAGGTTAAATGTAGATCTGGGAAAGAATAATGAAGATATTTATATGGAGAGAGCTCATTTACTCTTTGTTACTAGCTGAGTTTTTGATTGTAACCTCTGAGATGTAGAATATGCAAAACTTCTGCACTAATATGTTATTTTCATATTCCTCTGGATCCTGATATTTTTGTATAATACATCACAGGCTACAAACCACTGAATGTTAACTTTGTTCTGCTCCCCAAATACTGTGGTTTAGTATTATATTGCAATTATGTTCATATCCTTTAGTTTTGTATTAATAAATATTTTACTTACAGAAGTTTTTTAACTAGACTAAGCTTGTCTTACTCCAAAGTAATTATCAGTTCTTGTCCATAACAAGATGAGTTACTCTATGGCTTTGATGTTGAAAAGAGATTATGGTAACTGAATTAGGAACCAAAAAAAATATAGCCATAATTTGTGTTAAAAAAGAATACAATGAACTAAATAAAGATGGAACCAGTCAGTGAATTACATATGCACTGAAAATTATGCTTGGCCACTTACTAAACTAAGAAAATTATTTTCATTATCTCATTTTTTCACCAGTGATAAAGATTTTGCTCTTTGTGATTACTCAAATTTTAGAGAATTTGAACTACTTTAAGTATTTTTAAATGTAATAGCCCTTTTATTAAGTGTTGGGATTAATTTTCTCACACTTGAAGTAATCTCAAGAATATTTCAGATGGTGTCCTATGGGTTCTGGTTTTGTTTAATCCAGCACAAAAGTACCTAATTGCAAATATAACAGATTCTAACTTTATGAGGGTTGATACTCTGTATTTTGTTCTTTGATACCTTAATGGTTT
This sequence comes from Athene noctua, assembly GCF_965140245.1. NCBI lineage: Eukaryota > Metazoa > Chordata > Aves > Strigiformes > Strigidae > Athene > Athene noctua. The sequence continues at coordinate 78,368,322 of NC_134037.1, forward strand.
TTGGTTTGTGTTTAAGTGATGAAGAGATTATTTTGTGATAATTTGTGTGAGTTTCTTACAGCACAGCATTTCTAATTTACTACTTCATCACTTAAATGCTTCAATAGTTCTCATTTAGCTTTAATAGTATTAGAATAGTGTATGTCAGATATACCCAGTGAATGTAAGTTAATGTATCCGATACAAGTAGATTATACATGTCATGCTGGTATTCCCTACATATGTACTTTGGCATTTAGTTGGTTACTTTGCTTAGAAGAGAGACTGTGTTAAGGGTTAGAGGGAATGTTTCTTGTGCATTGTTGTCTGCAGCCTCTCTTTTATTACCAGTAGGTGGTCTTGGAAGAGACTTCAGGAAACAACTTCACTGTTGTCACTAACAGTCTTAACTATCTAAAGTTAGTGTGTGTATGAAAATCAACTTCTATATGTGGTTACTATTATCTGTATTCGCTGTAGGGACAATCATAATACCATCTGCTTTGCGAGCCTCCTCTCCCTCTAAAATCTCATGTAGATAGTCTGTTTTTCTTAACTGTGCAAAATACTTGCCAGATTCCACGGGAGCATATTTAATCCTCAAAATACATGCTAATGCAGTTAATGAAAAATTTTGCAATTTCAGGAGTATTTTATTCCTAAATACTCTTTTCACACTTAATTTCTTAAATGTGTACAAGTGGCTCTATATGTAAAATTCTTTGTTTTCAGTTAATCTGTGGTGTGGTCACTAAGTAATCAGTGTATGAGATGCACTTGTTTTTATTTGGTAGCAGTTGTTATTACTGCTTTTCTTCAACAAAAGCTGTGTAGCTGTTTTCTGTGGTGAGTGTGGTGTTGAATCACTGGAAATTCCTAAGGCATGAAATATATCTGAGGGTTTCTGTTAATAGAAAAAGAGACTTTCTATTTCCTTAATTGCCACCTATCAAAAATGTAGTGGTACATCTTTGCACTGTATGAGATAGTGGCAATAGTTTGAAGTATTTCAAGAAAATATTTTGACTGAAAAAATGGAGGGGGAGGGCTGTTAAATGTGAACTGAAAGGCCATGTCTTTAATCGATTCCTGCTGTTATCTTACTTCCTGCTCTTATTTTACACTTGGTGGCAAATTTATTTGTGGTCATTTTGAGTAAAGAAAAAAGGTGTAGATGTTTTCTTAAAAGTATGTCTGTGTGTGTGTTTGTATATATTCGTACATGAATATAGATTACTGCAGCTGCTCTTGAAAAAAAAACCCAACCAAACAAAAAACCAACAAAAAAAAACCCCAAACAAAGCCAACTTCGTGACAGAGTTGTTACTGTGAAAATGGATATTTGGTCATGATACATTAATTGAATATACTAGAAAATGTTACTGCTAGAAAACATATTCAGTGTAAGGGAGGGTAAATTGCCCATTAAGTTATTTCTATTCTCCTATAAAATGTTTCAGATTAAGCTTCTGAAAAAGTAATCTCAAAGCTACCTATCTATAATGTTTTGCTACAAGTTCTGTTTTCTTTATTAAACACTAAACTACCTAACTGAAATTATACGATCTTACCTTCATAAGGTTTAATAAGCTATATTTTGTTTTCCAATACCTCAAAGAGTTTTATTCTTGTTTCAAGTTAAAGGCTTTCAAAAAATAGTTTTTTCTAAAAGTCGGATCTATATCTGATGTTTTTCATGATTATCTGCAACTCAGCATAAAGCAATTCAAGCTATTTCTAATAAATGCAGAAATGTTTTATGGAAAAATAACTATATTACCCATATCATAAAACAATGTTCCTTTAAGAAGAAAATTAAATAACCCATCACCCAACAAAACTGCTAATTTTTGTGGGTCAGTGAAAGCTTTTGTTGGGTTCAGAGCCTTGTGCTCTGAGTATTTATGACATGTTTTGTCAGCATGGTGCTATTTTTTTTATTTTCTACAGTAGTATTTCCAATTTAAGTTTTCATTTAAATATGTTTCAATTAAATGCATTAACTGCTTTTCTTCATCAAAAACATCCATGAAAATAAATGTAATGGTAACTTTGAAAAATTTATTAATACTTAGAAGTAATGTTAATCTTGCTCACAAAAAGTACTCACATTTAACAAACAACAAAATTTTTTTTAATGCCTTTCTCTTCTTGCTGCGGTTCCTTTGTGTGTCTTCATGACTTCATTTCTACAGTTAGTACTTTAGCCTGTAACTCTGTCAGATTAAGTTATCTTGCAAATGGTCTTGGAATAGGACTGTTATGATCCAGAGACACAGAAGGTTCCCTCCAAAATTACTAAACTGTCTGTTAGCATTGCTGTTTAAGATTAAAATTACCAGATGTTCTCCATTATAGCATTCAGTTTTCAGTTGCTTCTTAACCTTGACGTATTTTAACCACTGAACTGTGCATAGTCTTGGTTTTCAGCTGCTTTTTATTTGGGGAAAAGCATACGATAGTGAAGTGAGCAGGAAATGCTGCTCTCCGTGTCTTTAAAAAGCAAACTAAAATGCCAGGACATTTTCAACCACATGTTGGTAGTGCTTTATTTTAATATATTAGTATACAATCTGAAAGATGATATGGGTATGGGAAGGGTTGAATAAAAGGTAGTTTTCTGTTTTCATGAAAATCCACTTACAGCCAGCAGAGTTATGTCTAACACTGAACTGTAAAATAAAACACAGTAATTGGAAAAAACTGGCTAAGCCTTTTTCAAACTGATGTAGAAGTCATCTGGAGTTTTTGTGTCATTAGGTTAAAAAAACAAAAGGAATTCATGATATGTAAAGGTGATCTCAAAATGGAGAACGTTTTTTCTGTGTGGCATAACTATACTGAAGCTGATTTCTACAGGCAGTTAAGAGTTAATGTCATCAAGCGTGAGCATTTATGGTTATAAGTACTCAGTTGTAGTAATTACAGTGTTTTTTTAAGGAATTCACAGGATTTATGTGATTTTTCTAAGTTGGAGATCAGAAGGTGAGACCAAATGCCAGATTAGTAGTAGAAACCTAGGCATACTGCAGAGCAAGTGTTGTGGATCTTTGGTAAAGGAAGAGCTGGGTTTTGTGTGTTTAGAATTTTTGCTGAATTTAAATGTTTATTACTGTGTTTTAAAGTTGTTTTTTTAGTTGAAATCAACATGAAGCATAGAGTATCTTTTGGTTTTGGTATAATGAGGAACTACATTTTTTTCTGAGATTCCCCTTAATATTTATGCTGTGTATAAAATGCTTGTACTGAAATATGCATCATATCTGAGGAACATAAAAGCTTTCAAAGACCTTTCTTGATTTCCTTCAGTTGAACTAGACTGTAAGAATAGCTTGTTTCGGCTTTTTTCCAGTGGTAAGTAACTAGCTCTGCAAATTTTGTGTATAGTAAATCATTGGCACCTTTGCTAATAAGTTACTAGAATAAATTAGTTTTAATTGAGCGAAATAATTGTTTAACCAAATGCATGTGCTAATGATCTTTCTTGCAGATTTGGATATTTTAATCAAATCAGTTTTTTTCAAATTCTTCTCCAATAATGAAGGAAAGAATTTATTTTCATCAGCTAAATTAGATCTTGCCATATCTTACTTTCAGGTTTCAAAGGAGAACACAAAATACAAAAGGCACAGTAATAGTACTACTGGACTCCCTCAAGTTTCTTGGATTTTAATTTGTACGGAAAATTTCTTAAACACTGTATTTCCCATATACTGTAAAAATCAAACACCCTTCTTTGCAACCTCTTGTTAATCAGCAGCTTTGAATCTTTAGCATAGTTCATTCCTATTTTCCTTTACTGCTTTTGTTGTGGGTTGTAGGGGCTGGTGAGGCATAGAAGGATTAAAAGCATCTGGTCTGCTTGAGAAATAGTTGTTCTATGCATAGGGAATACAAGCTGTTTTTATCAGTAAATTTCTGATGCTGTGGATTTGTTAGGTAGGACACCATATAGAAATTTTGTCAGCTCTTAGGAGTGTCAGTTGCTTCAGAGTAATCATTAATATCCTAGAGTATGTGCAAACATTAGTATTTAGAGCAACTTTTTTCCTAATAGATTTGTTTCTGCTTAATCACCTTCAGTAACAGAGATTCTTATGTACAGAGTCTCACAACATACGCTGTCTGTCTCTTCTTAAGTGTGTATTTAGGGCATCTTCTCAAAGAAAAGCAACAATTGTCTTAGTACAGGACCTTGCTGGTCTGTGTTTTGCACATGCTGGGAACTTCAAGCTTGTAAATTTAGCAAACTAAGGGAATGGGAGTGAGAGAAACAGGTAGAGAGGGAGAACAACATGGTGTAACTGGTTGGAATTTCTTTAAAAAAAAAAAAAACCAAAACCAGAACAACAAAACTTCAGCATCTGAGCTTCACTAGATGCTCTGATTCTTGGCTTTTTATGAGTTTGTTAGTGTTGTATACTTACAGGTGTAAATGTGAAGGATTCGTGGTGGTGCATAGGATGCTTTTGTGTTTATGTATGTCAGACACATTGTTCTGGAGGTTGTTTCTTGAGTTCTGAATCTGAGTTTGTATAGGAAGATATGAGAACACAAAATTAAAATCTAGTTCAGCCCTTCTAAAAAACCAGGAACATAATGCTGTAAGTGAAAATGTTAGACATATAAAAATATATTGACTATAGAGATATATTGATTTTGAGTGAAGGAGAGACTAACTTGATAAAGGAAAATTAAGTATTTGATTCACTTTTCTGTATAGTTGGTGTAGGAGCAGTTTATCTTGGCATGGGTCACTTCTACTTTTAACATATTCTCTTGATTCCAGCATGTGTGAGGTTGGATACCTCAAAAGTAATGCAGTCTCAACTTCGTCAGACTGATTTGTGAACCACCACTGCTTATTTTCTAACAATTCACTGGGGGTGAGGTGGATCCTAGAGAATTAGACAAGAGCAGAGTCAGAAAATCTGTCAGAAATTAGAGGGTAATATTCCTAGCTTTGGCTCTGTACAGATGTTAGAGCAAGCAGTATTCCTGAGTATAGATGTGTTATTTGTAAGGAAGTACAAGGCAATGAAGAAGAGTGTGATTGGGTGAGAGTATAGGACAGAGAGCATGAGAAATCTTGAGTTAAATGTGGTCTTTTGAATTTGTCATATGTATATGGTTCTGATAATTTTCCTTGGTAATCCAGCTGGCCTGGCAGGTAAAAGGAGAAGTAGCTGCTGATAGTTTGATTCTGATAAAATTTTTGAGACTGTCGAACTAGATGGCTTAGTCTATACTATGTTCCCTAGGTGTGGTCTGCTGGTCACTACCTAATCCCTTCACGAGAGAGTCAGAATTGTTTTAGTCTCAGCTAGGACTTTTGAGACGGTAGTCTGAGGAACTGAATACTGATGGTGATCTGTCTGTACGAAAGCTTAGGAAACATTTGTTAAAGCAGTAAGTAGTTTAAGCTATGATACTTGATTACTGATGACTCAATTAGACTGCACCTCAGGTGGGGTCTTGCAGAGTTCTCTTTCAGTCTGGATCTCTAACACATTCAAGAATAACTTGATTGGGATAGAAAAGTATGCTTAGAAAACAATTAAGTCATACCAAATGCCTTTAAAGACTGTTAAAATTCAAAACTGTCTTGAAATTAGTGTGCCTGAAGTCAACAATGTGGAATTCATTACACAAATGTAGAGCAATATGTTGTTGTAGGAGGGTGTACAAGTTGCATATGAATACGAAACTGGAAAGAACTGGCAAGGCAGAGCTAATGGAGCAGAGTATCTGGGGTCAGCGAATGTTGAAACAACCGTAAGAACTGAATTTTTTGAGGTGGGAAAGAAGCTGGGATGTGTTAATAGGAATGCAGTTTGTAAGTTATAAAACTTAACCTTACTGAGGTCTCAGTGTAAGTATTGCCCTGTCCAGGCATCCTGCTTTAAGAAACTAACAAATAGGAGGACTCAAGAGAGGTAAGAGGAATTATCAGAATTTTATAAGACTGATCCAAAAAGATTCAAGATGCTAATAATGCATACAGTTTTGAAAGAAAAGACAGGGGGTTGAGCTATCTTGGAAGAATTTATGAAGGCTCTTTATAAGGAGAATATTCTGGGAGTAGCTGGAAAAGAAACTGGTTTAACATTTAACAGAATGTGTTGCAGTTTGTTAGCAATTTCTCAACTAGAAACCACAATTCTAAGTAGCATTTAGACAACATGAATAAAGTTGCAAGCTTGAGAATAATACAAACTCGTGCTTTTTTTTTTGTGTCATATGTTGTTTTATTTAAATTTTTTATCCAAATTATCATATAGTTTGATTATACTTTTAATCATGATCCAGGTTAATAAAATATTAGAGGCTGCTGTTTCACTTGGGAGATAGAGAATGTAATGATAGTCACCTTGTGTGTTGGTTAGAAGAGTGGTTTAAAGTCTGGTTTGCAGTATTTTAGTTTTACCAGTGAAATAGGATAGATACCTAAAGATACAGTGTGCATGAGGTGTGGTTGTGGAAAAAAGGCAAGTAAGATGCTGTTTATGTAAGATAGGGGTGTGATTTTGGTATCGAACATGAAATGCATAACAAATGCAGGATTTTGACAATATTTCAAGGCTGAACTTTATCATTTGTAGCTGGTTCATTGCTTTATCCGGTCTTAGTGAATCTTCCTTAATTTCCTATGATTCACAGTTTGTGTCTGCATTCACAAGTGCATTTAATCTTTATTTATTTCCCCTGATAGTTGTTTCAGACTTCATAATATGTCTTTGGTTTTTGAGGTTGGAATACTAAATAATTTTGGGAGTGTATCTTCCCTATGAACAGTTTATCTGTTGTGAAACACAGTTATTTTTGTTGAAGAAATTTAATTTGCTTGTGTTCAGAATTTTTCCTCGCTCCTAAATCATTGCTGGCCTTTGCAGTTTTATAAGAATTTCAAATATGTGGAGTTGTAGTACTCAAAACCAATTCTAATTAGCTAAGGAAATGAAAGCCAACAACTTCTTCATAATTCCGTTGAATAGCTTTGTTTATCAGGATCTAAAACATCCAGACTTCTGTCCTTACTGCAGTGTTCCTGTTCTCTTCTTTGAATTTAATCTTCAGTCTGAAATTTTTAGGGTCATGTATCCTTTGAGCCTGGTGCTTCATCTTTGCACAAAGTTGTCAGAGTACTGCTGTATGTTCTTATTGCTGCCTTCACTTAGTGCTTTATTTATGTCATAATTTCCAGGATGTGTGATTGGAAATAATTAAAGGGGAAAAAACCCCCTGGAAAATAACTAGGAAATAACACTATGTATGGCTAAATGGCAGTGTAACTGTTAAGTGTAGGCTGGAGGTTTGTCTACTATTAATGAAGTTAACCAGTTAAACATTAAATACTTGTTCTATCTGTATGCACAATTGTGCGAAGGATACAACTTACAAAAAATTACGTGCTCTTGTCATGTGTCTTTATATAAGCATACATATATATGCATACATCTGGGAGATATGTATATATATGGTAAAAAGAATGTTTTCCAGAAATGTTGCCCATGAAACCTAAATTGGATACATAACAAGCCTCAGGTTTTTTTTCTGAAGGAAATTCTGTGGCATGGGTAGATAAAGAAGAGTTCCTGTAGATGTTGGTGGCTGGCAAGCCACGCACTGTCCAGATTGAGCCCACTAGAACAGCATGAAAGGATGAAAAATAATGTTTTCAGCAGGCTCCCTAGCTGTAGGCAGAGAGCAAATGAATAGTGGGCCTAGGGGCCTTTCCTGAAGGCCCTGTGTCATTATGGGACTGGACCTACAGCTGGCACCCAGTCGGTCCCACCACATGGAAGTTGTGTGTGTGTCTGGTCGTGCAGCAAGAACCTGTGTGTTTCTGTGATGTGATGCACGTTGTTGGACTACTAATGAGCATGTCTGGTCATGTTAGTGGTGAGGGGAGGTGGTGTGTAGTTTCTGTAAGAGCTCATATATCTTAAAGAGGAGGAAATTAGGACTACCACTGTCCTACACTACTGGATGTTAAACTTCAAAACCTATTTTCACCTGAAACCTGGTATCCCCCAGTGTAGTAGGGATCACATAGGTACCAAAGGTATGAAAATAGTGCTTACCTCATTCTTTACCCTCAGGTATTTAGTGTTGTGCTCTAAATGCATAAACGATGATATTTTAGAGACAGAACTACTCTTGTTAAATTTTAAGTTAGTTTTTAATTACTTGCTCTTATAGAAATAATATATTTTTTTTTTTTCCCCCCCCTCTCAGTTTAACTTTGTTGGAAGAATCCTTGGGCCCAGAGGACTAACAGCTAAACAGCTTGAGGCAGAAACAGGATGCAAGATAATGGTCCGAGGGAAGGGCTCTATGAGGGACAAAAAGAAGGTAAGCTCTTGAAAGGGTAGTGTAGTTTCAGATGCATAGTTTTGTTTCCTAACAGAGGGTAAGCTTATGTCTCTCTTAATCTTACTTGTTTTGTTCTTATTACATGCATTTTCATTATCCTGTGTTTTTTACAGACTTAGTAAGTAACACAACCTACTTGAAAGAAGCTAAATGTGCATGCTCTATTATGGTGCAGTTGGGATTGGGATTCTAACTAGCAATTAAAAAGTATTCTTCAGTAATAACTAACTTATAATTGTGTCATGTTTCACAAGGTAAAGGTAAAAAAAAAAATTAAATGTATTTTTTCTAAGGAAGAGTTGTTAACCTTAAAGGTGTTCTTAGTAAGTTTCTTTTATTGTAGTACCAAAATAGTGATTTGTTCAAGTAGTATGGGTTGGAAAAAATGTTTAATGTGTTTCTGGCAGGGAATTTTGTCTGAGTGAACCAGGAAGCACTATGTTTCTGGATTTATTTTGTGTTCAGGTGGAGTTCCAATGTAGTTAGGGCTGTTCCTAGACCTGTCCTGTAATATGCTTACTCTGCCCATATAAATACGGAAACTGCACTTTTCAGAATAAAGCCATCCTGAATGTCAAGTTGCTCTGGTGGTAACTCCTGGAAGTAATTTAGTTTTGCAGATTTATTTTCTAGCTATTTCCCTCTACCTCTATTTCCCTCTACCTCTAGGTTGCTGCTGCTGAAGTTGCACCAGCATCTCCACTGCAGTTTTGAAATGTGTGCTTGAGTACTCTTTTCCTTTCATTACTGAAGTATATATTTTGGTTCTTTCTGTAGAAGGACCCCCTCTTCCTTACCTGATCAGCCACATAATACATTCTGTTGATACTTATGTAGCACATAACAAGTAAAATAGAAAGCTAGCGTCCACCCAGTTAAAAATGTGACTTTCCAGAGCTTGACCATCTCTCTTCCAGACTTCATTTGATATCTTCTGCTTTTGTTATTTGCTGTAATACTGTCACCACACTTTCCCTTATTCTACCTGTAGCTATTTTCAATGTTTAGATTGCCACCTTTAGAGCAAAGATCTATCATAACCTAGAGATTTTTTTCTTGTCTAGGTTCTGTAGAATTAAAAGGGTGATAGTGTCTTAAATGCTTGATTTAGTTTTTTTTTTTTTTAAAAAAAAACCAACATCGTTTGTACTGAATTCCTTCTGCCTCTTGGCTGGGCAGACATTTAACATATAAATGAATCCTACTGTTATGCTGTGTTAAACCATAAATAGGCAAATAGAACTTGTAGAGTTGATATTTTTGTACAGGATTTTGAAATACAGATTTCCTGTAACTCAGAGATGTGCTTCACCCAGCATACCAAGTTGTGTGAGTGTGAATGCTGTATTTCGAATCAAAATGTATGGTTGCCAATACATGAACAATCATAATTATATAACTTTGTGACTGTTAATAGTAGACAAATTTTTACATATCCTATACTATTGTTTAAGAAAAGATATCCAGGAGCAGGAAATTTAGTGCAAATATTGCTTCCCTTTAAGAGTTTGCAAGCTTTACCTAGTTTTTATAAGAGTCAGACTATTCAATCTATTCTTAAGCTACCACTTTTTGGCTGATAGATCAATTAGATGTTAAGACTTCTTATTACGTGTGTAACAAAGTAAATCTTCATTATGTGGAATATACTAAAATTTAGTTTGCAACGAATGAATTCTCAAGCTGTTAATTCGGAAAAGAAGTATTTATACCTTAAAAAAAAGTGAGTACTTAAAAGTTCATTCAGCTTTTTTCCTATTTAAACATGGTTTTTAAAAGACATTTTTATCAATATACATTCTTATCTTCATTTATGGGCAGAATTTAAGTTTATTGCTGCTCTCTCTTTGTTTTAAGTGGTAATTCTGGGCCAGGGTAGTTCATCAGGAGTTAGGTTATGTAATTTTTTTCTGAATAGAAGTGTTAGTTCTGGTTCATTTATGTTCATAGATATTATAAGTGAAAACATTTAGACATCTATTCTTCAGAAAGCTTTTAAGTACAGATTGAGGCCCAAGCTTAATGGTCCAGAAATAATGTCTCGCTGTTAGTAGCGAATGTATGTATATTTAAGATAGTCATTAACAATAATGCTCTGATACATCCTTAAGTTTTGCAGATTGGTTTTGCCGTGTGGAAAAGCACAGTTAGTTGTGTTAACAGTAGCTATACTTGTGGACAGCAGAAGTAGTGTGTGTAAAAAGAAAGCAAAAAACTGCATCCAAGGCCTCAATTTTTCTTCTGAACAGATCCATTTCCCTGTAAGTGTTCCCGAATGCACTTAAAATAGTAAACTTTACTTCAGATTTCTTGAAATTGCTGTGTGTTCCTTGGCCCACATGTCATAATCTCCCTGACTCCGTCTCTTCCCTGTCCTTGTCCATACTAGCCTGAACAGAAATCAACATGGCCCAGTGAATTCTGTATCAGGTATGGTAGCCATCTTCTAGGACGTGACTGACAGTGCAGTTTTGTTAGAGCTGTAGAGCCTTCATTCTTTGAATGCTTTTTGTATTAGGTCCCACTGAAAATGTCCAGCTCCCAAAGACATTCTGTTTCTATGCTATCAGCAGGGCAGGCACTTAGGCACCACCGACCAGTGTAGTACATGTGCATGTACCATGTCCTTCGTCACTCTCAGCTGCTAGCTTGGGATAAGCACGTTCTCTGCAGTGTTGTTGGTCACCACTATGCGTTCTGACCTATCCATTCAATGTTCATGTAGGTCTTGGAGTTTTTGAAATGTCTGTTACAAAATCACAGAATGGTGGTGGTTGGGAAGGACCTGTGGAGGTTCTTTTGTCAAACACCCCTCCTGAAGCATGGTCACCTAGAACAGGTTGCCACAACCATGTGTAGACAGCTGGTATGTCTAATGCCCATGACCTCCCACCACTGTGCTTCAGAACCTGTCCTCTTCTGTGGGGAGACATCTCTCTAGATAGCTTTATTGTTTATTGTCTGGGGAAGTGGTATTTTTGAACAGATTTCCCCAACTCCCCCCCCCCCCCCCCCCTTTTTGTTTTTGTAGCTGTCAAAGGAGAATAGACAATGTGTCTTACTGGGCTTCTGTCTTTGAGAAAAATCTTAGAGGAGCTGAGACCTGAGTATGAGTCACCTGTTTTTTTTGAGGTTTAGTAAGAAAAGGAAAGCTGTCTTCCACAAGGGCAAGCTCTGTATGGCAGATTAGCGAGACCTTTGTATACATTAAAAGCCACAGACTGATTCAGTCAGCACTTTAATGCCCATTACCTCTTCAGAGTTGACTGTTGTTTGATATTTTTGGAGCACAGACTACTTGGCCATTGATGATTTCATGAGATAATACTGCAGTTAGTGTTCGATATTAAATTGTGTAATATATTTGAATACCGAATAGTATAATATTGGTTGTAAACCAGTGTTGAGTACCAAATAATTTTCTTGATAAAACCTATTTTCATGCCATCCATTTGTAATCTTTCTATAGCTCTTTTCCTCTCCTGAGGTGATTGATATTAGTCAGTAATTCATCTTTTTCAGACTGAGTGTGTTGTTGCTACACCATTGTTGCTGCAGTAGGAAGAATTTAATAATCATTAATTATGTTGCAGTTTGTGATGTATCCCAATAAGATGTTTCTTCTGAAAAATAAAGATTTCGAAGCTCTATTCAAGACATGATCACGAACAGACTAAAGTAAGAACAAGTGACATCTGTCCATTTGGGAAGTACACCTCTTGCTATTGGTTCTTACCGCTTTTCCTGATGAATTATACTTACAGATGAACTCTTTAGCCTTGCAGTGCAACATGACCAACTTTTTTGGAGTCAGTGCCTTCTAATGATAATTTTCTCTTGTTTTTGAAGGGGCTTCTTTGCAGGTTCTACTTCAAAATGCTAATACACTTCGAAGTGTAAAATACAGAAGTAATAGTATTCTCATGGAAAGTTAGGCTATGCTAATTGTTTTTTAAAACCCTTTTCTTTCATCTAGGGTCAGCATTATTTAGAAAAGTGAGTATTCAAGATTGTTCCAGTATATGACTGAATTGCTTTGAAATTTGGAGGCGATAAGGAATGTAGGTTAATTTATATGTATATTTTATAAGTATATTTTATATCTCCAACCCTACTTGCCCAGTGGTAGTTATAAAAGAAACCTTATTTGATGTGGAAGGGAATTAGTTACTAAGCCAATGTCAATCTGTAATGTGACAGCTACATGGTACTAAATACCATCTCCTAGAGTAAGCTGTCATACACTTTTTTTCTCTTCCTACCTTGCTAGTGGTTGCAGAATCCAAGAGAAAATATGAAGACTGACATGCTGGAAAATAAACCATCCAGACTTGCTCTGTAGAAAATTTTACTCTCCTGTATAAGCCTATGAAGACAAGTAATATATTAGAAATCTACCATATGGCCAGATCACTTGAACTAGGATCAAATCTTGAAACTTGCTGACAGATTTACCCCAGAAAGCAAGGGAAATCCTCAAGTCGTTTGTATCAGAGGCTCAGTTGTCAGATCATCAGAACATCTCTCTAGGCAGCTTTAGACAAATTTAAAAGCAAAATCTTAGTTAAGGAGAATGCTGTGATTTAGAGCCCGGAGGTACTTGAAGGAGATTACTGGAGAGGGGAGAGGGGTAGCAGGCATTCATCAAAAGCTAATGAATGTGTAACTGTATTAAGACCAAAATCTTTTTTGCTTAGTCTGAATGCACCTCTCATTGGGTGGTGAGGAAAACTAGCAATTTCCACACCTATCAACGAATACTGCTTTATACAGGGGAAGACTATCCAATGATGGATAAGCAAAACGTTTTTTGTCATCCCCGTTGTCTTACATGAATTTTGTAAAATGGACGTTGACACATCTGTAGGGGAGTCAGTTCTGTGCTCTTGAACACATTGACTGCCATTGTCTCACTTAGAGGGGTATGCAGCTTTACAGCATCAGGCTTGGCTTGTGGCAGTTGGTCAACTACATTGTTGCACATTTCTTCCTATTTTTAGTCAAGAATCTCCTCTAGAACTGTGTGTGAAGAGAGGGTATCTCTGATTTTTACTTCATGAGGAAGCATCTCATTGTGATACACAGAATTTTTTCTTACAATTGGTTATTTCAAAGAGAAAGACAGGCAGCTGTGCAATTCTGAATTTGAAGAACTCAATGCCTTCGACTGCAGCAAAAATCAAATCTGTTGCACTTTGCTCTGTATTAGGTAGTTTGAACTGATTTGTGGTTCCTGACCTACAGCTTGCTTGTTCCTACGTCACTGTTCACATTGCAAGCAGCAGTTACGTAAGGTTTCACAAAAAGACAAGCTCTCTGTTACTACCAATCTTGACCTTTGGCTGGTGCAGACCTGTCACAGTAAGAAGATAATTCAATTTCTTTGGACTCTCCAGTTTTGTTTTTTTTTTTTTTATAGTAAGGCTAAAAAGGAATTAAAAAGTTATCCTTGGTACTTACACAAAGCTTGAGGAGAAGATTAGAGTGGAAAAAATTAACTGTCTTGTGATCAGGATATATTTCTACACTTACATGCTGTACAGAATTGGAGTATTATGTGTTTGTAATATTTTAATAGTTTTAGTTTCTGAAATACCATGAGGTACGCTTTGAATGCCAGTGGAAAGTCTTAACAAACATTCAGTTTAACTTATGAAGTGAAGCTACTGACATTGAATAATACATACTTTGTAGTGTGTCTTGTTAAGCAAGCCTTATTATTGCTACCCTAATTATGGAATGCTTAACTTCTACATTTTGTGAAAAGTACTATGTGTGAACAAATAATAAAGTTATGGTTCTGACACATATGTTGAAATGGAATATATTTAACATGATAGCAAATGAAATTGTTTGGTGTTTCAGAATGAAAGGCTGACCAGCCATCAATCATTATTCTTGTTTTCTGGGAATAAATTGCATGGCTCAGGCCTGTTGTCTCTAAATCTGCCTCTAAACATAAGCATGCAGCTGCTGTTTGACAGTTTCATACATCTGTGTGGAGAAATCATGGCCATGGTTTGGAATGGCAATAAAAAAAAGAAATCTGTAACTAATTGCAAAGGTGGGTTTTTAGTATTTGTCAGTACCAGTAGGAATAACAGGAAAAAAAAAAATCTTTAAGTGATTGGGGACATTAGCATGGGAAAGTGAAAAGCAAGTCCATACACATCATGTGTGACTAGAATGACTGTCCTTCTGTTTAAAACAACAACAAAAAAATCCCTTTCTGACAATGCCAATGGAGTTTTTTGAGGTCAGATGCTTACTTTTACGTTTAGAACTCTAACTATCAGAATACTTTGTCAACATCCATCATTAAGGGTACTATTTGTTAAAATAGTTAAATATAGTTAAATAGGTAATTTTCTGTTAAAATGACTTCTACTTACAGAAACTCGCTGACTGAGGCAGTGTGGAGTGGCAGTTCAGTTTGTTCGATAACAGGGATTATGCTTTCTTAACTTTTGTTACATGTAAAAGCGTCAACTAGTCTGTAGGAGACTGCCAAACTGATGGTTACATTCACTTGTAATTGCCATCAACTTCTTTGACTGTGCATTAAAAGTCATCGTATGAGCAGGCTGCTCAGCTAAGATTAAGATACCACCTATACAGCATGTTCCTGAATCTACTGTATTCAGGTTATAAAATGTAATAGAAAATAATTTAAGGCATTCAGAATGCAGTATTTAAGATACAATCCTTGGAACAGTTAACTTCAGCATCTAGCATCTTCTACAGTGGCACTTCCTCTAAACACACTTTCTCATAAGTGTGCATGTGTGCATTGTTTGATTTCTCAAACTGATTCATCAAACTTGGGAGGCTTTCTTCATACTTAATTTTTGACCACTGTAGTAATTAGCCTTTTATTCTTTAACAAAAAAATCATATTCATATAAAGGTACTACTGAGCTTACATGTTCAACATATCACAACTGCAATTTTAATACACAGTGAAGAATGTACCATACTAAGCTGTATGAGGACTTCTATGTGTCTGTGTGGTGAAGAAAAACCCTCTATCTTAGAACCCAAGCCTGTATACGTGGGGCTTGATACTTCTTTGCCATCCTAGACGTTCATTGTAAAACATAAGATGTAATGAAAATAATTTTGGTTGCTTATAAGCTAGTATTTTTTTTTTCAGTAGTGAATTCTTCAGAAAATAGTCTTTTCTATTCCAATTGTAAAACCTTTATTGTGTTTGTAACCACTTACTTTGAATTCAGGGGAAGTTGTAAAGCTGGATTTTTTTAGTATTATTTTTTATTAAAGAATTTCTGAACCATGACCTTTTTTTCCTTTCACCCACAAAACAGAAGTCTCAAGTTACAACCCTGGTAGTCTTGAAGCAGTGACCCTCTGAAAAGATTAAGAGTTTAAACTAATAGTATATAAAGCTAATAGTATAAAAAAGAAAAAGTCATCACAGGAAAAAAAACCCAAACCCTCCTCTTAGCAAGTTACTCTGATTTAATTACTTAATTAAATGCTAAAGGCTGCCTAGTAGAAAATACACTTCAGGAAATTCAAAAGACAATGTTGAAGGTAACAGATGTTATTTCTTGAATTACCCCTCACTGAAGATTGACAGTTTTTTAAACTTGTTCATGGGGGTTTTGTAATCCAGAGACTCAGGAGTATCATCTTTGAAATCTTACCTGCATACATCTCTTCTTTTAAGTAAAGAATTTTCAGTTCACATTGGCAGTAGTGAAGAATACAGTGTAGGTACAATTAGCTAGGTTATGTATGGGAATGTGAATTTTACAAGAGAATAATGTTTCCTTAAGTTTTATATAAGATTTGACAAACAAGAAGTATTTGAAGTAATTTATTGCAAAAGTCTTTTCACTTAACAAAGGAATGCTCTTATTTTCAAGAGCAGAATGATTTTATTTTGAAGGACAGAAAATTTAGATGCCCGAGGGCCTCAAGAATTATTGGAAAGTAATATTAGTCTTTCAGAAAATGTTACTGATATGTATCTGATGCAATGTATTTTTTAGATAGGTTTATTTCATGCATACCATTGCTTTTTACACACTGAATATATTCAGTATATATTGGATATATTTCCGCATGTGCTCAATACAAGGTTGCAGCTTTGAGCACATTTTAACACTGTTAGAACACGCACTGTGTAATGTGAAAAGTAGCTGAAGCCTTTGACTCTGATTAAATCACTTTGATATCAAAACTTGATTATATGTCATTTTGTTCTTAGAGCAGTTAAACTGGTAAATAGTTAACTGGTTATTGAGCTAATTGGATATGGAATAGCTGACTTCTGGTATTAAAGAAGTATTTTGTTAAAGATGCTGAAAGCTGTACATTGGAGGGGTGTAATCAAAGCCACACTAGTAGAAACTAACTTGTATTATTTTTCCTTTTATTTGTTTTCCTGTCAGTTTGCTGTGAGCAAGAAACCTTAATGATCAAGAGGCAAGAGAATCTAGATTATCTTGAAACTGGAGTAGCACCAAGTGTAGTGGAAAAAGTATATATCAAGGAATCTTGAGTCGTTGCCTGGACATCTGGGTATAAGCAAGTCTCTATTTTATAAATTAAAATAGAATGGTAATTGACTCATCTTAATCTCTACTATAGTAGAAACTGTCTTTCTGCAAAATTAACTCCTAAGCTTTTGTTAGGTGGGAAGCACAGAGTGTTGTGTTATAAAAAGTTGACTAGGCTACAGTTTACAGCTGTTTGTATGTAGCATTTGAATAGAAGTTTTGAAAGGCTTGGGGGACAATTCATACTGAATTGTTTTGAGGTATTGACAACATTGTCTGCAAACATCTATCTACATTTTACTTTGTCTAGCAAAGTAGTGAAAGTAGTGAGTGGTTTAAACAATGGAAATCTACTTGTGGTTTAAACCTGGCTGGTAGCCAAACACCATGCAGCTACTTGCTCACCTTCGCTGCCTGGGCAATTGGGAGGAATTAGAGGGGTAAAGGGAGACTTGTATGTTGAGGCAAAACCAGTTCAATAATTGAACTAAAACAATAAGAAAAAGTACAGCTGGGGGGGTTCATATTGTGATGGCTCACCACCCACTGACTGATACCCAGCCTCTTCTCAGCTAGCAATCCCAAAAACCAAGATCCCTAAACCACAGTCTCAGAAGCAAGAGAGAATCCCCTCCTTGCTGGCTGCCCCTCCTTTACATACTGAGCATGAAGTTACACGGTATGGAATGTTTAATTTGTTAATCTGGGTCCAGTGCTCTGGCTGTGCTTCCTCCCAGCTTCTTGTACACTTGTGCACAGGCAGGATATGGTGAGATGGAGACTCCTTGATCTCTTAGCAACAATTGAAAATATCAGTATAATATCAGCATTCTTCTCATACCCAATCCTATACTGAATCCAAAACCTAGCACTACTTTAGCTACTAAAAAGAAAAATTAACTCGATCCCACCTGAAACAAGGACATTGCTGTAACCTCAAATTTTTTCCGCACTTACTCAGCAGAAAAAGATGAGAAACAAGTTCCTAAACTAGGTGAGACTTCGTTTTAGTAGAGTATGGACATTCTTATATACAGGCATATGATTTCACAGAATCATCTAGGTTTGAAAAGACCTTGAAGATCATCTAGTCCCACCATTAATCTAACACTGACCATTCTCAACTACACCAGATCCCTCAGCGCTATGTCGACCCAACTCTTAAACACCTCCAGGGATGGGGACTCCACCATCTCCCTGGGCAGCCCATTCCAACGCCTAACAACCCCTTCTGGAAAGAAATGCTTCATAATACCCAGTCTAAACCTTCCCTGGCGCAACTTGAGGCCATTCCCTCTTCTCCTTTTGCCTGTTACTTGGTTAAAGAGACTCATCCCCAGCTCTCTGCACCCTCCTTTCAGGGAGCTGTAGAGGGCGATGAGGTCTCCCCTCAGCCTCCTCTTCTCCAGACTAACCCCCAGTTCCCTCAGCCGCTCCTCGTACGACCTGTGCTCCAGACCCTGCACCAGCTCCGTTGCCCTTCTCTGGACACGCTCGAGTCATTCAATGTCCTTTTTGTAGTGAGGGGTCCAAAACTGAACACAGGAATCGAGGTGCGGCCTCACCAGTGCTGAGTCCAGGGGTCAGATCCCTTCCCTGTCCCTGCTGGCCACGCTATTGCTGACACAAGCCAGGATGCCATTGGCCTTCTTGGCCCCCTGGGCACACTGCTGGCTCCTGTTCAGCCAGCTGTCAATCAGCACCCCCAGGTCCCTCTCTGACTGGCAGCTCTCCAGCCACTCCTCCCCAAGCCTGTAGCGCTGCTGGGGGTTGCTGTGGCCCAAGGGCAGCCCCTGGCATTTGGCCTTATTGAAACTCCTCCAGTTGGCCTCAGCCCATGGCTCCAGCCTGTCCAGGTCTCTGCAGAGCCTCCCTACTCTCGAGCAGATCAACACTCCCACCCAACTTGGTGTCATCTGCAAACTGACTGAGGGTGCACTCGATCCCCTCGTCTAGATCATCAATAAAGATGTTAAACGGGAGTGGCCCCAACACCGAGCCCTGGGGGACACCACTAGTGACCGGCTGCCAACTGGATTTAACTCCGTTCACCACAACTCTTTGGGCCCGGTCGTCCAGCCAGTTTTAACCCAGCAAAGCGTGTGCCCATCCAAGCCTCAAGCAGCCAATTTCTCCAGGAGAATGCTGTGGGAAACAGTGTCAAATGCCTTACTAAAGTCAGGGTAGGCAACATCCACAGCCTTTCCCTCATCCAGTGAGCAGGTCGCCCTGTCGTAGAAGGAGATCAGGTGTGTTCAGCAGGACTTGCTTTTCATAAACCCATGCTGACTGGGCCTGATCATCTGGGTGTCCTGCATGTTGTGTGATGGTACTCAGGATGAGCTGCTCCATCAGTTGTCCAGGCACTGAAGTCAGGCTGACAGGCCTGTGATTTCCTGGATCATCCTTCCCACTCTTATTATATGTGGGCGTCACGTCTGAGTTGCAGCCAAAGCTCCCTGTTGAGCCAAGCTGGTCATCTTTGACATTGGCTTCTTTTACAGCACCTGGGGACAGCCGGATCCTGTGCTGTTAAAACTTCCTTCTTAAAGAGTGCTCCACCTTCCTGGACCCCTATACCGTTCAGGACGGTCTCCCAAGGGATTCTGTCAAGCAGATACCTAAACAAGTCAAAATCAGCCCACTGAATGTTCAGGATGTCAGTTCTGCTACCCCCTTAAAACTTCTGTCTTTTCTTGCAGGAGTAATAGTGTTGTGCATTATCTAAAAATACTAAAGTGAGGGAGTTGATTCTTGTGAGATTCCACAAATGATAGATTCAGTGATATTTCCATGTCTTCATCATGCTCTGTGAAGGGCAGCTAGTGGTTTTGCAGACTTAACTACCCTTCTCATTTATTAGCACCAATAAACTCTTCTGGGATTCTAGATTTTTCTAGGTTATTACATTAAGCTATTGTGCTGCCCTTCAGTGAATGATTCCATGTTTGGTATATGGCTGGGTTTTTTTGAACTTTCTTAAGAATTAGTGTTGCGAGATTGTAAACTTGCTTACCAGAAATAATTTGTGTTCAAGGTTCCATTTTGAGTGCGTTTGCTGAGTATTGTTAAACTGTGCTTGGATTTCTATATGGGAAAGACCACACTTAGTTTGAAGCTCACAGGAATTTCCCTGTCCTGTGTGGAAAATTGAGTCTACTTAAATGTGGGAATGCAGGCAGAACCTGTTGATTCAAGGAAGAAAGCAGCATGCCTGTGTATTTCCCAAGTATCAGTTCTTGGCAGCTCCTGGTTCTCCATATTTTTGAGGTGACTGCCAGCAGGCAGAAAACAGGTTCACCATCCTGGATTATGGCTCTTTAGGGTCAGATTTAGCAATTTCATTGAGACTGATAGGAAGGTTCTTTTGCATGGAGCAAAACAGTAAGCATAAAATAGGATACCACTATCACTGAAACTAAATACTTACAGTACTAATTGAGCGTTTAGAAGATAGAGGTACTTGACTTCATTGTTTTCCAGATAGAGACAAATAATCTGTAGTGTTTCATTGCGGCAAAATACTGGATTCCTTTTCAGCTTGGAAAAGTCCACTGTATGATAGGAATCACAAATTGTAATTCCTGAAATGTCTCAGTGGGTTGCCATTTCAACTTGTTTCTACATGGTGACAGTTATCCCCTTTTCTTAGATCTGCTGGCTCTGTGTTAGCCTTTGTCTTACCTAGACTTGGATTAAAACAGGTGTTATTAATCACAAATTACCCTTATGCAAGGTATGGCCTGCAGTATAGTACCTTAAGGATATGAATGAAATTCAAGTAGCTGTGTGGATGTTAATGGGTTTGCAGTGGGACAGTATCCTTAATTTACAATTTATCCAGCTACAGTTGCAAGATTTGATTGTTGGTCTTTACACTTTTCACATATAGAGAAGGATTTATTGACAGACTGTTGCACATTTATTAGCCTTTTCTGAGAATAATTAGCAGCTTCTGTCTGCTAATTATTTACATTGTTCACATCTTTCCGGGCACTAAATGGGGAATGTTTTGATTAATGTAGGATTCACTGAAGTACACGTGCACTGTGAATATATCTTAAAAGTATTTAAAACTCATAACAGCTCAGTTTAAAGTATGTGTTGAGTATCTGCATGAAAGGATGAAAGCTTATTCAAATGTTGGTTAAGGCCAGGTACACAAATCTGTTTTTCTGGTAAAGAAAACTTGTAACTCTTACAATAGTAGAACACTCAATTTAGCAATGGCCAGTACTGAATTTGCTTGGAGGCTGTTTAACTTAATAGAATTTGACATTCTGTGTAAATTATCTGATTTGATTGTTAAGTGCCACATACTCGCTATGGAACACACACAACACACAGTGTTGATGCTTGCTTGAATGATTTGTTGATGTAATTCTTTAATGTAATTTGGATCATAAATCTATATCTAGTATTGTATTCCTACAAGATAACCAAAATCATGTCCTCTAACCTTAATAGCCTGAAATGAGGCTGGCTTTGGGTGTTGAAAATAAAACCTGCAGAACAGTGACTTTGTCCAGGCTATAGCTCACGTGTGCCTGACAGAATGGTAGCTGAAGTAACAGGAGGACGGGCTGTAAAAAGCAATGGGAAAATCAAATTCTTGTTTGGTTTCATTAGAAGATGTTATGGAATTATGTAAAAAACTTAATTGGAATGGGTGGAATCAGTACAGGGAGGAGGTGTATAGTTGGTACATACAGCCAACTTTTTTCTTCAAAACCCAATTAGCCTGTTAATTGAATGCCTTGATATGGCATGTGGCCGATGACTGCATATAACCTAAATGTTTGGATGTAATACTTACTGTGTTAAGATAATAAATTTTTCTATTAGTGATTAGTAAGTCTGGTGCAGGTGCTTTTTCCCCAATATTTCCCTACTATTCTGACCATGTGTTGTGACACAAGATTGATATGACTATTACCAGTGAGGATAACATTTCATACAGGCAAAAAGATATGGGATATTCTGGTGTGGAATTATATATTTATTTGAAGGTCTTTTTGAAATTACTTTCTTTGAGTGTTGGTATTGTGATGGGTTTTTTTGTTGGGTTTTTATTTGCCACTGTTGATAGCAATTTATCTTAAGAAAACTTCTTCCAGCTCAATAGCCAGCAAAACCAGATGCCAGCATTCTGAATGAAAAGCTGAAAACGGGTATTTCTTTTCTCCTGTCCTCTCGTGGTACAGTCTGAATTTTGTACATGTATTGTCTCTGCAGGTTGGAGCTATGGGAATAGTTTCTAAAAATCCTGTCCAAGGCATGGACAGGGTCTCCTAGATCTCAGTTCTTTTTCTCTTCTGCCTCCCACACTTCTCCACATTAAAATGCTGGTTCCTTTTCTATCCATAGGATCTTAAAATCCTGACATTTGGGCCTAGATAAACTGTTGTTTTTTTCTTAGTAAGTGTTATCATGTACCTTATTTTATTGTTCCTTAGTGTTTCTGCTGTGGTGGTAATCGAAGATAGAAGGAAAGAAGTGCTGACAGCACCTGGTACATTCTGTAGGAAAGCTGCTGTTCATTTCAGCAATTGCATATTTGTCTTGAATAAGGAAGAAACAGTTTTTTGGAAGATGGGACCCCTAGCACATTAATAGCAACTCTGTTACTGCTTATGCCCAATTTGGAGTATTTTTATAAATGGTTATCTGGAATGTTTAGTCCTTCAGCCATATAGAATTGATTAATGCTTCCTTGGCAATCAGATGTTGCTAAAGGATTGGAATGCCAAACCACATTTAACTGACTGTCTGAATCCCCCTGAAGTACCTGACTGATTTAATTGATCCACTTGACGGAATTATTTGGGAGCTATTTAAGATGCAGTACTATTGATTTCAAATGTCCGACATATTTACAACCATATATATTCAAGGGAGTTTAACTGTTAAGTTGCTGGGGTTCCTGGGGGGTATTTTTTTTAACTAGCTTGCTGAACTGACAAAACATACTGTAATACATAATTTGAAGTAACAAAGCTAGTAGTTGACAAAGAAATGTAAGATTTAGAATGAATTTTTACAGAGAAAAGTATAGGTTGTTTCTGTTCATAATATATCTTGTATTCACTCTCCATCTACTGAGTAAATGAGCTTCAAATGACCAAGCAGTCTTTGAGGTGGCTTGGAAACAATCATTTCTGTTTCAAGTTGGCAATGCTGGAATTGAATATTCACTTATCAAAAAGACCTAGAACTTAAATCTGTTAACTCACGCTGACTTGTAAGAGCATTAATCAGAAAAGGTCTTAAGGTAAGCTGTGTTACCAGCCAAAATAAGTGATAAATTTTATAGTTATTAATGCAATTTGGAATACTGAAGCTGATCTGGAAATGAGTCAATATGTGGTGAGGAGACAAGGGTATTGTAAATGCCCAAATTGTTTTTTGCAGCCTGACTAGTGGAAGTTTTCAGTATCTAGCCTTTTACACGGTAAGTTCAATTTAGCTTGAAATGTACCTTTTGGGAAGAGTTTAATTTAGTAGTAAAATTAAACTTCCCTTAACTCCCCCCCTCCCATTTCTCCATTTCTAAGAAAAATCAGATAATCTGAATTTACCATGTCTTCTATATACACCTGAAGAAACAAATGTTTTGAAGAGAAAAACACATTTCCTATTGATTATGTGTTTCTGTTCTCTTAAGGAAGTCTGATTTTATTTGGTTACTGCAGGTTTCAAACCTATTATTTGCAGTCTAATTGAATGCGTGTTTCATGACTTACGGTAGAAGAATCTATCATGTAGTATAATGTGTCATGGTTTAAAATGAATCATATTTGGCCTATTACTTTTGTTCCTATTAAACATACTTTCACCTGGCTATTTTTGCAAGTTGGAGTATTAAGTTGTGGTGGTTTGACCTTGGCTAAATGCCAAGTACCCACCAAGTCGCTCTATCACTTCCCCCCTCCCCCCCCCCCCCATTTCCCCTTGTTTTCTCAACAAGGGAAAGAAAATAAGATAGACCAACCCTAGTGGGTAAAACAAAAGCAGTGTTAATATAAGCAGAGTGAAGCAAGGTCCGCATGTGGAAGAAAGAAAAAAAGACCAGATTTATTCTCTGCTTCCCATGGACAGGTGATGTCGGGCCTTCTCAGGAAGCAGGGCTCTGATACATGTGGTGGTTGCCTCGGAGGACCAAGGATGACCCCACCCCCTTCCTCCTTTCTCCCAGCTTTATCCTGAGCAGCCGTCATATGGTCTGGAATATCCCTTTGGTCGGTTCGGGTCAGCTGTCCTGGTTGTGTCCCCTCCCAAGATCTTGCCCACCTCATCCCACTGGGGGAGGGGAATGTCAGAAGGACCCTTGGTGCTGTGTAAGCACTGCTCAGCAGTAGCCAACACACCTGGGTGCTACCAACACCCTGCCAGCTCCCAGCATAAACCACAGCACCGTGAGGGCTGCTGTAGGGGAAAACCAATTCCAGCTCAGCCAGACCCAGTACATAAGTGTAGTAAATTTGCCTAGTTAATGCTGTACCACCAATCTTGTCAGATGCAGAAAACAGCAAGAATCTGACATTTTGAATATGCTTTTTGATCCTGACATTTTACAGTAGTAGATACAGTATTCTTCCAGTGTCTTCCTTGGAGAACAACCTAATAGATGGGTGAGTGTTTGCAGGGGCAACACTGGGAGGGTATATTTGTGTTCCCCTGTCAGCAGTATCATTCCTTACATCACGCTGTAGTGGGTAGGAGTTCAAATACACAGGTTACATTTACTGCTCAAACAGTTGTTTATAGTGACCTTTAGGGAAGAAGCAACAGAAGGGGTATAAATGTTGCATGGTCACAACAGCAAGCTGACAATCAATGAGATTTTGCCTTACTATCTGGTTAAATAAGGCTCTTTCATTGCAAGAGGAGAGAAAGATAAAATCAGGTTGAATGTTTAAAGGAAAAAAAAAAAGCAGCAAATTTGAAGACCCTCAAAATGTCAAATAATTTGTCACACACATTCATCTGTTAGCTCATAAATGTCAGTTCCTGTAAAAAAGCCTTCCTAGCTTTTGCTTGGATCTGAGCTTCCAGAACGTTTCAGGGCCTACAGCTGGGTTTCAGAGTTAAACTGGGTGGGGTTTTTTTCAGGTTTTTAAACAGACTTCTGATTCAGGCATCTCCTGTAATTTTTGTTGCTCTCCTGACCTTGAAAATGGATCTGTGCTCCTGTGAGAGACATCTTGAAGGGTGGTTGGCAATCATGGAATCAGCTGGGAAGGTATTTTATTTACTTCAGTTACCTGTCTTGAAAGCTAAGCCTTAGGAAAGAACGGTTTCAGCTTCCTTTGTTAGTGTAAATTTCTTCACAGCTGAGTCACTGAAAACACAGGCTTGCTTTTAGGGATCTTTTTTCCCCTCTTGTTAGCTTGGAGGTAATTTTGTAATCATTTGGAGAAACAACCGACCAGCCCCTGCTCCTGTTCTATTTTGTTCTTGCTTCTTTAGAGGTTTGCAAGAGCAAGCTTTCAAACTGTCAAAGGCAGATCGTAGTTGTGGGTAAACAAAATATTTAATAGGCAAAATATTTTATAGACTATTCCATCTGATATTGCAGTAGTTCTGCTTTTCTGGGCTTTTCAGAGCTGCTGCCAGTCATTCTTTCCCAACGTTTTAACCTGTGATCAGTGGATCTCTGAAACTCTGGGCTGCTTCTAGAGGTTCTGTGAAAAGTGTCGCGAAGAACCAAGCTTGTGGTGTAGGTGCATGATAATGTAAAGTCTGCACTTCTAATATCTTGCTGCCTCCCCCGCCCCCCAAAAAAGGGGGAGGGTAAAAATGGCTATTCTTGCCAAAATTACACTAACCACATGGTTTCATAGTGACTTTCTTTATATAAATGTATTTTCAATATACAATTTTAAAAATGATATTCAATAATTCTGCATTTTTAGCTGTGAAATATACTGCCAACGCAATATCATTAAATATACAAACTAATGATTTTTTGTTAATTCGAAGATGCAGTGAGCTTAGGTAACATAGGTAACAGCTTAGGTAACAGTAAGTTGAAGTAAAATGTGGTATTTAGTTCCAACTTACTTAACCACTATCATGTATATATTAAAATTAATTGTAAGATCGCTTTCATTCCTAGATGAGCCATGTTCTGGGTAATGTGCACTCCCATATTTGCTTCTAAAACCCTGATAAATGCAATCTGTTGGAATGTTTTTAAGACAATAGCTGTTTAATGAATAGCTTATGTGTACAGGAGGAAAGAATGAGCTTGATTACTTACAATCTGACATTCAAAAAAGCATTTTTTTAGATCTCTTGTATTTGCATATCTAATTGCTATGTAATCAAAACTAAGTGAACTGTAGCTACTTGAAACTAAAAAATGAAAGGCAATCATCTTACAGGGGGGAAATATCCTACTCGTATGCAAGCCTGTCTGAATATTAGAATTATATTCTTCTTGTGTTTAATTATAGGTGTCTGACTGAGCAGTAAATTTATGCCTGTGTATTAAAGAAGTGAATGTGACCCTGAAACATCACTTTCCTTTGTTGAAGCAAAGCATTGGCATTGAGAGAACTTAACAGTGTTGTGTATTTTGATGATAAGGGATTGTGCCAGAATAGCTGTTAATTACCTGCTTTGTTTGATATGGAAAGTAGTAGTTCCACACTTTTCTTCCCACCAGTGACAGTACTCAATTAAAACTTGTATTAAACAGTGATAATGCCCTCGTTTATCTGGTGGAGAAGACGTGAGGTGAAGAAAATTAACAGGATTTTTTCAGCTGTTTGGAGACGGTTTTGATTTTTTTCATGAACCTAGTGACAGCAAAGAAAAATTAGTTTTGTCTTTTTGGTGTGGTGGTGTGTTTTGGGGTTGTTTGTTTTTTTAAAATTCTTTGACTCTTACATCTTGCACTTCATTAATTAGAGGCTACAGTGGAAGTAAAAAAATATCTTTAATTTGGAAGACCCTTGCCCTATTCTCTTCCGTGGTATTCCTCCATGTGAAGTGTCTGTTGCTATGGGTCCTTCCGTCACTGTTTCTTGAAATTTTATTGCAGTGCTTACGTGTCAGAAAAAGAGGGGGGTTGAAATTAAATTTATTGCCTGGGCTTTTCTATTCCAAGTATTTGAAGCATGTTTTCTAATGTGGTTGGTTTTCTCAACTTCTGTTAGTATTTCTTATTTTATGACGAAATGTCCTCAGATCTGAATTTGCAAGATTTTGTCATTAGCTTAATATTCTCCTCTTAGATTTCTTACGTATGTGAGAAAACTATGAATGCAGTAATTTGGATGGGAAGCCTTCATTTTGAGATAGGATTCTCTATGCAGCTGATATTTTTTGCATATCTAAACAGAAATAACGAGGAGTAAGGCAAGGAAGTTAATGTAGAAGACTTGGTATTCTGTGGGGTCTTTTATTTCCTTCAGGTAACAATGCTGAGGAATATTCTAAAAATGAAAATTTCTTATTGTCTGCTGATGTATTTTGTACAGAGTATAGAGTTGTGACAGTAACACTTTAATGCTTTTTGTCATTCATCCAAAGAAATTAAGGAATGGCTGGCTTGGTTTAGTTATGAAGTTTGGAAGGTCTGTGTTCAACAAGCATGAACAGCTTTATTCTGGAGTGGAAGCAGAATGTTTGATGGTAGACTAATTTGGCCAAAAATGTGAAACGGTAAGTGAAAAGGAGTAATTACTGTAACGGCTTTAAAGCGTGTACGTGAAATTCTTCAGTGGTTATGGCAATGCAGCGTAATTCAACTGGAACTTCAGAGCTTCAACTCTTAGGTGAATAGAGGTCACATGCAGAAAGTAAGATTAGTTGCCTGCATTAGTTAGGCACAATTAATAATGTTTTTTCAGAAGACATATTGCACATACTGTATGGTTAGCAGTCATGACTAGTCTTAGATACAAACAGAATTAAACAACAACAAAAAATTGCAGGTAAAAGAATACCTTAAAAAGCTTTATAGGGTGTGGAAAACTTGAAATATTTTCTTGTTTTGTTGAAAACATAAACAGTGTTATTGTTGAAGAGCAGAAAGCCGGCTTTTATTTGGAAGTGGAACTTTATAATTTCACAGGACACAAGCAAACCTCAGTGAAAAGTCAGGTTTAAAAATAAAAGTTTTAATTGTGTGAATTTATCATGGTTTACAGAAAGAAAACTATAGAAAACCTTGCTTAGATGAGATTTCATAAATGGCATGTTTTTGAAGTAGTCTGCTTTTCTTTTGAAGTAAATGTTTTCCTGGGTGTGTTAAGTGATAAATTTCATAAAATGATTTAATTGCATGTAATTAGCAATAAATTTTCACATGAGTATTGATTACATTCTCTTTAGATAAATCTTAAAGTCAATAAATGTAAACTTGTATGTACTCATCACACAATTCCCCTTTCAGACAAAATAAACAGTGATAAGCATTAAATAAGGATTTGATAAGGTGTTTTATGGTCTGGCATTCTGAAGTGGAATGGTCTGCCCTTTTCTTTAACCTGGTTTTCCAGTTTTCTTTCTTCTGCACTGTAAAAAAAAAAGTGGAATGTGACTTTGAGATGCATTTAGATTAGTAGAATTATTCCATGGCATAGCAGTGCTGCAAGACCACGTTACTATAACTGTTAGCTCACCCATGTAGGATTAGATTAGTTTCCTATGATCAGACATGCTCATTGAATAGTCATTTCACTTTATTAGGTGAGAGTTGCAACCCACGCTGCCTGGTCAGAGGTAGTTTTTTCTAATATCAAAGACAGTTTGTTGAGGCTTCCTTAAACTTTCATGTATTTAGTATAAAATCCCAACTTCAGATAAAAATGAAGACTGTGTTCTTCCAGAATGAATAGATTGAAATGGACATATTGTATTTTTTGTTCTCTGTAAAGCAGAGATAATGAGCCTATCAGAGTCTTCTGTTTACATTAAATTGTTCTGATTGCATTCCATTGACTTTGGTCACTTCAAAGTAATTTACTAATGTTTTTTGAGGATTTGCTTCGTTACTCATTTCAGTTACATTTTTGAGGAACTATTTAGTGTGTTTTAGAGAAATCTTCTCCTTCCGTATACAAAACTTAAAAATAATGCTTGATATTCACTTTTGAATAGGTATTAATCTGCTGTATTATCACGTAATCTCTACATGCAGATCTTCTTGCAGAGATGAAAATTTCTTTGTTGAAATTATTTGCAGCATTAAAAAATGGAAAAGTAAAGGAACTTTTTCTCCTTAAGCAACTGCTTTTCCTAGACCCATTTTGCATGAGCAGGCCTTCCCTTTATGTTCTTTACTATTCTTCTATGACTTGCAGTCACTTTTGGGGGGAATTTCGGTATATCTGATTGTGCCCTAGATTGAGATTCCTAAATCTAAGACATAATGGAAATTCTCTTTTCTAGCCATAACTTTTTCAATTTGACAAATGACATCTAGAATTTACAAGTTGGGCGATTTTCTGGACTCACCCCATCAACAATTTCTCCTCATGTTTAATTTTTAAGTTAGACAAAAATGTTAAATCATACACATTCAAATAGCAAAATCTCACTATCTCAGTAACCTTTAAAACCCCCTTCAAATTTCTTCTACCAAGAAGCTTTAGGATGTGAAAAACCTAGAAGCTGAGAGTTGACTTTCACCTCTCCATAAAGTCCTCCAGAAGAATACTGTTTGTTAAGCATCCTGGTGACAGGGTTTACGTACCTTGTGAGGAAAACTCAGACTCCTTATCTCCCCCTGTAATCTCAGTTGATGGTACTTGTAATTTGAAATACATAAATACACACCTACTAAACATGCTTTTTTCTCTCTGATGAAAACAGTACTGCTGAAACCATTCATAAAACTTGGTTTTATTGCAGGTGTACACAATAACTTATAATTTCCAGTAGATCTTGCCTATGTAGGATCAGCAACTAAAACACTGAAAATGTGAACAACATTTATGGTTGGTACATATAGACGTCTCACACTTGTACTTCTACCTTTTAGCTGCATAACAATGTACGTGCATGCATAAGATTTTTTTTAAAATCAGTTTTTGAGTGATTCAGAGTTCTCTTCAAGAAAATGTGAAGAATCCATCTAGAAATAAACTTTAATTCCATGTATTAGCAGAGTCAAGTTATGATGACCTTGGATATGCTCTAAACCAATTTGTAATGATTACTGTCAGAGCAGTTCTTTTTCTGTTGAAAAGTAATGGCCTATGATATATTGGAGGCCGGATTAGATCAAATTTGTGATTCCTTCTGGTCAAAATCTCTGAACTTGGAAAAAAAATACTTGGAGTTAAGCCTAGGTATAAAAAGAGGGATTGACAGTAAGATGTACTGAATAAAATGTCAATATAGTATAATGGAACATATAATTTATCGAAGTTTTGGACAAATCACAAAAACTTTCATTCTCCCTATATATAGTGTGTGTATACAATTCTACAGTCAGGCTGAATTTAAGGATTTGTTTTCTTCATATCAGACTGTGCATCATGGATTTCATACATATACTCTTAGATGGTAAAATGAAAATAGCTCATTGGTGAGGATCAAGCTAAAATTTTGGGGCTCCAGTATGGTTTGGCTGCATGTAGTCTCAGAGAATTTACGTTTTAATTGTATAGATTTTTTTGTTGGTTGTATCAAGTTCTGTTGCTTTAGTTATACAGTGAATAGGGCACTTCTATAGTAAGCAATGCCTCATTAATCCTGAATTCAAGAAGAGTATTCAGCAACAAATATTAGTGTACTGGACTTTTGTTGTGTGTCTTTGTCACTGACTTCAGCTTAGAAAAACTTCATTTAAACAGGCTTAGGGTTTTTGGAGATTTTTTGTTTGTGTTAAGAAAAGTGGTAAAGTATGTGCAGTTGTGTGACAAATTTGAGACTGTCCTCAAGAATTTTTAAAGGGAAAAAAAAAGAAAGTGAGGCATGACCTTGCTAATGGGGAACAGGAAATGAAAGTCTGCTGCAAGTTTCGAGATGAACAAGATCAGGCCTGAGAGATCAGGAGGAAACTGAGAAAAAGGTGCTAACTTTCAACAAAATAGTGACAACAGTAGCAGAAGGCGCTTTTTTTCCCCCTAAATTTATTCATAAATAAATGCTGATTTATTTTGTGTTATTTGCAAATACAGTTTTTATGATGATAAACAATTTCTTGCCTTCTGCAACTCAGAAGGGTAATTTTCGTATGTATCTAACTAGATGTTTTACCACTTCCTTGCATTCCAGTCTGTTCACTCTGTCTTCGTACCAGTAGTTACCATGGTTATAGTGTTAAGAGCGAGGTAATTACTTGGAGGTGTAGGTGAATATTAGGACATATACAGAACTTGCAGAATGCATGGGTTTCAGTATCCTGGGATGACTTAGCTAACAGGACTGTGTATGGTTGTCTACATACCACTAAAAAATAATGCTTATCCTCTTATGGAAGGGAAACATTTCAAATACACAAAAGCTCGGTATGTAGCTGTGTGCTAGTTGTTTTCTGTGCCTGGAGTTTCAAATGTTATGTACTTAGTCAGAGTTAATTGAGCTGCTTTTTGGACTCCCAATGAATATACAGTACAAACTTCATTTCTTAGTTTAGTTCTTTATTTTCTTAGTGCCTATACTTATGTATGTATCTTGGGGAAAACCTGTGTGCCTGGGTTTTTGAATCTTCATGTGTGGCATTTTTACGTACTATTTGATTATCAGATTTAAGAGTTTATATGTTGGTATCATCAGAGAAAAGAATTGGAATAACACCTTCTGCCTGTGGTGGGGCAGTGTTTTAAAACTCTAATAGGGAAGTTATCCTGCCTGTTGTATTATGTTAGAGAAAGCTGTTGAAACAGTTTATATATACTTAAGGACCCAAATAAAAACGTTATACAACTTGCTTTCAGACACCTCATGTCTCAAAGGTGATACCTTTTTTTAAATGCTTTGTTCATCCATTGCTTTATTCTGTGTGTTTTATCCTGTTGATGTTTTAACTTCTTCATGGAAGATGAGCTATGCCTACTTCTTACTTTGCATACACTGCAACTGCAATATATCCCTTTCTTGCCTTGTGGAACTTGAGTGCTGGTGTGTTAAATAGTTGTATGTTTTCTACTAAGTCAGTTTAGTCACTAAAATTTTATTGCAGGTGGTTTCAGACTTTTATTATCCCCAAGTGGGATACATCTTATTAACCTTGCCTGCAGCGTAAAGGTTGGGGATGGGACAGGGAGAATATGGAGGCTGTGCTGTGTACACTGGGCTGAGCATGACTTGCACTGAAAACTGTATTTACTCTTGTTACTGTAGTTTGTGAAATAGTTAAAATGTGCTTTACTAACAGAGGAAAACAAATCGTATCAGCAACTTTTTCTGATAATTTTTTCTGACTTTTCTGAGCACTTTATAGTGAAGGTACTTTTTCCTGTGAGACCGTATGCTTTTGCAGCAAGAACTTAGAGTATATGGTCTGTTATTGTTTGTAAATTACAGCAGAAGATAAATTTCTTTCAGATTAATGTATCACTGTGGAGAATAGCATTGAAACTGGTAGTCGGTATACTTTAATTCTCAGTTCTTTTCAAAAGTCTTTTAGTCACTTCTGTTCCATAATACTTAAATGGGATTTAATGCTTTTTATGAAATTTTGCATAGGTAATAGGGGTATCAAGATAAATAGTTGAATGGGTAGGATATGTTGTATAGTAAAAATGCTATTTAAAACATCACTAAAAAATGGAAGATATTTTTGTGTCATGGCTATGTTTGGTAATCTTGAAGTGAATTAAACACAATATAAATACAATTTTCTTTAAGTGGGTGGTATAATGAGTATTGAAGTAACTACATATTTCCTTAAATCAGAATTTAATTCAAAGGGTGTTTACTTACATTTTTGTTGAATTATGCAGGATTGAAGAGGCTCACACACTCTTAAGCAGAGTAATGCTTGAGCTCTGGAAGTTAATCATATTAGTAGTCCTCAAAGGACAAAATCTTCTTGCTATCGCAAATTATTGAAGGTTATTGTGAGTGCTATGGCACTGTTTAGATTGATCTAATGGTCATTTACTGTTAAAAGCCTTAGGACGTCTGTTCCCACTGTTTCAGGTGCATTCTCAGGAGTCGGTTGACTTTGTGAGTTTCTTAAATTGAGTCCTGCACAATTGTCTAAACAGCAGGGACAGCTCAGGGGATGTAGCAGTCAGGACCACTGTTTTCAGTGATAGGTGGTTGTTAAATGACCTTAACTTGCAGAGTTAAACTTCGCCACATTCCATGATATGAGTGTCTGCATTAGAGGGTTTTTACTTTAACTCCTAGTTTGGTATTTTGCCATTAATTTCACCCAGTAAAGTAAGAAGTTTTGATGAAAAGGATTCTTGTTCACAGAAAAGAGAAAAAAATACGTAATTTTGTGAATTCTTTCTTCATAGCTTTGAAACAAGAATCCTGTGTATAATCCTGGAATTTTATGCTTTGTAGATATTTAAGTTACTTTTCTGAGCTAAACTTAATTTTCTTGATTTTGACTTAGGTTCTAATATTTTATTTTCAATACTTTAAAGATTAAATTTTCTCTTTTTTTCTTTCTTCTTTTTCCATTTTTTAAAAAAAATAAAAATTGTTCTATTCTTACAGTTCATCTGTGGAAGGAAAAAACCCACACCAAACACCCCTCTACACCCCCCACCCCACCCACGCCCAAGGAAATCCAAACCCAAAAAACCCCTTGAAAAACCCAAACAACAAAACAACTCACCTTTGAATTATGTCACTGGAACACTTAATTCAGTTCCAGTACTGTTTGAATTGCTGCCTGCTGCTTGTTGCAACTTGAGAAGTAACGTTTTAATTGTTAATAGAGAGCTGAATTGAGGAATCAGGTCCTAGGGTAAGATGCCCAGGTCTATTGCCTGCTCTTGTGCAGAACTCAACATTACCTAGGTTGCTTAAGCCAGTGCTGTCCCTGAAATACTTATTAAACTGTACTTTGTGTCGCCAGGTGTTCCTATCAGAGTATATAAAAATAAACAACTCTTTTATTAGAGAAGGGTGTTAAGGCTGTCTAATGCAGGTTTAGCATTTCAGCAAGATCACATTCCATGTATGTAATGCTGGGGAACTTTCACCCAGTTCATTGGTTTGATTTTGCTTAAAAGTCAAGTTGACAACAACTGTGTACTGGTTGAGCATAGCTTATCTGTGATACATAATTTGGAGACAACACACTTAACCACAGTAGTGTTTTAAGTATGTATGTTATTTGGGATTTATTTTTCTTAGTTTTGGGCATCCTGCTTTTGTTTTTCTTGATGATTGCATGTTTTTCATAAGCAACAGTTTTTAACTTCCCTATTTACCAAAAAAATGGACTTTTACTGTTTCATATATAGTAATTATGTAGTTGAAGTATAGATGGAAGGAGTAGAGAAGGGTCTTTAAACCATTTTTTGACTTGATTACATGGTACCATCCCATCTTGCTTAAAATTAATTAGCTGTTATGGTTGCTCCAACAGTAATGGGTGTTAGTTAAAATAAACTAATAAAAAAAATAAATAGGTTAGTTAAAATAAAAATTGCCTCTGATATGAATTTGACTTTTAATTTTTTTTTTTTAATTAGCCTCCCGCTATCAGATGAAATGCACTATTTTTTAGAAAAAACATTGCAAGAGCTTTCATGTTCTGATAACTGCATCAGTTATAGCATACATGCAAACTGACTTGCATGTTAGTAGTGGAAGGAAGTCATGTTTGTCTCCCTTTTATAACTAGCTAGCTCATGTTTTTTTCACTCCCATTTGCAAAGAACTTCTAAAAATAATTTGTCTCCTTATTTTGCTAATTTGAAACACCCTGAAAATGACTTGAGCTTTTTTCCCCGATTTCTTTTCATCTTAAAATTTTAAAATACAACGCCAATCAAATTTCAAACAGGTTTTTTGTTGCTGTGGTGGGTTTTTTTGGTATAGCATGTATGATGTTAATTCATAAAACTGTGTGCAAATCACTAGTAGTGCAGAAATACTTAACTTTGGAAAGATTTTGTTATTCGTCATTCAAATGAAGGAGAATTTGGAGGTGGAGGTGAGGGGAAGAAAACTGGTTTGCTCTTTCATCTGTGATTTAGCTTCTGTTGATTCTTGCATTGTTTTTCCTTACCTAGGTTGTCTTGTATTATGGCTTCTTGGGATTTCAGTCCCAAGTGTAAATAAGGAATAAATTGTGTCCATCACAGGATAAAATAAAAACCCTCATTTTAACTCTTCATGCCTCTCTTAAACATCTTAAAGAAGCAAAATAGGGCACAAGCCCAATTATTTTTTGCTTTTCAGGTCTCCTTTAAGAGCAGAGACAACCATGATCCAGCAGTTTTGGAGGTAGAGGCAAGTAAATGATTTACTTCTTGTAAACGTTCCAGTAAGTTTTTGCAAATCACATGTAACTTGAGGAGACGCTGCTGGTGTTCAAATCAGCTCTTCAGCATTCTCACTAAAAGCAGTTCAACCACCTCTTATGTACCGGGTCTAAACTTGTAATTATTTCTTCGCTGGGGACATTTCTGAGTGCTCATGTCAAGTTTCTGCTGCAGGTATCACTTGTGTTCTTAAATTAGTATTTTTGCTCTTTTCTGAAAGCTGTATTGGAGTTATAGGAAGGAACTATCCATCTGTATTGCTGAGGTAAAAATCAATCAGCCTCTGAGTGCTGGAGATTTGACTCCTTCAGGTATCTCAGGCTGCAGTTCCAGGGCTGGTCTTAGGACAATTTAAGTCAACACTTACTGTTCAGTGCCACTTACCCAGCCCTGGCTAGGTATACTTCCTCCCATCCTCCTGACGGTTACTGATGATTTAAATGACTATGACCACCTGCTTCAGTGCTAAACCAGCTGGAAACTTCCTCTTGCTTTTCAGAACCATCAACTGGATTACAAACACTTTAGTACTTCTAGGTGGGACTAGCAGCACCAATTTAGAATGGTTTAAATTGTTGGTTTAGGCAAAGTGCTGTACTGTTTTTTTGAATTAGTTGAGCTGGATGACTGGCTTCTTGATATGCTGTGGAGATGCTGCTTCTTACAGCTTCAGATGATAAATGCAGGATCCCCAACTTGTTTTTTAGATGTAAAATATGGAACATACAGGCTTGACATATCTGTTCTCTTTTGCTGTGTTTAATTTTCTCATGTAAAGATGCAGACATTTGGAACAGACTGGGTTTTTTTGACTGTGAATGATACTAGATGGGTGCTAACTGACAACTGGAAAGCAAAGTTGTAAAACTGTACACTTGGGTTTCAGTTCTTGGAAATATCAGAAATGTTATTTGGGAACGGCTGGAATTTTTCAGTGCTATTGGTGTCTTTGAAAGTAGTGAAGTTCATTTGGGACACATTTGAATGAATTCTTAAGTCAATACAGTGCAAATGTAATAGCGAATACTTAGAGGAGTTTTAATTTTGGTGGCAGCCTGCAACTGTAACATGGAGAATGTTAATGGTAGGTAGCATACTGATGCTGTTAATTCTTTTACTTTCTAAAGAACCTTCAAACCTATTCAGTTAGGAAACTAGGTGGGTTTTTTTTGACCTTCCCTCTCCTTATTATCAATAAAAAGAGGCAATTTGCATAATTTCATAACAATATAGGATTACACGTATTTGTGAGAGTGTTGCTCAACTTGTCTTTTGGGAGGTGGGGGGAAATTCTATTCCATGTTAGAGGGTTACAGTGAGGACAGGGAAGAAGTTAGATTTTGGTCAGCTATTGTGAGAGTGTACGTTCAGTGGAATAAAAAATTCTGCTAGTTAATAAGATGTATTGACCCAAATTAATACCTGTGACATTTTGAGAAAGGAGAGGAGGGGAAAAAGGAAGTGGCAAGGTCAGCACCTGTTGGTTGGCAGTAAATCTTTGTCATCTGTTGAAAATGCATTTTGAACAAAGGGATTATGCTTGTGCTTTCCTGAAGAGTAGGAAACATTTAGAATGAAGGAAGCCAGCCTCTTGTAGCTATCTCTAGGATGTGAGCAGAGCGTGTAATTATTCTTGTCCTCAATTCATGCACAATGCTGTCTTATTTTCTAAGATGGATGAAACCATTGTAGAATGTAAGAAAGGCATGCACATAATGACCTTTTCTTCCCAGCCTTACCATCTTTTACTTTTGTTATTCAGAACTATATTAATTTAAACTGTAAAACTTTGGTTTGCTTTTTGTGGGGCCAGATAAGCATGCAGTCTAAAACTGTGTATAATAGACATTTTAACAAAACAAGTTTGGAACTTGTCTTCTGAAAAGTAGAAGCAGTTAATTTTTCTAATAACTTTTTGCATGTTTTTGATAATGTACTGGAATCTATTAAAAATTGCTCAGTTTAAATGTATTCAGACTTGGTTAACCCATCAAGGATTTACTTTGCTTCTGTGGCTTCATACTGTAATGACATTCTGTTTGTTTCTTTTAATCTGTCCAATATTTATTCACAGTATTTCTCTCTTCATTAATATTTTTGTTTAGCTGGGGGAAATGGCTAGACCCGTGCTTTGGACACTACGTTGAAATACAGAAATTGAAAATTTGCAGAAATACATGTCTTAATTTTTCATATTACAGTGACTTGCACTTGAGCTGTGATAATTTGGGTAGTTGTGGTTTTTATTCAGTTTGTGCTCTCAGTTTTACTCAAAATCTTGCAAATGTAAATGTCAGCAGTTTCACTATTTAATGAGATTTTTAAAAAATTATATTTGTTTGGTGAATGGTTTTGTACATTTTACCAAAACTTGTGGGATTCAAAAAGTTCATGTGAAACTGGACTTTTTTTTTTTTAAACTACATTTTAATCTGGCCTTGAGAACACATGCCACATGCTGGATACCCTTCATTCTGCAGTCCTTATAATCAATAGAGTTGTTGAATGAAAGTGGTCATAAAGAGGGTTTGGAACAGTGATAACACATTTGAGTTATCTAGGTGGTAACTTGGGTGTGTCTGAACTGGTATAATTGTAGCAAAGATTTGAGGCAACTGCTGCAATAAAACATTGCAATTACAGACCGTGCAAGGTTTCAGTTGTAAATACATGAAAAGTTTGTGTGCTGAGATCATTTGAGGCAGTAGTTCTGAATTCGTTCAAGGACTCAACTTTAGTCAATTCTGTACTCAGTGACAAATTTGTGGGAGTTTTCTGTGTTTTATTGTTTTATTTTTGAAGTAGAAATTAGTTTAATTTGCATTAGTATCTTATCTGTTACTTACCGTTTGTCTTGAACTGTTGTCTGGGTTACTTGTATACAAATATATTTGTTTAGTAATTGTTGCAACTGAGTAAATATGGAAAAAATTGAAGTATTTCAGGAGGAGGGAGTAAAATGATTACAACCCAGAGATATATAAATACATGCTTGTGTAATCTCCATAAGATGAAAATTGCTATAGTTTTAGAGTAAACTTTCTAATAGCGAAAAAATAAGAGAATGGAAATAAAATATAAGGATAGACTATTACTAAATGTGTTAAAATCGTAACAGCCTTAGCAGTAGTGCTATAGAAATGCTATATTCTTTGTTCTCCTCAGTACTGTACTGCTGTTTGTGGGTGACCATTGAAGAAAAAGTTGAATAAATCATGGACACAACATACTACACTATTATTTATGCACTGCTTGGAAGTATTAGCATAGTATGAATCCAAAGCAGACAACACAAAGCCCACATAGCCCATTCCTAAAAAAAAAAAAACAAACCCAAAAACCCAAAACCAAAACAAAAAAAAAAGAGAAAAAACCAAAAAAACCCCAAAAGCTGGGAAAACCTGTATGTATGGAGGCTCAACCTGAATTGCAATTAACTGGGGAGCTTTCTCGCTATGGAGCAAATCAGTTAGTATATGGATTTAAGTGATCCTGAAATTTAGCTTTTCAGTTGTTTCCAACTGGTAAAGAACCTCTTACCCTGTCTGGACAACACAGTACATTTGGTAACACGCTGTGAACTTATGCCACCTGTTGCACAATGTCTATTTAACAACAGTATTCTGTGGAAAACGAGTTTGTTACATTAGACAATGAATTTGACTGTTTGTCTTCTCCAAAAGACCCACAGACTGTAGAGGGGGTCACTAGAGGAGAGCAAGCCACCATCTAAGCAGTGGAATAAGAACCGTGGGCAGTTGTCTGCTTAACAGTATCTGGTCACTAAGATAAAGCTCTTCTGTAATAGAGTTTCACGAGGCCTGCCGACTATAGAATTAAGTGACCATTATTTCTGGTCTCACTCCTCTCTAAGCAAAAATGCAACACAAAAAACTTAGTACTCCGGGAGAAATCACTGTGTAAAGAAATGAGAGAGCGAATAACTGACAATTATATAATTCATTAGGGGAAAGCACTCCTAAGCGATTACAAAAGGCTTTTTTTAAAAAAACAAACAAACACCACTTTATGTAATAAGGCAGTATTAGTGCTGCTGTATGATGAACAGGGAAACAGGGCCACTGAAACCCAGCTGATGTTTCCTGTGAAATTACAGATTTTTATAGAAGGGCATTTAGATTGCAAATTCCAATTATAATAGAAGATGCTAGAATTAAGCTTGCTAATTACAACCTTTTTGTATAAATGAACTTTTCCTTGGAGTTAATCACTATTCTGTTAGTGACCAGGGTTTTCCTTGCCACACCTTTAAATAAATGGGACACAGTATGTTCATTTCTCAGGCAGGCAACTGAGATGTAACATTTGAAGTGGAAAATGTTGATTGCTTTGCATGTCTAACTTGAGGTGAGTGGAAACTTGAGTTTTCAGAATACATAACTTTGAAATAGCAATATATGCGTTACAGTAAAACTACGTTGGAGTTAAGTGCTGGGATTGGTGTGGAACATGGCTACAGAGTTGGACGTCAGGCAGTCAGAGCATGGAGCTCCCTCATCCTCAGCCCCCGTTGTGAATGGTTTGGTAGGGCAGGGGAGCGGCTGGGCTGCCTGCTGAAGGTGTGACTGACAGCTGGCAGCTTCCCATGAAGAGATGTGCCTGTGCCCTCCTTTGTGCTCAGTCTGCTGCTTGTGGGATGTGTCACTGAGCCAGTTCAGCTCGCTAAACTTGCAAAACCTATTCTGACAGCAGCAGTGTGTTAAACTGTGTTAAACTCTAGAATGGCCTTGTGAGGGCTGTTGCTGCTGCAAAGAAGAGGGAAGGGCTCTGCAGGCAACTGAGAGGAAGGAGAAGGGAATGGAGGCACTTGTTTTGGTGTGAGTGAGCAGTTAACATTTCAGCTCTATTGAACTGAAGTCTACAGAAGAAAGCCTTCCATACAAGAAAACTCAGAATAGTTCTGACTTGTGATTTGGGAGAGTGTCTCGGAGGTGACTATGCAAGATCAGTATTCTAATTATAAGCACAGATATTGTGTTTAAAGCTAGCAAGATTCGCTTAAGCAACCACTTATAAAAAAGTTTGGTTTATGTTTAGCGCTACATTTTCTTGTTGGTATAAGAGGTGATTTGAATCTAATTATTCAGGATAGCATTTAGCTGCCTAGGCACTTGAATCTTCTTGCCATCCCTGCAGACCTGCAGGAAGCGAATGATTCAGACACCTGCTCTTCATTATGCATCTTTGAGGAAATCTTCAAGGCACTTTCATCCCAAGGATTGAAATAAGAAAGGGAAAATAAAAATATTAGGTGTAATCGTATCAGTGCTGATACCCTATTTTTCATTAAGGTCAGAATTCGGCAAAGCACTTTAGCTTATGCATGAGATCTGTTGTAACATCAGTTACTCCTCCACCTCTTGTTTTTTGCAGTCTGACTATGTATGTTCTTGTCAAAACTCTTACTTAGAGAAAGAGCCATTCCCAAGCAGTGCAAGATACCAGTTTTGAGCTAAAGCTCTGGCATTGCAACCATGTCAGACTGGCCCTGGCAGTAAAAACAGCTTTGCTTTTCTGTGTATGGCCTCTTCCCTGAATTTTTCTGTGTTCTTGTAGCTCAGCAGTAAAAGTACTGTTGCCAAAGTGTTACTGGCTAAAGTACTAAAGTTTAAACTGACTCCCCTTCTAGACCCTTTCCCCTCCCCAACCTGCCCCTGAACCAATCTGAAAAAGTAGAGGTGATGAATGTTTGCTTTCCTACTTTTAATTTTTTTAAACTTCACTGAACAAGAACAGTTTCTTTATGGCTCGTGAAGTTATTCGAAGCTTAACTACTACCTTGGTATGTTTGGTTTGAGTCATGAGTCTCTTATTTTTGTTGCTTTGACAAATACTAAAAACCTAAAGATCACTATGTCCTAAAATAAATCTAACAACATATTACTATAAAAATAATGTTATTTTACATTACAAGTCATTCAGTTTTAAAGAAACAGTGTTAACTGTTCATATTCTTAAACAGAGGCCACTTTTTTGTGCATATGAAGAGTAAAAACTATGAACCTGTTCTTTTTTACTTCAGTTTGGGGTTTTTTGGGGGGGAGGAGGGGGAGAGCGTAGTGAAGTTTTCTTTCTGAGTTTCTTAAATTTGGCTGGCAGTTTTGTGTGGTTTTGTAACTATCTGAAACTTGTCTATTACATTACAAGTTAAGAGGTGGTACTTTTCAATTTTCTTGGCACACTGAGGTTATGTTAACATCTTCAATCTGAGTTTCTGTTAATGTTCTGTAGTGACATCTTCATATGCATTTCTGCAAAGATTTGGAGTGAGTGGAATTTCACTTTTCTTACTAAGTGTTAAGAAGTTTCTGAAAAGATGTTAAGAAGGTTACCAATAATATTATTGTAAATGTTAACAGCATGAGAAAATGGGGAGTAGTAGTTCTTTCTTTTAAAAGCTTACAATTATTTTGTAACTTAAAGTGAAGGGTTGGCGTGACTTTATTGTCATTTTACAAAGTTGTCTTTACAATATAATTCCTTAATTAAGACCTTCACCAATATTTATGCAGACGAATCCCTACTAATTTTTTTTTTTTTTCCATATATATATGAGGCATATATGCGCCTTATCCTTGAGGAAAGACTAAAAGCATAATGGTTGGATTTTCAAGCAGAGGCTGAGTTATGGGGCTCTGGAAGTGATAGGCAAATTGAGATTAGGAAAGTAGATATGTGGGTATGTTGGCATTAAAATACAGGGTGTAAGCAGCTCTATCTATTCTGATGGCTCCAAAAGGTCACTTAGCTATTACATTTTTTCTTTGTATTTCTTTCTACCCCTTTTCTCTAACAGTCCTGTAAATTCAGTCTGAAATAAATAAATAAAAAAGGTCACTTATTCCTAGTTGGATTTTTTTTTTTTTAAATCAAATTATGTGTGAATTAATGTGGCTTTGTCTGTTTCTTAGACTTTTTTAAAAAATAGTGAAAATTGCTGGAATTCATGCTTAGATTAAGTAGGAATAGCACCTGAAGAAAACTCTGGGTTTATTTTGTTATTTCTTGACCCTCATGGTTTGTTTAACATGACATATATGTGGAGCTGTCATAGAAGAGCTGGAGCACAGGTGTTTGAGGATGAGTTTAACTGCAAAATTGATCAATCCAACACTGAGCTCAAATTATTGAGGAGGGGAGTGTTCATGTGTTGACCAGGTTTGCTATGCAAAGCAGCAATCAAATGTAAGCAAGGCAGAGAGGAAATAAAACATGTATTAGAGAAATAAAAATTTTTGAAATACAGTAAAGACAGATGCCACAGTTATCTGGGGCAGTTACTGTTGTTGAAAGTTACATGATAGTACTTCAAAAGAGGAAAGAAAATGTTTCAGAAAGTGTAAAATTATGCTACCAGGCTAAGACGTGATCATGTTCTCCATTGAATACAAAAATACCACTTGTTTTATTCTTTTTACTTTTAGAAGTGCTAGTGACTAATACTACATTGATTACAGCATTCAAAATCCAGTATGCTGTAAACGGTTGTCCAAATTGCAGAAAAGAACAGTGTTTTGGAATTCAGTTTTTGTCCTTTCTTTTGTCCTTTTTTTTTTTTACTTATTAAAATATCTCCAAAGAAATACTTTAAAGTACTCTACTGTGTAGACGAGAAGACTGAGAAACCAATGAATGCACACTTTTCCCCCTTAAATACAGGTGAGAAGTAGTGGTATACAACAATAAAGTACTCAGAAATGTGAAACCACAGGTCAGGTATTTCCATATGTTCCCAAATCATTAAACCACAGGCTCTGATCATGCTTCCCATCTTTTACTTTTATCTGTGCGGTGAATGCAAAAGTTCAATATGAATGGAAAAAGGAAAAACTAAGGTGCTTAACACTGAAGTTGGAAATAAAGCTGCTTCTTAAAGTAGTGTTTACACGTTTTACCCAATCATTCGCAACTGCAAAAAGCCTCCAGTCCTAAGTAGAGGAATGGGAACCCACCTCCTGGTAACATCCTTTATCATGGGGCTGGAGATGCCTCCAGCACTTCGTGTATATATTTCTTATTTTTCTCCCCTCCCCTCCTGGGCAGTGATCTGCCTTCTTAAAGGACAAAGTGGAAGGTGCCTTGTTACACTTTTCTTTGGTCTGGTGTTAGGGCATTCCTGGAACATAGGCATGGTGATGTTGATGCATTTTTGGCTGAGGCAGTATTAGGATCTTGACTGTAATTCCATGGACCAGTGTACCAACCTCTGGACTGTTACTTTTGTATTTTCTCGGAGTTGCAACTTCTTTCTTAAAGCAACTTTCTTG
Organism: Athene noctua; assembly: GCF_965140245.1. NCBI lineage: Eukaryota > Metazoa > Chordata > Aves > Strigiformes > Strigidae > Athene > Athene noctua. The sequence goes on from NC_134037.1 coordinate 78,411,906, forward strand.
AAGTTGCGGTGCCTTAAGAGTTGGAAAGTTGATTAGATTAGGTCCTTTCAGATGTCAACACTTTGAACTCTCCTAGTTTGAGAATCCCAGATGAAAAACAGGCATCAGACTTACAGTTTTGTTAAGACTATTTTGCCTTTATGCATGTATCTTATGAGAGTTTTAGACACCTTGGTAAGTTTTTGGGTGAAATACGAAGGCATGTGTTAGCAAGGCTAATACCTTGTTGTGCTAGTCTTCCTCCTGAGTAGAACTATAATAGTAAATTAAAATATAGTACAACTAGAATATGCTTAAGTAAAAACTGAGATACAGAAAAAAATCTTTATGTACTTAGTGAATTTAATAGTATTATATAGTAAAATATGATGTTACTAAACACGTTGACACTACTTCAAGAAATACATTTTTAGAGAATAACTAGTTCATAAAAACTGGCCTATTCTGGATATATTTTCTGTTTGTTTTTAACATCCTGTTAATGATCGGTAAAATAAAACTTCTAAAGTATGTTAAGACTCTGTAAACTGAGTAATATCTGCGTGTATAAAAGTGCATGGTGTATTAGGTGCTGCTTGATACTAAGGTAGATGAAAGAATACTTATTTTTGTCAGCTTTTATCAAGCTGGATAGCAGAATCAGCTTTACACTGATTAATAAATGCTCATAAACTTAGAGGCAGAGGGGTTTATGCAGAAACGATGTTAGAAGCATTGCAGGTTATTTTGAAGTTAATTTCATTAGTGAGTGCTAATGAATGGACTTGAGTCATGAGTTGAAATAAACTTACTGTCTGTATTTTCTGATTAGAGAATGCTCTGAGGAATGTGTCTGCTGTCACAGATTAGATTTTGTTGATCTAAGCCTTCATTTAAAAACGTCTTTCGTACCTTGAGATTCAGAATATGGAGGTACTTCTCTTCAAAAAGCCATCTGAAGATAACCCTGAATCAAGAAGACATTGCATTCAGGTTTTATTGGTTATTAATTTTCTTTCAAGGGAACTTGATACTTGTTTACAGATACTATTACATTAACAGCGGTCAGTGTGTGAAAATAATCACAGTATTGTGAAATGCCTTGTACTGCTTACTCCATTTTCTGTAGGGGAATAAAATTTTACTTGGATACCAGCGTAACTCTGTCTCCATATGAAACTTCCTACTTCAGGATTACTGGTAAAGTTAAAAATATTAAAACTCACCTGTAGTTGAAAGTCAGAGAAATGAACAGCCTTATTCTGACTAGATAAAAGTTTGGCACTTCATGGTGATGTTAAGTACCAGTATTAATAATTGTATTCATTTCTAACAAGTATATCCAGGTGTTTTGTTTATGCTGCGCATTTCATGTGCTAAATTCTCATTTATTCCGAGAATACCAATGCATAGAAAAGTTTCTTACTTTTATCCCAAAACTGCAATATTCAGTCTTAACAGGCTCCTGGGTTTTGATAGCGCTTGGCAATACAACTCATTCCACAAATCATTGCTTTTATTTTTCACACTGGCACAACTTGAAACAAATATGCAATAAGAAAATCCTGGAGAGATGCAATCCTGTTGCCTATTTCACAGAAACTACCCTTTGCGATGGAGAGTGTGTGCTGGCTCTGCTCTCTGCAGCCATTCACTGTCCATCTAGAAGCAGGGGGCTATGAGTGGTGACAGGGGGCTGCTTCTCTTGACAGCAGACCATCGTGATTATTAGATTGCTTGGTTGTGCTGTGAAGCCACAGCTTTAGAAATATCCATTGTGGTGTTTCATGTGTGTTGGAACCATTTTGATTGCAGGGCAATCTGAACTTGGGGCGGTGCTTGGTTTAAAGTTTCCTGAACACAAAGTCTGTGTTGAGGCTCTGAGACAGAGAACAGAATCCTTTTCTGTCTGTTTAAACATTAGGTGGTTTCATGCCATCAGGTTTTTTCAGAATAGTTCTTAAAAGGTTTTTTAGATACTGCCCTTTGACGATGTTTGACAGCTGCTAGCTAGTTTAATGTGAGCTGGAAGACATGCACTTAATGCAAGATTTTCTTGAAGGGGACATTGAATACAGTAATAATGGATAAATAAAAACATACTAAATAATACTAACTTGTCTGACATTAAAACAGTAAGTATGTGACAATTTAAGCAATTGATTTGTTGCTTTTATGGGAGAAAACTTCAACCAGAAATTTTAAAAGGGAAGTAAGCTACAGTGTTTTCCCTGACCAGGTGTTACTCCTTCAGTATTTCTTTTGTTGCATTATTTTTTCACAGCTTTTTGCTTGTGAACTGCTACCATTAGAAGCTCAGTAGGAGCAAAAGTCTATGTTAATTTGGCTGACTGTAACTGCACAATTAAAGCAGTTTATCAGCAGGGGTTAGGACAATAAGTGTGTTCTGATGCTTCATGTTATAAAATTACTTCTGTTGTTCAAACAGATACTGTAATTAGTGCATCATTTTAAACTGGTTTTCTGCAGGGCTGGCTTGGAGTCTCATCTGATAAAAACTTCTATTTTTGCTACTTAACTAATAACTAACTTTGTTTGCAGGCCTCTTCTAAAGTAACAGCTTTCATTGAAATGTCAGGAGTATATCATGTGAATGCAGGTTGGGGGTGTGTGGATTATTTTTCAGGGTGGTTTTTGTTTGTTTTTTTTTTTTTCTCCACTGGACAGTCCTGTCAAGACAGACACACTGGCAAAAATGGAAGTAGAAAACTCGATGCTTGTATTTACAATTGTTCTTACATACTAGCATTTAATACCTAGTTCTTACATAGATGAACAAGTTGCTTCATGTCAGATAATAAAGATAACTGTGTGTTCCATCTGTGCCACACGCATAATTAGATTTTACCTAGGATATTTCATGAGACATGGTAAAGCCAGTCTTTAAGTGGCAGTTACTTGTTAAATTATATGGTCCCTCATCTTCTCCCTTTCTCAGTTACAGCACTGGCCTTGTGTTGTGACTCAGTAGCCCCTTATGATCTCATTCAACTCACTTGTCCAGCAGAAAAGGCGGGGGGGGACGGGGCTGTGGTTTTGCTGCATTAGCATGCTGGCCTGGCTCTCTGAAAGGCTGGTGTGGTGCTCCAGCCAGTCCCAGTGGAGGAATAACTGCCCGCTAAGGGGCATGAACCCTTTGAAGTTGTTAGATTGGTCACAAAAGGATGCAATTAGACAACAATAAGAGACGATTCAAGTGATTTTTGTTTCATTAGGGCTAAAGCTCTCATAAATATGTATCAGCTGATGTGGAGTTATTTGTATATCTGAGACTTCGAAGTGGTTTATTCCTTGCACAGTATGTTACAGAAATCCTCTGTCTTCCAAATGTTTGTTTTCAACTATCTCTGCAGCAGAGATGCCAAAACCTTAAAAATAAAGTTCTGTAGCTGAGGTTGGCAGAAAGAATAGTTACGGGAACAAAAGTTACGTTGAACAACACAAGATAGACAACTCTTTTGGCCCATGAAAGGTTGGGAGTAATGACTTAGTATAGGGAAAAGAACATTCATCTTAGATTCCTCTGGCTTGGTTTTACTAGTTCAACTGTTTTGACAAAAGGTTAAGTAAGGTGTAATCCATTCTGAATGGTTGAGTAATGTTTCTCTCGGACTCATTAATTCAGACCTGACATTGTTGCATGGCTACAATACGTATCAAGCAGGACTACAGTTTGCTTACAATGACCTTTTTAATTTATCACTTTTTAGTAAGTTTAACTTTTGTTTCAAATTTGCTTTAAATCAGCATACAGATTTTTTAAATTCACACAGCTTCTTTTAAACAGCTCTTCCAGTTATTTTTAAAACTTTGATACATATGTGTGAATGTTTTCATTATGGAAACGTTCACCTAGAACTACTGTCAATTGTACCTATAGGGTGTTTTATTAGAGAAAATATATTGCGGTAATTTTACTAAATAGCTGAATTTCTTCTCTCCACATCATACCTCCTCCTGTAGGAGGTATATTTGACTGTGAGAAGTGGCTATGAATGATTATACTGTTTCATACATCTTAGGGTAATTTTAATTAAAGTTCTTAGAATATACTTGAATTAAACCTCTGTATGGTTTAAAGGACTAAAGGTATTCTGATGCCTATTAATTTTAGCATTCAATTTGACATCATATGAAAACATTCTTCTGCTTTACTCTAGCTTTTCTGTGTTTCTTGTCATTCAGCAGGGAGAGCAGCTTCTTGTAATAGGTTGGTGAAAACAAAATTTAATAACCTATCACTTCAAGATGAGTGAGGATATTAAGGTCCATTCTCAACATTTCCTTGAGCCAGTGGCTTTTTTTTTTTAAGAGGCCCCTGCTGTTCATTCTGAGCTATGTTTGTATTTTCTAGTGGACATTACTGGAAATTGTATGAGTTAGAGTGGAAAAAGTGCATAGGATGGGAGTTGCACTTTTTTTTATTACTATGGGCCATAGCTTTCTGAAAATGCCATGTGGAAAATTCCCTTCCGCTCTGACCACGTTGCATTCATTCTTTATTTATTGTCTAACTAATATATCCTTGCCTGCATGTAAACAGATACTAGGAAAGTATTTCTTTTCAGTGTTTTATTTAATTTTCCTTTTATGGCATTCTGACAGCTGGAAATAACCGGATTCTACTTCATCATTTTTTAATTTGTCAACTTATTTTTAGTCAGTTGGCCATACTGTGAAGATCTTTAGGCCTTTGCGGTGAGAAATAAAGTTTGAGATTTTTTTAAAAGTTCTTGATAAAATATTTTGATGGTTTTCTTTCTGAAAATATTTTCTTCTTTCACCATTTGAATCTTTTGAACAATTTTGGTCAAGCTTGACAGACATTTCTTTCCTTTGAGTTTAAAGTTTTTGAAAATTACTAGCTAGGAGAGGAGAGGCCTAACTTAATACCTTTATTTGAGGGAAGATATGTACTGAGTTTTCAGTCATCTGCATTGCATAGCTTACAGAAGCTAGTAAATTGCTGTCTCGTGACGTGTATACTCAAGTTATTAAGAAGGAAACTTTGGGTTATAAAGATGTAAATAGAAGTAGCCTTAAAGAACTGGGATGCAGGAGGTATAAGACCCTGGCTTAGAGTTACTGTGGTAGGTAGGGTAGGGTAGGGTGTATGGAAAACACAACACACAAATCAACAGGGAACTGGACTTCAGTATTTTTCCTCATGGAACAACTTTTCTAATACTAAAGCATGGCTGTATATATGAAAGTCCGTTGCATCTTTTACCTGCTTTTTGGCTCCCCCCTAAATCCCTCTCCAAGAAAATAAAAAATAGTTAGGAACTACTTTTATTTTTGTGCAACTGAATTTCAAGGAGTTGTAGCAAGATTTTTTTCAAAAACTACCTGATCTATTGACCTTAATAGCAAGATAAATGTTGAGCAGTTTCAAGTCCATTATTGTGTATAGGTACCCTGAGGATAATGAGTGCATATGCACGGGCAACAGAAAGAAAGCAAAATCTGTTTACAGAATTAGGCTATATTTAAGGATACTGAAATTTCTGCCAAACAAGGAGCACAGTGAAATTTCATCTGCCAGTTATGTTGCTCTTAATGTTCTTTAATTTAGCAGACAAGATAGTTTGGTTGTAATTAAGCTTTTCTAATATTGTTGTTCCCTAAGGCTGTAGCATAAATCATTTTACTCTGTAGTTTCTTGCATCTTCACTGCCTCCATTTTTCCTGTATAATTCTTCCATAAACAATCTCTGGGATGCAGGAGAACTTCATGCTGTAAATTACTTCTTATGTACGCAATAGAATGTTGAATATATGCAACTGAATTTATTTTTCCCTGAGTATTTTATTCAGGTTTTCTGTTTTTCTTGGTGATGTTTCTTTCTTCTATGTGCATACCCTTCCTGCTGTGGTAACAAATTTTTTTTGCCCAAAATAATTCTCATGACAATTTCTGTTCCTCTTCGCTGCTTTTTCTATAGATAGGCCTAGCAACCAGGCTGAATTGCTCAACACTTTGTACTGAAGGACAAGAGGCAGTGGGCACACTGAAATAAATTAAATTGCATTTAAACATAAGAAAAAGTGCTTTTTTATTGTGACTGAACACTGGTTGAACACTGAACAGATTGCCTGGAGAGAGGGTGGAGTCTCCATCCTTGGAGATACTTAAAACTTGGCCCTCAGCAACATACTGCTTGACTGAGCACGAGGGTTGAATGGGATGATGTCCAGGGTCCCTTCCCACATCAGCCATTCTCTGGTTCTGTGAAGTAATCTGGTTTGTCATAGCTGCAATTCACTTCAAGATAGCAACAGTTTGTAGGTTTTTTTCTGCACTGTACGCAACAGGACAAGTTGTAGTCATTCTCTCTTGCTCTTCTTTCCACCTTTTTCTCCCCAAAGAATTTCAAAGGAAAACCCTAACTAATCCTTAAAGTCTTGGACCATATTACACGAGTCTTAAGAAAGGACACCCTCCAACTTGAATTGCAGATATGTTCAATTTAACCTTTTCTACAATAAAACAGGGTTTGGAAAAGATGCTTTCGAGTCTTGTTGAACAGAGGACTAGTCTTTTTCATTTGGGGGGAAAATGTGTTTTTTCCAAACCATTCTCTCAGGATTTAAAAGGAGAATGAGGTAGCATAAAAAAATTGCAGCTCTTAACTGAAAGAAGTCACAGGGTGTCTCTCCTATGAGCCCTAGCCCTGTCATACATCTTGTATCTTTGTTTGCATGAATGACCTAGTGTAGACCTGAATTTCCAGCTTTTGATGAAAACAAACAAATAAAAAAGTGAACATACATATTGGTATGATATTTAAATAGCATTTTCAATAAACCAAAAGACATTTCTTGGAAAACTGTTAATTTTTAAACTTAAACTAAGAAAGGCACCTCATGGGACAGTACTGAAGCAGTGCAGGAATTGGAAGCCCCGGTGCACTGAGGTAGAACTGAAGAAATTAGAAGCCCATTACAAACTCTGTTCTCTTTTTTGACTGATTGTTTTTTCAAAACATATTGCATGGACTTTTATTCTTCTTAGTCTTTCTTTCAGTCTTACCATTTGCCACACCAACAGGACTTTTATTAATGTATTTCATGACCGCAGAAGAGGCATATATAGAACTAGTCACATACTAGTTAATTTATCTTACTGATAAGTATTTGTATGATTGTTTGTGCTGTAAGGTCTGACCTTAATAATATGCGTAATTATTGACCTTATACACAGTGTGTTCCACTAAAAACTAAATCAGGGGTTGTGGTAAAAAAAATCTACAGTATCAATACCATCTGTTTGTTGTCCTACATGCAGCTTTTTTTTTTTTTCCAATTGAACAAAAAAATCCTCATGCTGAAGAAAATAGTTTGAATTACAGCACCAGTAGTTGAGATTATGTTATTCTGAAATATTTAAATACTGATTAACAGAAAGGCAGCTACTTGTTTTATATAACAAAGGAAATATTTTTGTGTGTTCTAAAAGCTAAAAATCAGGCATACATCCACTATAACAATATGCATTCTTTTTTTCTGCTGATAGGTGGTAATTCCTCCAAATCTTCCAAGTTTTTGAGACACTGCACCATATTATTTTCATTATGAAAGAAGTCTATGCAGTGCACTAAGGCCCCTTTATGTTTGCCCACCCTGTATATAAGTGTGCTATTTATGGTAGCTAAAACTGCCTTTAGACATTCCTTCTATTTTAAGAACAGAACTTGCCGTTTTGCTTGGGAACACCTTTCATTGTCATTTTTCCCGGCTTTTTTTCTTTTTTTTTTTTTTTTTTTCCTGTGGTGCTATAGTTGTGCAGGTTACCATGCATCTCGTGTTAGTAACCGGTACTTTCCCATTCCAGGGTTGTGTCAGCTCACCACCAGTCAGTGCAAGAAGAGGTAGCAGCATGTTTCTTGCTCTGCCCTCTGCTGGTTTAGGAACCTTCTCTCATTCATCATACCTGAAACATAATACTACTACCTCATATTAATATAGCTTGTCACCATCTTAAAAGAAAACAACTTACTCCTGCTTTGGATTAAAAATAATAATAATAAATTGAATTGTTTAAATAGTAATAGTGGAGTTTTGATCATGATCGATTGAAATAAGCTGAAAATACCTTGTGGTAGATAGTTCTTTCAAAGATTAAATTACATCAGAGAACTTGTTGTAACTCAGCTGCTCTTTGTGTCAGATTCTGTTTTATAAATGAGGACTATTTTTCTCTCATTTTTCAGTTTCTGAAATTCACAGATATTTTCACAGCCACCATTGTTTAGGAAGTTGGCTAAGATAACATTTAAAGAAAATAACCACTGTAGCTGACAGTATGGAGTATGTACATGTTACATGAAGAATAGTGAAAAGAGATCTCCTTCAAAGTACTGATTCTTTTACATAATTTTTCTATACACCCTTCATGATTATTTTTTCTCCCCATTTTTATCCTTGTCTATTCCACAAAACATTTCATACTTAAAGCAGCTCAATTAAAGATAGAACGTTTGAAGGAACAGTGCTCCCTCAGGTATATATGAATATAAAGTACTGCAAGTATTTGTTAGTATTAAATCTTCAAACATTTCCTCTGCATGTCTGATTTCCTGGAGGAATTTTAATGAAATTTTGGGAAAAAGACACATTTGCAATTAACTTCGCTTGCCTTATTTTTTTTTTAAATATGAATTGTGGTTAAGCCACAAATGTTTGTCTTGCAATAGGAGGCTCAATAAGTGGGTTTTGTCTTAGGGCCTTTATTTAGATTCAAAGGTTATAATAAACCTTTTTCATTTAAAAATTTTGATCCCCCTCCATTACTTGTTTTATTACATTTTAAATATTGTCAGACTTAAATTATGTTTCTGGGAAATTTAGCTAGCTTTATTCACTGTTTAATAAAAATGGAATTGGGAAGCTGCTTCTGTGTTGTGTTCATTATCTTATTATTTGAAAGATCTGATACTTGAATGTGTTACTTAAATTTACTGATAGATGTTGTTTTAAAATGTTTACATTTAAAAAAAAAGTCTTAGTATGCCCTCCTTTTATGAAAATTGTCTTTGGGATTATTAATACTATCAACGTAACAGAGTACCTGTGTAATGGTGACAGTCTTGTTACATGTTGTTCCATGTCTTCAATATTAAAGCCTTCTCATCTCCTCCTCCCTGCCCTTCATCTAGTACATGTCGCTCTGCTTTGAAATTAGCCTTTTCATGAGTATTTAAAAGCAATTTTTAACACTGAAGAATTGCTCTCTTGTCATTTGGAGTGATTCAGATGGAGTTCTTATGTATGGTATCTGTTTCACTTTTCTTGAAATTACTGGGTTGCTTAACCACCAGTATATTTTATCTGCTTAACCCTTGAAAGGCTTCTAAGAATATTGAAAGCAATACTGTGTTTGTAGTACTTGTTCTGGTTCCTTTGGTTGGTTGGGAATAAGAAATCACATTTGTTTTGTAGTCTGAAAAAAACTGTATGAGGTTCCAAAACACAAAATCCCCAAAAAGATGTTTTGAAGCCTGAGTTCTTGTTAAGTAACCACATGAAACAAAACAATCTCCACAGTATGAAGAAGTCTTTTCCCATCTAGCTGAAAATACAGTTCATAGTACTCACTGTTTGTCTGTTGTTTATGTGATTGTTTTATACAGAGTGTAACAGTGCTTCACAGCTTCCATGTTTTCATTTTTTTTAGGAAGAACAGAACCGAGGCAAGCCCAACTGGGAACACCTGAATGAAGATTTACATGTACTTATCACTGTGGAGGATGCTCAGAACAGAGCAGAAATAAAACTGAAGAGGGCTGTTGAAGAAGTCAAAAAGTTACTGATACCTGCAGTAAGTATTTGTATGCAAGTCTTCAATTTCCATTTCCAGAAATTACTTCTGAAATACAATTAATGCTGCAGCAGTAAGAGTAAGCCTGCAGAGCGGCATCCTAAAATGAAGATTAGATATTATTTTGTAATACTCTAGTGATCTTTAAAATGTCTCATCCCAGATTGAATTATTCCTCATAACAGAGTAATATTTTTAATATATTTTTTGGCCTGTTTTAGATATAGTTGCAGGAATTTCTTGTCACCTTTAAAAGGTGATGCTGGACTGTTACAAACACGAGCTATCGCTTTAAGTCTGGGGAAGTATGTCATGCTTTGAGATGAATCTGGTACTTTAAGAAAAGAAGGCATCTTTTCTTAGATCATCACATTAAACATCTTCCAAAAAGAACAATAACCTTCAGGAACACAGTATCAAAAAACTTTGCTGTCAATATATTGGGGAAAAATAAATACAGTGAAACTGGAAAATGGGTTTCTTTTCTCATTTCTTGATAATATAAACTGCCTTCTGCTCAGCCAGATGACTTAAAGCCTTTTTCAGGGTCCAGAATTAACCTGTGAGAGCCCTTCTCTTAGATCTGCTTTGAATTCTCACTCAAAGCAAGGTGATTCAGTGTGGCTGTATAGTGCGTCCCATGCCATTAAGTTACATGTTGTGCTGATTTTTACCACCACTTTTGTGCCATTATAAACGGATAAAAAATAACTATCTGTTTCAGTGGAGGGAAAATTTTCCATGTTACAAGGAAAAATTAAGATTATTTTGTGAAAGAAAATAGTAGGTGGTATTAAAATGACTAAGGATTTTGGGTGCTTAGTGGATGCTGGTTGTGAGGAGACTTGTGGTGACACATGCTGTATAAGCACATTTATTCAGAACACACTTTTTAAATTACCAAAGATTGGGAGAGAGACAATTTTTGAATTCACAAAATATGGTAGAGTATTAAGCAGGAGCTACAATAAGATGCAATTTAGACTTCTTCACATTGCACACTGTCAGTCCCTGAAAGCAGAAGACAGCTAGAGAAAGTAGATCTTCAGAATTTATTCATCCACTAAAGAGATCTTGAGCACATTAGGATTGAGTTTATAGTCAGGCTTAGAAATAGTAATAAGAAAGACTTTTTATATGGGTAAAACTTGAAACCCTATGTTCATTCTCTAACTGCTATGCAGCAGATAATTTTAAAACCACACAATTCAAACTTCTGTGTGATACAGGATTGATTTTGTCAAATATCTGTTGATTATTCTACCTCCCTTTTATTGTTGAATAAAATCACTGAAGGGTCATGGTCAAGATGATCTGATAGGTCACAAAACCCCAATACATCTTAAGTAGTAATGTATATATTTGTGTATACTTGTGTATATTTTTTGTTATACTTGGTTTCCAGAGCTGGTGAATGGTGGTGTTTTGAGCCAAAAAAAAAAAAAAAAAAAAAAAAAAAAAATTTTAAAAAATAAAAAATTGATTAGTAGTTTTTCATTGTGATAGTGTCAGTCAGCTCTTTTGTCTTGAAAATATTTTGCCTCATTTAGTAACTTAATCAGTGGGGGGAGCTCTGTAATTCTGATTACAGATATCATTTTTTTCCCTTTAGAAAAAAAACAACAGAGGGCTAATTATTGTCCAAACATAGCATCAGTTGAAAAACACAGTTCATTCCATTAACATTTCTATATATTATATGTACGCATAAGAGATTTGGGCAGTGCTTATTACTTACATGAGCAAGAGTTAAAGGTCTGTTGGCTCTCATTTCTGAAAATTATGCCCCGTTGAAACAGGCATGTGAATTAGTATGTAAGTGAACTACTTGCACTACTTTATTGTATCTGTTCAGTTAGTAAGAAAAATGACTGTTTAGTAGAATTATGGTTTCAGGCAGTTTGAGAGTTGAAAAATTCTGCTCTAGGATTAAAAGATATGAATTGAAAACTTTCATGAAGGAAGCCATAAACCTTTACATAATCAGGGTAAGCATGAAGAAAAAGAAAGAAATCCTAGCTAATTAGGATAAAATGGGAGAACCTGTGGATGGTGGAAGATTCCAAAGATGCTCTAAAATGTATGAATGGAAAATTGGAAATTCCCTTTCACGTGGTAGAATACCTGCAGTTATTAATGTTTTTCAAATAAAAGTCAGAGGATTAAAATTTATAAAAATATAATATATGTATTTCTATTTTATCTCCATCCAACTTGAATAAAATTTGAAATGATGTAGGAGAAAAGATTCAGTCTCATCTTTGCCATATAGTGGCAGTGCCTCAGTTTTCTGATATAGGTTTCAGAAAAGCAAGCTAGTGTTAAAGATGGAAATGAGTTACCAATTTCTTGGAATAATCAGTTATTTTTATACTGAAGATATTAAAAAGCCTAATTACAATTTATAGCAACAGTGCACATATAGGCACATTTCTAAAATGGATTTCCATTTGAAGATACTTCGGTAGTGAAGTGTATTTCTTCTCATCTCTATGGATCTAGATCACTAATTTGTTGTTTGTTTGTTTTTTTTTTCTTGTGGATGTGAATTGTTAATTTCCCTTTCCACTTGCTCTTGTTTTTTTACCAAAATGGTGGTAGAGTCAAACAATTTATCTTTAGAAGTAAAAAGGATAACTTGAGGCACATCAGCTGAACAAGCTGGTTTTTCTCCCTAAGGAGAAAGGCCAAAATCTTTTTTTGTTTGTTTGTTCCTTTGGTTTTTTTAAGGTTACTAGTTTGGATTGTATTTAAATTTCTTGGAATGAAACTTCTTTTGTTTTAGCTATACTTCAAGTTCAGTAGGACTAATTCTTTTCCTCTTCCCATAGTTTGAGATACTGGTCATTATCTAGACCTGCAAGATCATGGTACTGTTTCTTTCATGTTTTTCTCCAAAGAAAACCAGGAAGAATAAAACGATCTCCAGACTTTTGAGATCACATTGAGCTAAATGGTCCTTATACCTCCTTCAAAAGTGAATTCTACAGTTTATTGATCTCTCTTGATTGTGAGGGCTTTGAGAGTTTGTGAGAATCCAGTAGGAATGGGCAGTTCTCTAGTAAAGGAAAGACAAAAGGTGCTCTGGACTGGGCACTGCAGAACGTAAGAAAAAATGGAGAGCCTGTGTAAGGAGATGTACATAAATAAGTATAGCGTACTGAGTTACAGTGTCATTAAGGGTTTGCGATTATTCCTTGAGATCCTGGGCAGTAGGGCTGAAATCCTCTGCTAGAAATATGTAAGCCTTCTGCATGTTCTAAGAAGTGTTTAATGAACTTTTTCACCTGAATGTGTTTTCTAGATACTTCTCTCATCATACAGATGTCCAGGTCTCTAATTACTAATTCACCTTTATACTATCTTTGTATAGGATGAGGCACATAGAACAGAATTCAGATTTCAAGCAAGTACTTTTTACCTCTTTTTCCTTTGACTCCACATTCTTCCTTTCTGAGGAACAGGTTGGCTTTTACTAATTCTGATTAGGTCTGGAATCAGTGTTTTTCAAATTCTTTGTATTGCTTTTCTGACATTGGGGCAGCTGTAGCTTTACTTGGTGGCTGGCTGCATCTTGTCTGAAGACAACTACAACATAGTAGTCAGTAGTGTTCTCTGTCAAACTGTGTATATCATTTGCCACTACAATAATGGAATTTTAAGGTTGCGATGGGTAGGACATATGTTTCAGTAGAAGATCGTTTAGTTTTGTTAGTACATTTGGCTGTTGCCTATAAGAGTGATTTTTAGACTTTTTAGTCTTGAATATCTTTAAATTTAGCTGTATGGTATGGGGGAAAGTATCATTAAAAAAAAATTGAGCTTAATTTAAATAAATAATCAGTATTGATTTCATAATGTCAAAATCCTTAGTCGATGAATGGTAATGATTTTTTTTAAAGGTAATTCAAACACAAAACCATGCTATATATGTGAGATAATTATTCCTTAATATGGAATAACATTAATTATGACTTAAAGTAGATGGGAGTCAACAACCAATTTTATCATGGTCATTTTTGTGTATTTTGTAGCAGCTTTATGCATTGAGCAGCAATTACTACCAGTCTGTGATAACAGGATGAAATGCTTGGGAACGCTTAGTGATAGATGTGTTAGTGTTGTAGTTGAGGAACTGAAAAAATGGAGTAAGGAAAGGATGCAAAATAAAGGTGTTACTAGAACACACTTTCCACACCAAGATGATCTATAACATGAATTCACAGAGAGTCCAAATTACCAAAAGCTAATAAGGCGCTTAGTAAGAGAGGAAAGTTTGGATAATTCTTGATGTATGGAGGAGCTGAAGTTGGAAATTAATTTTGCCAGTTGGCAGATAAACCCAAACAAAGCCAACTTTGCAGAGCTACAAGTCCTCAAATGTTAAAGCAGAAATACCAAACTGGTCTGAAGAGTGATGGATAAACTGATGTTACTGTCCTGTAACTGTATCATAATTGCTGTTATGACTGTAGTCCATTTCCAGCAAGCTGTTTAGAAGGGTAAGCGAATTAGTGGAACTATGAAATAAAGGAAGTAAATCATACACTCTTGCCTCTAAAAATTTTCATAAACAACAGAGAGAAAATAGCTATGCTTAGCAAATTATTAATAGAGTAGTAAAAATCAGAATGAGAACAACTGTGGAAATACTTGAAAATTGCCCAAGAGGCTGAAGCAGTTGCTGAAAGTGATTGATTGAATCTTCTTGAGTTAAGGTTTTACTATTTGGTGGATTTGGCCTGAGGGGCTGGTAAGGTTAAATGCAAGGCACTACTGGAAAAGTAAAAGTTAGGAGTGTGGATCTGAATGTTTAGAAGATGTGTTAACCAGGGCAGTACAATTAAGAAATACAGTCTCATTTCAGAGAAAGGAAGCAACTCAACTCTATGTAAGATCTTGTATTTCATTTTACTTGTGCAATGAAAACAGCCTCACCAAGTTGAAATTGAATTGTAGATCATGGAGAAAATGGGGAAAACCTGTGCTGATGGTGGCTGCCTTCAGTATCAGCTGTGACAAAAGATGGAACTGGGAGAAACCTTACGAATTATTTTTTTATGTCAAAAGATTAAAACAGATAATATACACTGTTTATAAAATTAAGGATTATTATCTTCTGATTGTAGAAGGCAGAGGAATTATGAATAAAGAAAATAGTGGAAGTAGATCTGGGGATGTAGGATATGATTTTTACCTTGAAGATAGCCATCTCTCTGCTATGAAGAAAAAAAATAATCGAATAAAAGAATCAAATAAACTATTCACTGTAAGCATCATGAAGCACGATACTGTTTACGTTCACTGTCTTGAAAGATAGTACGCCAACAAAAATATCTACAAAGCTTTGTATGAAGACGTAATGCAGACAGCTACAGCAAATGTATGTGGCCCAGTGGTTAAACAAGAAAATCTGTGTTAAATGGGATACAATCTCTTCTTCTTTATCTGTTGCTTTAAATTGTGAAGAGATGTTGGGGAAACACAGTACAAGCATTTTGCTGTTACACTGGATGGCTTGCTTCATGAAAGAACTGAGCCTTTTCCATGGTAGTCCAGCTAATGTGCAAGGATTTTACTCAGACTTTCTTCTTCCAAATGTTTGCTGTACTCCTTATCAAAACAGCAGCAAGAAAATGACATTCTAGTATTTCATCTGGTTTAATGTGATGTTTACTGCATGATTTTTACAAACTCGAGCATTCTTTATAGCGATGCTTGGTATGTAAGTACTCACTAGCTGTTCTTCTGTTTACTCCCTGTTACGAGGGATGTTATTTTGATGGTAATTCTGGTTTTAGTCACTCCTGTATGCAACACATTTTCTTTATGTAACAGGAGAGAATAGAATGAAGGGGCAATAGTATTGGCAGAATGTTTTGTTTTTCAGCTGGACAAATTAAAAGCATTTCTTTCTCAAAGACAGCCTTCAGCAAGTGTGAGAAGGTGGTGCTTATTAAACTAAATTTCTAATACCTTCCTTGTAAATGTAGTTGTAAATTTCCATTGTGGTGTATTTTCAGCTTCTTATAATAAACTGAAAGATGGCTTCATTTTTACCCTGAGAACTTTGTGTACTGTGAATTACGTAGCACAAACCTGATACGGTAGAAAGAATTCTAGTTTAAGAACTTTTAATCATGCTTCAGCTTTAATAAAAAAAAGGGGGGGGGAGATATTGTAGTAATGCTGTACATAGTTTGTGGCTCTGTAGCTAAGACCAGCAAAAGCTTGAAATCTGAAAGATACTAGGACAAGATTTTGTTTTAGCCATCTAAAAAGTCTCAATAAATTCTGCATGCAAGTTTGACTTCCCTGAATAGCTCTTTCTAATTCATTCCTGCATGGTGTGCTGATTTTACATTTTTGCTTTCACAAGTGAGAATATAGTGCTGCCTTCTATCGTCTCCATGTTGAAATGTTGGTCATGCTGTGCAATCCATTGTTTGCTGCTTGTTCAATTAAAATTATGAAATGAATAAGTGATACAGTAGCCGAGAAAGAACTGTGCTGTCCTTAAAAGCTTTTTAGGAAATTCCTGCATTACATCTGTTTTGTCAGTACAGATTCAAGTCTCTCACAGGGCACATCATGTAAGTGATCAAAAGGGAAGCTCTGTAGGTAGGGTAATGAAGCAGCCAGACTTCTTGGGAGTGACTGCTAGATGACACGTGGTAAACTTTTTGATGTGGAGGAGAGGTGATAGTATGTTATTTTTAGTAGTGTGAAGCAGACTTAATGTTTCCATGACAGTATAAACCAAGGGTTGCTGCAGTCCTGCCATTCCTTCATGATTTGCTGTTCCTGCTTCCTGTTTTGCATCTGGAAGTACTGGCCTTCATCTGACCGTGTAGTAAGTCCATTTGGTGGAGAGCTTAACCTTGGATTAGCTGACTTGCTACGGAATCAGTTTTGGTTTAGCACTGACAGAAGTGACGGAATGAGAACAGGCAGCTAGGGAAAAAATGACATTGCAGCAGACCACCCTTAAATAAACTTCTGTAGAACTTCAAGTGAGTATGTTCACCTCCTGATAGGATGAGAACAAAACCAGAAACAGTGTAGCAGAATTTGACAGTGGAAAACAGAAGAGGAAAGCCTATAGTATGTAGGTTTTCCTCATCTGTTTTCCACTGTCCAGTATAGTCTAGTACTTCTATAACCCAGGGAAATGAGGTAGTTGTGCCTGCATACAGTTACTGTGGAATACCCTATCTCTTTTCCCCTTTTCCTTCTCCAAAATATTTATTGGAGATGTATACCACCTTCCTCTGTTCCTTTTTTTAAGGTGTTACAAATGTATAACTTGAGAAACGATAGATCATAGTATCTGAAAGAGAACCTTGGGAAAATTTCAAAATAGTCTCTTCTCAAAGAGAAACAAAGCAGCTCTGTTGCCTGAAACTCAGTAGGCGCATGCCCTTCCAAAGCAGGATTATGCATTTATTAGGAGATCTAATTAGGTTCTATGTGGGTTTTGTCTGCCTTCCAGAAATGTGCTTAATCTATTTGTTTTTTGGTACACATAGCTGTGGAGGAAAAAAATAACATTGCCCTATCCTGGTAATTAATTTCATGATACCTGTAACTTTTTTTTTTTTTTTTTTCATCATCCCATTTTTAAAATTTGGTTCATCTGTTCTTGGCTATTTCTAGTGTTTCCTGTAGTCTTTTGTTGTTTTTTTGTTTTTGTTTTTTTCCCCATATCTTTTTTGTTGTTCTGTTGATGGCCCTGGAGCAGAGCGTGTAAGGTGGGATAATATAATATCTTGTTAAAGTATTTCTTCCCTTATTCGAGAAGTAGATGTTGAAGCTATGATTCTTCTTGTCTGTGCATCTTGATAAAGATGACAAGAAAATTGCAATAAATTACCCATACATTATTTTCCTTATCCTTCATTTCTAGTTACAATTGCTCTTTGTTTGTTTGGTTAGTTTTCTTTTTGAAATCACAGCATAATCCCTAATTGAAAAAAAAATGATAATTGTAGAATTGTGATTCCTGGGGAGATGTAGTAGGAAGAATAGAAATTTGTTGTCCAGCACTTTTAACACGTTTTCATACTAAATATTAGTCAGACTACATTAAGGGGGTCAGATCACTTTACGTTTCGGCAGTGGTTTCTAGACAGATCTTAGCAATGTCAAAGATTTTTGTGTAAAGTAGTAGTAAAGTAACCAGTAAACATTTCCCTTTCCCAGCTATTTAAGGCATGCTTTATTGCCAGTGTTAGTTCTGAAATGTAGATTTCTAATCATATAAAAATAAGGTTTGTCATACAAACATCTGTGGTTTAATGCTGACTTATGATTTATAGTCATCAAGTTGTTCTACATTATGCTATTTTTATGTCAGAACACAGAAAATTCTAAACTTTGGAAAAGTGCCCAGGGTTTTTCACCTACCATTCAATAGAAGACTTAAGTGTTTCTTCTTTAAAACAGTACAGAAATGTTTGAGCTTCCAGTAGAGGACTCATAAGATTTCTCTTTCTTTCATAAGTTGTTTATAAACTGAGGCTTTAATATGGGAATGTTTTATACCCTGTTATGAGGAGAAACATAGGTGAGCATGATATAAGAGATTTGTGCTAACTATTTTAAATAGCATGTATCATTTACCAGGCCGAGCCTTCATCCCCTGCTAGATGCAGGACAAAACATGGTAACAAGTGATGAGGAAAAGGCTGAGGTGCTTAATGCCTTCTTTGCTTCAGTCTTTAATACAAGACTAGTTGTACTGAGGGAATCCAGCCTCCTCAGCCAGAAGACAGACTGGGAGAACGACCTCCCCACAATCCTAGAGGAGACAGTCAGTGACCTGCTGCATCACACAGACACACACAAGTCTATGAGACCAGATGGGATACACCCGAGGGTGCTGAAGGAGCTGGCTGGGGTGCTCGCTAAGCCGCTTTCCATCATTTACCAGCAGTCCTGGCTGACCGGGGAGGTCCCGACAGATTGGAAATTGGCCAATGTGACGACCATATATAAGAATGGTCGGAAGGATGATCCAGGAAATTACAGGCCTGTCAGCTTGACTTTGGTGCCTGGGAAGCTGATGGAGCAGCTCATCCTAAACACCATCATGCAACACATGAGGGACAACCAGATGCTCAGGCCCAGTCAGCATGGGTTTATGAAAGGCAGGTCCTGCTGAACACACCTGATCTCCTTCTACAACAGGGCAACCTGCTCACTGGATGAGGGAAAGGCTGTGGATGTTGTTTACCTTGACTTTAGTAAGGCATTTGACACTATTTCCCACAGCATTCTCCTGGCGAAACTGGCTGCTCGAGGCTTGGATGGGCACACGCTTTGCTGGGTAAAAAACTGGCTGGATGGCCAGGCCCAAAGGGTTGTGGTGAACGGAGTTAAATCCTGCTTGCGGCCGGTCACAAGTGGTGTCCCCCAGGGCTCGGTTTTGGGGCCACTCCTGTTTAACATCTTTATTGATGATCTCGACGAGGACCCTCAGTCAGTTTGCAGATGACCCCAAGTTGGGTGGGAGTGTTGATCTGCTCGAGGGTAGGGAGGCTCTGCAGAGAGACCTGGACAGGCTGGAGCCATGGGCTGAGGCCAACTGGAGGAGTTTCAATAAGGCCAAATGCCAGGGGCTGCCCTTGGGCCACAACAACCCCCAGCAGCGCTACAGGCTTGGGGAGGAGTGGCTGGAGAGCTGCCAGTCAGAGAGGGACCCGGGGGTGCTGATTGACAGCCGGCTGAACAGGAGCCAGCAGTGTGCCCAGGGGGCCAAGAAGGCCAATGGCATCCTGGCTTGTGTCAGCAATAGCGTGGCCAGCAGGGACAGGGAAGGGATCTGACCCCTGGACTCAGCACTGGTGAGGCCGCCCCTCGATTTCTGTGTTCAGTTTTGGGCCCCTCACTACAAAAAGGACATTGAATGACTCGAGCGTGTCCAGAGAAGGGCAACGGAGCTGGTGCAGGGTCTGGAGCACAGGTCGTACGGGGAGCGGCTGAGGGAACTGGGGGTGTTTAGTCTGGAGAAGAGGAGGCTGAGGGGAGACCTCATCGCCCTCTACAGCTCCCTGAAAGGAGGTTGCAGAGAACTGGGGATGAGCCTCTTTAACCAAGTAACAAGTGACAGGACAAGAGGGAATGGCCTCAAGTTGCACCAGGGAAGGTTTAGACTGGGTATTAGGAAGCATTTCTTTCCAGAAGGGGTTGTTAGGTGTTGGAATGGGCTGCCCAGGGAGGTGGTGGAGTCCCCATCCCTGGAGGTGTTTAAGAGTGGGGTCGGCATAGCGCTGAGGGATCTGGTGTAGTTGAGAATGGTCAGTGTTAGATTAATGGTGGGACTAGATGATCTTCAAGGTCTTTTCCAACCTAGATGATTCTGTGATTTTTGAACTGGGCCATACTTTAAATTAAACTGGAGACTGGTAAATGTTCTAGAAAGTGAAAGATTAGAGGAGATGTTACTGGAAAGTTGAATTTGATTAGAACACATTTATTAATGAGAAGCATTTAAAACTCCATCAAGTAGTACATTTTTTGTGTTGTTTGAAATGGTCTGGGGGGGGGTATATTTTTTTATGTATTCTAATAAATATTTTTAAAGCTCTGCCTTATTTTCAAACAGATTTTATTAGTAGAGGTAACTTAGTGAAAGCAGAACTACCTTCTATGTCTTCAATATTACCATTATTACCTAATTTTTAGTATTTCCACAACATCTGTGTAAGTAGTGTGTTAATCAAATTCAACTTGTGATGGAAAGTGAAATTTGAACAGCAGCAAATCTTAGGAAAAAGTCAATAGTCTCTAACACTATATCCAGTCCTTTGATATTGTAGCCTCTTAAAAATAGATTGGAATATGTGAAGTTTTCATTTTGACCAACCACAGCTGTAGATGCTAAGAATTTCAGTTGCTTTGTTTATAAATAAAGAAATCAGCCTTTCATAGATACTTTTCTATAGTCTCCATAATTGTACATTGCAAATCCTTTTTTGTGAGACTAAAAAAATACATCAATCCCCCCAAACCACCATTAGGAGTTGGTGGTCTTAAGATCATTTGTAGTTACTTTAAAAATGAATTTTCAGTCATGTAATTGCATGCACCACTGTGCTCTCAGAAGTAGCTTTTTCAGGATTTCTTCACTCTCTAGCTTATGTGTACTAGTCTGGGGGGAAAAAAAAAAAAAAAAACCACACAAAAACCAAACCAAACTTTGACTATGCAGGCTTTCCTGGGAACCATAGTAATGATATAGTTGTACTAATGCAAGCAAATGATACATCTGGAAAGGTGAAATGAAACTAGAAGGAGGAGTAGTGATTTGTCATATGTAGTCACGGGCACTTGCCTGATGTAGTGATGGAAATTATGCATGTAGGCAGTTGTTTGCTAAGCCTTTTGCCTACGTTAGGCAGCCAGGGGCCTTACTTTTCTGAATCTGCTGGTCTGAGCTTTTAGTTTTTAATGAGTACACATATACCTGCTCAGGTCTTAAAGAAAAGTTTCAGAGTTTTAAAATGAGAGCTTGCTTGCTTAGTTTGTATAGAATTTGTAATCAGAATCCGTTCTATCGGCAGATGTGTTTTGAATAACAAAATATTCATGTCATATTGTACACGAAAGCTGTTTGAGAGAGTATAGCCACTTGTTTTGTCTTGGAAGATAAATAATGAAAGACAAAGGGAGCTAAGAGGAATGTCTTCATTTCTTCCACATTTTTAACCCACCAATATTGTGCTAATAAGAAATAGTTTCATTGATTTCAGCTTAGAACTAATTTTAAATTATCTTGAAAATTGTTTTGTGGCAGCATAAGCCTTCATGTAAATTCTATGTAGTACTGAAATATTTTTGTAGAGGAACTTTAAAAATTGTATATATATATATCATCCAGCTATGTAGTCTTTGTGCTGTAAGGCTTTAGTAAACCAGGTATTAAAGGTATTAAATGATACATCTTGTCTTCCTTAGAAAGTAAATGGGAAGATTAGCAGTTTTGCAGAGTCACCTAGGAGTTGTGCTCAACTGGGCAGCCTTAAAGGGACTCTTAACAGTATGATTTGAGAAAATGTCATATCTTGTTCCTGTGTAAATCATATTGCAGTGCTTGGAAAATAAAGTGAAGCATGTAAAACACTAAAGCTGAAAAGTAGTGCAATTTATTCTTACTATGCCATGCTTTACATTCTGTGTATTTTGCAGCTGTTAGAATTAATATGTTTGTAGCAGTGCCAACATACAAATGGTAATCATCATTAAATAAGACTTTCACTATTTACTGTAGCTGGGATTTCTTTAAAATATCCTAAGTGAGTCCAGTAACTAGAGCCCATTAATAGTGCTTTGTACACATACCCTTTCAGACCAATCTTAATGTTGAGGGGAACCAAGGAAGCTAGATATACAATTAAATGTCATTTAATGAAAAGCACCTGTGGTTTAAGGCATGTCTTCTCTTACTAAATTCTGTAACCTCTTTCAGATGGAGGTGGCTCTAGTAACTCATGGTGAAAAAAAAGAAAGCGCTCCTTATAGTGTTCTGCTATCAGTTTGGTTTTTTATAAGCTTTACTTTTCACTTCAATAATTTCTTTCACAGAAGTGTCAAAGGAGGATCCTGTTCAATTAAACCAGTTTATTAACAGAGAATCTTAACTGGCATTAAAGTAGTAAATATCACTGCTTTGATTTCTCTAAATAGCTTGTATTTCAAGGGAAGCTTATGTAAAAAGTAGAAAAATTAGCTTTGTCTTTAAAAGTCTTTAGAACATCAGCCTGTTTCTTATGATAAAAAAAGTAATTTCAGAAAAAAGTCTTAGTTTGAGTTGTAATTATAGAAAGTAAACAGTAAACATGTGTCTATTCCTCTAAAGCATTAATATTATCCTCATGTATTACAAGCCAAACAAGTTAAATAATACACTTAAAAACATAGAAATAATGATTTACAGTGGATTTGAGGGGAGGAGAATTTTTTTTTTTCTTTAATTATCCTTTCAGTGCTCCTCTATACATACCTTCACACTTGACTATTAGGGCATCCTTTAAATGTCTAACTAATTAGACCATTTCTTTTCCTGGCTTTGACGTCAGGCATATGGCTACACCTCCTTAACTTTATCAGGAGAATTGTTGTGTTTCTGTGGTAAAAGGTGCTTTTTTCCTCAAAAGAATATGGATGTGTTGTGATTCTGGCAGAGAACAACGTATGTCCTGTGTGGCGCACAATCCACAGTTAAGAGGAACAAACAATAGCACCAATAGTGTGAACCTATAGTTGCACAACCTATAGTTGCACCAATAGCAACAATAGTGTAGTTGAACTTAAAGGCTTTTTGCATTGAGTTTCTTGGAAAAGAGAGATCAGTACAGGTGACTACTCCTATCCTTGTATCAGTGTTTGTTGATTCAGAAGAATCAAAAAGACCCGATCATGATGTAAATCTCAGTTCCTTTTCCTACAATAAGTACTTAGTGTTATAGTGCAGGGTCCTCCTTTGTCTCTTGATACCCAAAGTGTGGCATCTTAGGGTTGCTAACCAGAGCATGGCTTTCCTGTCCTTTTTTGTAGATTTTAGTTCTGCAGAGTTTCATAAAGGAGGACAGGAATGTCTTAAAACCAGAGGGTCATCCTTCTTGGATTGTGCTCATAATCCTGAAGGATCTGATGTGAGTGAAATTGCCTCTCATCTCAGTAATGAGCACCTTCCTCAAGCACAGTTCTTTGGTACATAAATCTATCCATACTTGCTTTTGGAAGTAGTCTCCTACGTCTTCTGTAGACACTCCATCACCTTCCAGATTCTTTGCTATGCACTGTTCTGCTGCCTCGTCTCCAATACGTTGCTTTTGGAAAACTGTAGCAACTGGTATTTCTGAATCCTTGCTGAGACCTTCAGCCTCCTCCAAAAGATGCTCTGGGTAAAGAATTCTTAAAATTGTATATGAACCAGTCTGTCACTTAGACCTCTGCAGTTAACATCCAGACCCTGCACTCACAACTGTGAAATCTACAAAGAGTACCTTTGGTTGTTTCTATATTCTATTCACCCTCAACAGTTTTGTGTACCGACCTGCACAAAAGCCTCTGCTATTTGCTGGTTATCTTGTCTTCCTTCTTTAAGTAAACCAGTTGGATTTTCTAACTCTTGAGATACCACTTACTCTCCCTAGTAAGGCCGACAGTCTGTTGTACCTTTCTGCCACTCTCAAATATAAAACAGATAAGTCTTTTTTTGCTGTGATTTCAGGACTGGTTCCTCGATTTAAGAGTGTCTTTTTTTGGTGCCGACAGCATCTCTGCTGCTTCGCATACAGGCACATAATGATGAATATATCTGTGGATCCTGAAAAGACTCATAGCTTTAGCAACCCCACTTTTCATCTGTGAGAGTATTCTTATCTGGACTCTAGCATTTGTGGGTCTGTTGCTTTGTGAAGGAGTTAAGAACAATATTTAAGTCAGATTTGGGATTTGGATATGTTTTGACTTCTTCCCAGCAGGCGAGAGACTGTCAGGTCAGTGCAGACTTTTAGTCTGTCCGTATGTCCAAAGATCCTCAGAGAAGTGCTGTCTCCAAACAAAGGTAAAACATCACATTTTCTCCTTATCTCAATGATGAGCTTTTAGAAGATGACTGTTAGCTTTTTGCAAAGGGCATGGTTGATCCTGCTTTCATCATTGTATCTCCACTAAATTTCAAGATGAATTTTATAAAAATAACATGTTTCCTACTTACTGTGCAGAATTCACAGAGCAATGTTGGATTTCTCAGAAGCTATGCCACTTCTTTCTCAGAGCACATTTCATCTATTGACCATAAATGTAAACTTTCAGTAATACCAGCAGCTGTTTTGACTCTGAGACCCAGGTGTCTTGGCACCCATGTGCTTAGATGACCTCAGATGCCAGATTTTGAGTGATTTATGAACAGTCAACTTTCCAAGTTTTCACATCTGTTGCAAATCCTGGACAGTGTTTATAAAGGGGTTCTATTTCGGTATTCTTCTTTGTGCAAAGGATAATTATTCCTCTGATAGGTGAACCAAGATCAAATGATACAGGTCTGCAGATTTCAAATTGGTACAGGCTATACATCCAGAACATGGAACTGAGGACTATCATGGGTGTCTTCCACCTGCTTTCCCTGGGGTAATATATGCTGTCAGTAAGGGAAAGTGTGGTAATCATGGTTTCATGTCAAGAATAATTAAACAGTGGAAGATCCTTCAAAATATGCAAATGATCAGTCAGCACCAGTAGTCCTGACTACTGTTAATTTCTCAACAGTCCTTTGGAAGCTAAAAAGAAAAACTACTCTTCTCCATCACCAGTCAGGTTCATGTCTGATTCAGTTCTTTTAACACTGAATCTCTTGATCTCAGGAATGACTTGGACATTTAAGATAAAGATGACGTTTCTTGCAGCAGCATAGCTCAGCTGATTTTTGGTTTCTGAACTGTCATACTAGCCACAGAAAGGAGGTGACCTTTTTCGTAGAAAAAAAAGTACCATAATTGAAATATGTTATTAATTTGATTTATTGTTTTGACTTTTTATTCCTAAAAGAATTATGTCACTGTAATACTTGTGAAGATTTTCCTGACTTCTAAAATATAAGAGATGGCTCTAAATGTGTTTTGGATTTTGTAGTTCACAAGACCACATGTCTCTTCTGCATCACGTAGTTAATAAAAAGTTACAAGAAAGTCATGTTCTTTGGAGGAGATAATTCGTTAGGAACATGAGTATACTTCATCTTTACGCTATTTAACTTTCATTTTTGGAAGCTACATGATTTTTTCTTTACAGATAATTATTTTTAAGACAACTTTCTGGGGAAAGTTCCTCCATTGTAAAGAAAAATTTCAAAAATAGTTTACATTAATGTCAGTAGATTCATATTTTTGAGCACATGTCTTTATCAAATGTTGGTTTTTCTGTGATGAACTTTTCCCAGAAATTCCTGCTTACCCATTACCTTACTATGAAATGCTTTCAGATTTTGTATTGAGTCTTTAAACTGTGGAGGGATAGTTAATTTATCTTAGTATCAGTACTGCTAATTATATCTCTCTAACAAAACTCTTGATTTAAAATTCTTATTTAATCCATATGAATTTCTTTGTAAGGCAAGAGTTTGAGATCAAATGTACTGCACTGTAAAACATACAAAAATAAGTTTGTGGTAGGGAATAGAGTAAGCGGCATTGCTCTGATTGCTGCTGTCAGATGGTACGGTACCTGTTTGCACTTATTTTAATGTGTATTTTCATAAAGCAGTGGAGATATAGGTCCATGTACTCTCCTGTGAATTGGGAAATTGTTTCAAGGCTTTCTTTATAATAGATGTTTCTACACTCTGAAACTTAGTCTTTGTAAGTAGGTATTGGAAGAACCAGCAAGAAACCTTTCAGATATGTGAGTATAAATAAGTTCAAACTAAAAAGGGCAAAGAAAACTGTTGAATATCACCTTTGAAGATCTTCTTTAGGATGCTTAATTATATTTTTAGGCACTAATTTCTTTTTGCAGTTACACTTTTATGTAAGTTATCCATGTAAGCCTTAGATCGTTGAAATAAGAGCTTCCAGAACGGTTTAAAACTGGGGCACAGATGATAGTAAAGGTGACTCAAACCTTTTTAATAAATGGATTCTCTACTTTCATCACAAAACTGACGCAAACTCAGATTTTTTTTTTTAAATTGTTTTTTGCCTCATGGTGTATCTAAAGAGGGAAGAACAAATTTACTGCAGTACAAAATATGAAAACATATAGTGATTTCAAACACTGTCCAGGTGGGACAATCAGCTGTTTAAAAGTACTTTAAAATGATGAAGCAACATGAGGAAGTGTTGGTGTTAATCTGTGTTTTAAAGTCACAATAAGGCAAATGGAGCTAGCTTTCTGTTCATAAGCTGCCAAATGCCACAAGCGTATAGATTTGTCTTTAACCTAGAAAATGATCAGAAACCCCAAAATGAAAAGGTATACTTATTTAAATATTAAGTAATAATACCAGGCACTCAATTGTATTTGGTTTAAATGGAGACAAATGCTATTTCTATAGTTGAAGTTCAATGTCAAGCTTGAAAGGGTTGAAGTGGCACTTACTCATCTGTAGGAGAATTTGTATGCAGTAATTGAACATACTACATTTAATATGCATAGTTGGTGTCCACATGTAATACACTTGTGAACTTCAATAACTGTCTAATGTGCTGAAGAGAAATTTCATACAAAATACTTGAGAGCTGCTTTCTTGTGTGGGCTTCTGCACTGTTGCGCCTTTTTAGAGGAGCTGATCTATTCTGGTTGTAGTACTTACACTGTATCTAAAGTAGCATGTGCAGTGTTTGATGTTAGAGTACAGGTACATGTTGAATGTTTTACAGGCATATGAAAATATGAAACAGACTTCTAGAACACCAACAGGTACTTAAGAAAACAATGAATATAATTTGGGCAAGCATAATTAATATAAGTAATGTGTCAGTAGGGTTTTATGTCAAATGCTCCTTACATCTTGAAGTACATTACTTCAGACCATTTGTACCTATTCTTCAGTACTAGTTCTGACTTCACTAGCATCCTTATAAACCACTGAATGAATTGCATGTAGAGGTCAGGATAGAGCAATATATGGAGTTACTTTTTTTTTTGCTTTTCTGTTGATAGAAGTTGTAGATTCTGCTTCACTAATTGGGCCAGATGGATCTGACTGCTTTCTTAGATGAGTCAGCCTACATTTAAAAGATGTTTTTAACAATACGGCTGCATTTCATTAGAAATGTTTCATGATAAAATTTCTTTGGGTTTCCTGTTTGTTGTTGCATATAGGATTTTAGAACTAAATCTGTTCTTAAAAATGCAGTAAGTTTAGAATATCTCAGTAATTTTTTTAATGAAAGATACTGAAAGTTTAACTTTCTCAAATGTTATGAATCAAGCTAATGTGGAATTTAAAATACTTTGAGAAAACAAATATGATATGTTAGCTATTATGACATTTTAGATGAAAACAGAAAGCAGACAATATGTTTTGAAATTAAACATGTTGCTTGTTGTCTCTAACATTTTAAAAATTGGTTTTGCTTCCATTTTGTGAGACTTTCTAAGAATGCGTTTTATTTTTTGTACATCTAGTTCTTTACTGATTCTGGTGAGTTTTCATTTGGAGAAAGGAAGAAAAGTTGTGAAGTTTACTATAGGGGTTCTTGCTCTAAAATAAATGTTCTTGCTTGTTGCAATATGACCAAAACTAAGTAGTTTGCAGAAAAGGTCAAGAGTTCATCATTGTATTTCAGCTTTATAAGTTGTTCTTAGTCCTGTATTTTACGTAAGAAATCTGTCTTTTCCAGCTACATTTCAGATTTTTCCCTCTAAAAACATTGTCCTCACTAATGGTCATAACTTTTCATGCAACAGTTTATTGCCTTTTTCCTACAACAGTTTATTATATAGTGTAACTCTCTTACGCTCACACCTGTTGTTTCTTTCCTCGCTTATCATGTCCTGGGCATGAACTGAAACAGCTTTTAGACTTGTATTCTGTGTTCCC
Source organism: Athene noctua (assembly GCF_965140245.1). Taxonomy (NCBI): domain Eukaryota; kingdom Metazoa; phylum Chordata; class Aves; order Strigiformes; family Strigidae; genus Athene; species Athene noctua. The sequence goes on from NC_134037.1 coordinate 78,440,276, forward strand.
TGAAATGACTCAGAAAGCATCAAGTCTAATTGATTTAATCTCATCAGTGAAATATTTAGTGACGCCACACCATGATTTTCACATAGCTTTGAGCTGGTGCTTCTACATTTTCTTAAGCTTTTCAGAGACATATTCTTGTTGTTCATTGCTGCCATACAGCCCTGGATATGCTGGGCATATTACAGTTATCTTTCTTGTGATTAATACCTATTGAACTTACAGCTAAACTGAGTATTTCTTCTATGACACCTCAGCTTATTGTTCCAAAATTACAGTGCTTTTGTTTAAAAATAAGATAATAAATGTATACATGCATCCCAAGAATTTAAAAGCTAATACAATAGTTGTAGTATGAAAATACTTAATTTCAGAAAACATTGTTGCAGTGATGTGAAAATGTCAAAACACTTTGAATTGGAAAAGTATGTTCTTTGCTTATGGCAGTAAATGGAGGCCTCTGAGTGGAAGCTGACACATTTTTTTCAGCTGAAATGTTTGAATGAAATGTGATAAATACAAGAATAGCGATCATGGTGTAAACAAAGCTTAACTAGGGTTTTATATATATTTATACATATATAGTAAGTCTGAATGTCTATTTCTGATGAAGAGTGTTCCAAGAGACAGTCAAACCTCAGAGCAAATCCTTGTAGCTTGTATGACAGATTGGCTATCTCAGTGAGAAGCCAGTAGCAACCATATGAAGTTAAAATAGTACTTTAATTCAGACCATTTAAAATATTGTTCATGTGAACAGATTATTTTAAAACTATTTATGTGTAATAGCTAGGACTAGAAACCAAAGGTATTCAGGTCAGGGTCAATGGTGGAAAACATAAACTGACCAAAGGTGGTATTCAAGTTTGTTCTTTTTCCTCACTGACTGCCTTGCTTTTTAGAAATGTCAATTAAATGCTTAGCTTAATAAACATGTAGGTGAAGCAAATGTGAAAGTCAAGTGTAAATGGGGAAAAAATTGCAAGAACACATCATTGAAATAAATTACTTGAATCTAGTGGATCTTTAGCGTTCAGGAAAAAGGATGAAAAACTCCCCAGCTGAGAGATCACCTAACATTGCACCAGTTCGGTTTCTCAATGGACAAACCAATGTAAATATCCTGATAACAGATTGTGCTGGGCATGCTATATCATATGAAAGTCACAGCAGTATGCATTATTATGAATATTTCTTCGTAAAAGTCTTAGATAGTGATGGGGTGATTTATAAGCATCCTTGATATCTGTGACATCCTTTTTCTGTTTCTCCAAGCTGAGAAACATGAGAGGGAGTTAAAAACAAAAACAAGACTTAATCTGTAGATATGAGCATTTTTGGTTAATGTGGGAAGAGCCTTGGTATTGATGTGTATCTGAACCTTGTAGAAATGTTTTTGCAATACATTTATGACAATAGCCTCAACCTTTTTTGTAGTAGTGAAGAAGTCAGTTTCATGTCTGGGTTTACAAAGGTTTAACTAATGCATATCAATAATTTTTTTTTTCTGTGGGTTATAAACAAGAGATGAAGTAGAATATTTATATAAATAGAATTTCTGTAATCTTAAGGTTATGCAGGTGAAAGGCAGAGAAGAAAAGTCATTCAAGATAGGTCAGTTATTAAATCTAGTATTGAGAAAGAGGGAGGTCAGGTTGGTATCCAGAGCATTCCCAGCTTTGGCAGTCATTGGGAAGTAAGGACCTATTGGAGTCAGCACTGTCAGCATATACAGTAACCACTAACCTTATGATGTTTCTCAACCTGATTCTTATGCAAAAGGAGAGAGGCTTTCCTGAAAAAATTAACAAGTTGTTGTTTAGAGAAAACTTATTTTGAGGTTGATATTTACCTTCCTGAAAAGGGTTATGAGGTAATTTTGCAGCCATGGCCATATCACTTAGTTTCCGATTCTTTAAAAATGCTTGTTTGGTTAACCACACACCTGGGACTTTCTTCACTGATGAACAACAGCCTTGTGCAAACCAGCCACACACACATATTCTGAAGTGCAGCTCACTGGCATGGATGTTGCCCTCTAAGTTAAATACCCTAGAAGTCCTCGAATTCAGTGCCAAAATGATCTAGCGGTACTTAGACAAATACCTTTCCTTATGCCATCTAATTCTTTCACTGGGTGGAGCTGTAGTATTTGTTGGGACCTGAAATTTAGGTTGATCAAAACTAACTCAGATTCATTGATACAGTCCATCAGTAGCTAACAAGGATAGATTATTAAAACAGATTGTCAAGAGATGACCCCATAACACCGAGGAGTTGTAGGTTACTTATAAAGGAACTATGGAAGATTTAAAAATAAATAAAACCATACAAATCTATTTTCATGTGCCCAGAACTCTTGGTAAAGAGGTCATTGCCTCCACTAGAAAAAATATTTAAGGGTTCATAAGTTGGTAATCACAGTGATCCTAGAGCATTTGTTCTCTCCTCCTCGCTTTGAGTAACTCCTGGTTTTGGTGTCCATGTTAAACCATTGGGGTAGGGTAGTTAGTTCTGCCACATTAAGGAGGGAAGAAGGTAGGTGGTACGTATAGGAGAGCATACTAAAATTTCATCTGAAGATTTAGTGCTTGTTTTTGTGATCACTTGTGAGAGATGCTAATGTATTTTAAGATTTTTCCAAGAGAATTTCTTCAAAAGAGTTGGAAGTTGCTAGTCTAGGGAGGATGGTGGTCTTGTTTAATTCATCTTAGGGTGGATGTCCTCTGGTCTGATTTCCCAGCCGCTGTATGGCATTTGTAATACCCATGCCTTCCCTTTTTTCCAGTTTTTCAAAAACAAAAGCTACCTTTCACTTCTTCAGAGTACTAAGAAAATACATCTTATGGGAGGATAGCAAGACCACCATCTTCATTCTTTCTAGAAGACAAAATTAAGACAGGGTTTAGGCTTTTCCAATATGATAAATGTTGTTCCAGAGACAGCAAATGTTTATTCTATTCAACATTGAGCTGCTGTTTACATTTCAATGGAAGAGAGAACAGCTGGGGCAGAAGAGCAAGGGAGCAGTCATCAGTTTCCTTAACATTTTCTTGATTAACAGTGACAGGGGAAGAAAGCATTGTCACAAAAAACCTACACACCCTTCTCAAAATAAATAACCCTGTAAAAGGACCTGGGTGGTTTTTTAAAAATTGAGACGTTCTGCTGACAGTGAGACAGTTGGCGCTTACACATTCGGTATAATGACACAAACCACAATATTCAGTTGCGTTTTATGTAGTTCCTTGATCTGTAGTTTTGACTATTACATGCAGTACAAAATAGCAACAACAGAAGATGAATGAATTTCATTTTAGAAGTGACTACATATCTTCAGTAGTCAAAACGCTTAAGTTAGTGATTCAGTTGTCTAGTTTGCTGTCATGCTCCTTGTTTTTTTCCTGTCTTCATGTTTGTTCTGCACAACTTAGCCTGTAGAAGATTCTTTGTCTTTGCAGTCATGGAGCCTCTTGTAAAAGCCGTAATGTGAGAGCACATCCCTTCCTGTGCACAAAGGTGTTGCTACTGTTCTCTGCTGTGCACAGCCATTTTAATCTGAATGGGAAATCTGTCTAGGGACCCGAGTACAGTAATTAGCAGTCTCTTCAGATTGTCAGAGCAGAATTACCATTGTAATGGTTTAGCTGGAGGATAAAAGGATTGAGTTTGGGTCTGCCTTCCTGCCAAACTAAATGAGTTGCCATGGGAATTTTCAAATATAAGAGGCGTTTACTTAAAGCAATTTGGCGGGTTTGAATAAACTCATAAATTACGGGTTTTAGAGGAGAGATCCCTGCTTTCTCTGGCATAGGCTGAACAGCAAAGAAGGCTGTTAGAAAGCTGCTTACATTCTTAATGAGAATAAGTTGATCCATGCTCCCGTGCAGACTATCAGCTTATTAAGGCTAAACTGTTTCTGCTAAATACAGTACAGTAAGCACATTTTGAGAGACAGAGTTTGCAACAAATCCCTGGAGTAAAAAAACCAAATCTGATTCTCTAAACGTAAATTGAATTTCCTTTGCTAGATTAGATCTATTTTCAAGTAATGCTATTAAAAATGGTTCTCTGTATTGTTTCAATAAACATTAACCTGCTATTGATTTCAACTTTCCTCTGTGCATGTAACATTTATTACAACACTTGTCAAATCTGCTTCTGAAAGGGGAGGAGGGCACTGAAGGTTTCTTTCGAAAACAAATAAGGTGCTGTGGCCCTTCGAACTATTTTTTTCGGGTCACATGTAAATGTTTTCCGAGCTCAGGCCTGCCTTCTCTCTGAAGGGAGTTGGGCTTTGACCTGCTGACTTCTTTGTCAGCACCAATGCTATTGAAATGTGAGAAGATGGACTTGGTGCTTTCACAAATGCCTCAAGTGATGAACATCACTTATGCTTGTTTAACCTTCAGTTGTGCTCAGGAAGTCAGCTGTAGTATAGTAAGAACTGATGGCCAGTGTTTTGCACTGCTTGTTTGGAAGCATGTATTAATATTCTCCTAGCCACTTAAATTTGATAACTTGCAGAGAAACAGGGAAGCTTCTACGTGCTTGAGTACTTCGATACTAGATTTAAAAATATATGTTCAAGGACATGTCATACTTGAAATAGTATGCAATATTTTTCCCCCAAATAATTTCTATTTGGTATATAGCTCAAGGCTTACATGTTTTCTTGTGATGCTGTTAGTATGTACCTCAAATCTTTACTCATCATAACTGTTAGGATTTGGTGGAGCAACTACTTAAAGAGAGAGCAGTACTGCCGTAATGGCAGTAATTCAGACTTTTGTTTAAAGCAGTAAAAATATGCTTAGAACTTCTTGATACAATCTTACATTACTAGCAGGAATCCTGTAAATTTGCAAAGGAAAATAGTAAATTTGTGCTGGTGATTCAGTAGTTGAACAGCTGTTAAGTTCTAACAAATTCCTGAACTGTTACTAATGATGCAGCTGAAACTCTGTTTGGTAGCCTCAGGGTACTGTTTCTGTGAAACTTTAGAACTATCTCCAAAGAAATTAGTCGAAGACAAGAGCAGCATTTACTATTACTAATACTCAGAATTTTAGCTGTTCATTTAACGTTACTTGGAGATGTATTGGTTCCTCATATTAATTGTTAGTGTTCCAGAGTGTTTGTGCTTAAAATTGCCAGCGAATTGATTTCATCAGACTTGATCCCCAGACCCATACTTTCTTAGATGAGTTAGTAGAATGCGACAGCAAAATCTAAAGGTATTCTCTGAGTGTTTGTGAAGCTGCTTGCAAAACTGAAACTGTGAATGCTTCTACACTCCGTATTATAAGAAGAATGCTAAATGATTAGAGAACATTAACAGCATTTTAAAAAGAAGTATTGAAAGGTGCTGCAGAGAACTGTTTGGAACATTTACAGAAACCATGCAGGGGAAAAAAAAAAAAAAAGGCTTATTGGTATTACAGTTTTCAAATTTCATACTCTGCGATTTATTCTGCATTTTAGAGTTTTGGTGCTGTAGATTGGAGGGGCTTGATTGGCAGCTGTTATGTTGTCTTCGGTAAAACTAAGTTGGACCTTCTGAGATCTGAATCCGATTCCAACGGCGGTATATTTTTATGAGATCCGATGAGCCTGTTTAACAGTTAGAAGCAAAAGTCCCCTTTCTGCTTCACTGTTGAATCCACCTGTCGACTACTTGTTTTGTGGATAGATGTAGTAAAATAGTAGTTGTCAGGCCTTTCCATGAGCTGATTTTATTTGCTAAATGATAGAAAAGTAACCCATAACATTTTCTGGTGATTTTTGAGAGGTAAATCACTTTGCTGAATGTCTCACAAGCACCAGAGCACACAGGAAGTGTCGGGGACATGGACACAGAAAAGGTGGGAATGCTGTAGTGGGGAGGAAGTGGAAAGCTATGCAAAGTACTTGTTCTGTGTGTTTAATTTGTTATATTTCGAGGGTTCTTGGCTCCTGCTGGTCCAGGAATCCAGAGAATTAAAGAAATGTGCATTCTGCTAGACCAGTAGGGATTGCAGCTGTTTCTTTTGAAGGCACTCCCCCTTTTCTGATAAACTCTCAAAGTGGTTTTATCCACTCTCCATTTAATTTTAATTCTTCTGGGGCATTGTTACATTGGCCTCTGATCTTTAGATTCCAACGGTGTGTACTTTCCGCGGTTCTTTTCACTTAGCCCCCAATTTGTAAGCTTTTGTGAGCAGAAGCCATGCCATGGGTATTGCTGGTATCTGAACTCCAGATCAGAAAAGCGTTTATATACTGTTATGCTAAAATTAACGTTGCATGCAGGGGCTTGAAAATAAAATGCATCATCCTAAATCATACAATTCTTTGCTAAAGAAAATCAACAATTTTCACTTAGCATAGTTGCATAGAAGAATGTAATACAGAAAAAGGAAAAAATATTAGTAGGGAAATTGATTTTTGTAGGTTCCTCACGTTGAATCATGCGTTATTTTCAATTGGCTAACATGAATCTTTGTAAGTATTGCATATACTATTTAACTGGTATGGATTTAAAGTTGGTGGTCTAAGGTGTAAAAATTCTCAGTTTAGGATGATGCAAATACAAAAGAATCTCAAAGCTCTCTGCAAAACTTTAATGTATATAGACATTTATAGTAGTAAGTAAATGGTTGAGACTGGAGCCTTTGCTTCTGATAAGCAAATCTGCAAATGGAGTAAGCGTACTTCACATAGTTTAAGGTAACCATTAGAGGAGCATAATTAGTGGTCAAGGAAGCTATTATGGTATTCCTCCACTGAAGCTCAGCATCAGGAGAGAAGAAAATCAGAAAGGAGAGTGATTTTAAGCAAAGAGAAATGGGCAGAAACTGAATAAAATAAAAAATAATATTGTAGGAGAAATAAAAATGAAACTAAATATTTTAAAATGAAAACAATTCAGTTGGTTGTGAGGTGGTGGATTCCAGTTACAAAAGAAAAATCTGTGCTTCTAGTTTGGAAATTAGACTGCTGAGTTTCAGAATTAGCAAGACTAAGACTCAAATTCCACATGCAGCTGAGTCAATTGACAGCTCTGCACAGAGGAAGTCTCAACTCCCCTCAATCTCTCCTTCCTTATGCTGGCACACATTTGAGCCTGCAGTGAGCTCTTTCAATTTTGAAATCTGGCAGAAAACAATTCAGATTTTTTTAAAAAAAATTGTTCTGCCAGATTAGCAGGTTGACATGGCTCAGTCATGGATACAGTGATGGATACAGGAGAGCAACAGTGAGGAAATAGTTAGGATTGTGACCACCACAAGTTAAATTGACTTAAAGTACTACAGGAGTGCCAGCTGAGAGGCTTTTTACATCTTCAAAAATAATTTCTGACTACTTTGACAGCAGTGTAAAACTTCTGCCTAATCGTCCAGAACTAATTTGTAGCCTGGGAAAAAGTCTTAAGATAGCATTTTAATTTTTTACATTCTAGCATCAGCTGTTGTATTTTCTAGGTAAGCTTGTCTGAACATGTTTCCTCTGAAATTATTCTCCGTAAGTTTTCCATCTGATTGATTCCCATTCCATTCTGGTTTTTAAAGGTCTCAGCTTTCTGAACTCAGTCATGTGCAGCTACACAGCGGCTTATTTTTACACATTCCGGAAACAAAATTCCATTCATTTTTCCATTTATTTGAATGACTTCAGAATTGCCGTAGCTTTTCAGGCTGTTCAGAACTTTGTTGTCTGTATTTCCCTTGACTTAAAGAAAAGGACTTACTTTGCTTCTTCCCAATGATGATGAGTGAACTCTTAGATAGTGTCCAAAAATTTGCATTCCTTTTTAGGTTTGCTTCTTAAATTTTCAGCTATATCTTGTAACTGAAACTCTAATTGTACTTTTCTGTGGTTTTTTGGGTTTGGGGTGGGGTTTTTTATTTCTATATAGAATTCTACACACATTAAAGGAGGTTTTTAATGCGATATATTATGTATAAGTATATAATCTGTAAAGTTAGAGAATATGTGAATTTAGGTATTATTTTGAAATATTCATGAGATTTTTGAGTTCAGGAGATTAAGAGGGACTAAGTTGATTTATCCTGTTGTAGCAAATGGATTTTAAGCTGCTTTTGCTTTTGGGTGTGCACCTTGTCTACTGGAATATGAAATCATAATTCTGCAGTCTCTGAAAGGCAGTTCGACTGTACATATTTCAAATACCTGTATGTGAGGAGTTGGTTTCTCCTTATGATTGGATTAGAACAATAAGTGTTTAGGGAACCAGAGTGTCTGAACAATATTTAAACTGATCTATACAAAAAGATGTGGAAAACAATCGAGGATGAAATCTAGAAATGGGAAAATGGGAGAATTTTACTGTATAGCAAGGACTCAGGGATCATTCTGAAAATGGGTGGAAACTGCATATCAATATACAGTTGACAATACAATATGGAGTGAGAGTGATGGGCAAGGCGCTGGTAACAAATGTGTAGGAAGAAAATAAGTTACCACTTGAAGAGTGCGGTATTATTAGGGCTGATTTCTTTTTTTTTTTATATTGACATTGCTTGTTCTCCACAAAGTTGATAAAATATCCATTTGGCATTTAAGGTTAGTTGGAAGGCTACAAAGGAGATCCTACATGGAAATATTGCAGGATTATCCTGTCGAGAACGGTTTCCTGGGCATGATATAGCAGTATTGATCCAAAGTGGCTCGGTGACTGCAGTTTGCTTCAGCCACAGTTCAGGTACTCAGCTGCTTTGTAAATGAAATAGGAAAACTGTTAAATGAATTTCTGGTGTAATATGTGATCCAGAGTCTGCAGCAAGCTGTTCAGATACAACACTATAAAATATGCAAAGATCAGCAGCAAATAGAACCACAGAAGTCTTGATTATTTCTGTCCCAGTATAGCCTTTAACTTGCAGAGAAATTTGATCAAATTTATACAGTGAGTCCTGCTAAATGGTTACTTAAGTACAGTGCCTGGGTTTCTGCTGAAGCAGCAGATTTTTAAAATAGTGCGTAGAGCAGCAGGGGAAGGATGGTGAAATTAATTATTTAAGATAGGCCTAATACATACTTCTCTCATTCTAGGACAGAAAATTAGACTTAAAGAATTTGTTTTATCATCTAGGTTCATTTAATTACTATATAGAAAACAAATGCTAATTAGTTGATTCTGGTAACATAGCATTTTAGGAAAGAAGGGGTGAAAAAATTCCGGTCAATAATTTATTGGGGACTTTCCAATAGGTTAAGCAGTCCTTTATTTTGGCTAGTCCCTCGATATTCAGGTATCTTATGATCCTGGCCCCTTCTGGAAAGAAGACTACATCGTGTTTGTTATACTACAGTCTCTTTTCAGTATGTGAACTATGTTATTACCTATAATTGCTTGTGGGAGATACAGTTCTGAAACATGGCCTACATGAAAAATGGTAGATTCTGTTATTTATGCAAGGTATTTGAAGTCTTAGGTGGAGGGGAAAAAAAAATAAAATGAAAAATGTGTGGGTTTTTACCCCAGACTCCAGAAAACACTTTTTACGGAAACTGTTGTTTTGTTGCATTGTTTTTTTTCTTTAATTAAACAACAACGATTTTAGGAGAGTCTCTCTAACTATAGGGTATATATATAAAAATTGCTAATATTGAGATTTTTTTCTTATTGCAATTGAGTATTTTTTTTCAGAATGTAAGGGTTTTTTTTAAAACACTACTAGTAATTTCAAAACTAAATTACTGTTGCTGTCTTAATTTTAATATTCAGTATTTATAATTGCTCTTAAAATATGCAGCAGAATTAAATTTTATATACAAAGTTCAATATCATAAGAAACTTGTGTTACTAATTTATGAAAAATAAGTGGTTCTTATTTGTCAAAATCTGGATGTTAAATACTGACTTTTATGTATGTGATAAACTCCCAAAGCCAGAGGTGCATAGAGGTGCATATCTTGAAGCAAGAAGCTGGTTTAATTTCCTTTAACACGAGCAGTGGATCTTACTCCAGCTTCAAGTTCCTTTTTTTTTTTTTTTTTTTCCCCAAGAACTATAATGAATAATTAAAATTAGACTTATGTATGTTTGAATTAATCTGGATGATTACACTGGAAAACTGTGACCGTGTTGAAAAAAGTCAAATTATTATAATTTCTGCTATTCTGGAGCAGTTAGAAGAAATTGAATAATGTTGTATGATTTTTAATGATTGACTAAGAATCCGCTAATCTTTAGTTACAAAAGTTGCTAATATTAAAAGAATTGATTACAAAATGAAAATCTGATGCATGTATATTTTTCTGTAATACTTATGTCAAAAGTCTTTTGGCTAAATTTATGAGACTTTACCTTATAAAGCTTTTAAAATTATTTTTAATGCTAAATCCATAATACATAGAAATAAAATGATGGTGCAAACTGATAGAAGAAACTTTCATGCCTTCCCTTGGCTCTCTTGTGTGACAGCATGAATAAATGCTCAGGGCTAGCTGGAGTCCAAGCTGCTTTTTGTCAGTTTTATCATCAAGTGAGTGCTTGAACAGCTGATGCTCTTACCTGATAGACAACTCAAGAGTACACACACAGGGTTGCTTCTCGGCAGCACATGCTCCTAATAGGAGCCTTCAACAGCAATACTGGCTTGCCTTTCATTCTTGGGGCAGGAAGGGTTACTTGCCTGCGAGATAGCCACAGGTTGCAGCTCTATTTGCGGATAAGGGAATGTGTATAGTTGGTCAGGTGGGCCCAGCGGTGCAGCTCCTGGGGAAGAGGCACTCCTTAAAGGCCCTTTGTGCCAGCCTCTGTCAGGCAGCACTGAGTTCTTGCTCCTGTCTCTGGAAAATAAGCATTGGCTGGCCTCTAAAAGCTGAAAAGAAAGCTCAATAAATAGCAAAGAAAGCCTTCTCCCTAGCAACACACTGCCTTGAGCAGCTTGAGCCTTCAAATGGAAGGTCATATGATTGACATATTTGTCCCCTAAAGAGAGTGCACACAATTCGTTTTTTCACTTCTCTGTATTTTTAAGCTGTGTGAAAGCAGGTTTTAGCCAGCCATACACGACAGGAGACTGGCCTGTTGGAATACTACCTCCCCCTCTTTTTGGACTTCATCAGCTCTTGAGAGCTCAAGAACAGGAGAGACATATCTTTAGAGTACCAGTAAAATGCACATAAGACATATATGTGATATTATATTCAACAGAGCTGTGGGTTGCTTGTATACTTGTAAGCAGCTGGAAGTAATTGTGATCTTTCAGTACTCATTCACTTTTTTGCAGCTGTTGAGAATTTCTGAAAGATACATACTGAGTCCATAGGTCCTTTTACACTTTCAGTGCTGAGTTTCCTCAGTTGGACTAGAAATTTAAAATTTGGTTCAATTTTAAATGTTTGAGCATCTTACATTTTAAAAAAACATTTCTGTATCTGGTACCTTTATACAGAGTTCTAAATTAAACAGTTATTAGATGACTCCTCCTTAGGGGTTGTGTGTGTGTAGAAAAAGAGTGTAAACAAAACTGTGCATTTTCTATTACTTTGAAAATAAAACAATTTATGCAAACGTTTCACAAAAGAGAATGTATGTGAAATGCAGAAACAATTTTTTAAATCACATTTAGCTGTTACAATTCTTGTTGAAGATTGTTGAGCAGTAAGTGTGACAGTTCAAGAAGCTGTTGGAAGACCACTGCTCCCTGAATACTAACATTATAATTGGATAATCCTAAACGTTCATGTTTTTACTCTGTATTGTAATACATGAATTTATTTTAATTAGTCTGTATTACCTTTTCAGGACATCTCAAGCTGAGGATAAAAATATCTTAAAAGTTACTACTGCAGCTTGAATTCCCATGTGGTAGTCTGCAGCCCTGAATCCTGTGTTTAATGAAACCCGTAAGAGAAGGTACACTTGAAAGATGTGTACTAATTCACAGCAACAGTCTTTGTACTCCTCCTGACCAGCAGTTAGTTTTCTTTTGTTGCTCTAAAAGAGACTTCTCATGTTCTTCCTAAATTTGATATGAAATGTCATTTTTCTTATTTTATTTTCTGTGTGGGAACAGATTAAAAACATAATGGACATGTTTTCCATATGAAAACATGGGGTCATATTTCAGTATCATTTTGAGAATAAAAGGCTTTGTTTATGTACTAAAACATTAGCATAGCTGGAAACAAAATCACCTGGCACTGGAGTCTCTAGAGTTTGCAACAAAATACTAGTTTTGAAACCCCTTAATGAGGTTTGTCCCATCCTGTCCCCTGTGCTGTCTGAGTTCAGTGTCTTTGCACTTAAAGGAAATTTACAGGCATTCAGAGTGTATAAACTCAAACTTTGAATAGAAACCTCTTGGGATGACAGAGGAAAAAATAAATGTTACATGTCAGGCCAGACTTACCTACAAATATTTTAATTAATTGTTCTGTTGTTGTATTTCTAACAACTGCCTCTAATCTGTACCTGTTAGAACAACCACCTTGATCGTAGGTAGTTGCATAGCATAAGTTGGTTAAATTACTTTTATAATTCACTTAAAACTCAGGATGGGTTGAAGCATTTGTCACTATTAAGTGGAGTGTGTCAACGCAGTCACATAGTGTTTGGGCACTGCTCAGTCTGCTCAAATGGCTACAGCAGGAATAAAGACCTACATAATGTAGGTTGTGTTTGATTTTTGCTCTGTTCAGATTCCTAGGATGTTCATGGTACTCGGGATGTTGCTGGTAGAGCCATATGCAGGAAATTCGTACCAGAGGCTTGCCTGGTAGTATCTCATTAAGCATGCATACAGTTTAGCTCTTGCTTTCAGAATTAAACTAACCAGTGAGGAGGAATTTTGAATATCTAGCATTCCAAAATTAGAAATACCAAAAATAGTTTAGCTCTGAGAGGTTTTTTTAACTGGATTGCACATTGCTAAAAATAGCTCTAATGCTTTAGATTGCATTATTGATAGCTATTTCATTTGAATCTTGATACAAATGTTAGCAAATGTCTATGTTAATAAATCTTAATGTATTTTAGTATAATTCTGCCTTTCTGAAAACATTTTAGAAGGTACTGTATAAATGTTTTTTTCTTTTTGAATTTTTGGGGGTTCAGTCTATATATATGTCATGAAAGATATATTGCTGTTCTAGAGCTTTATAAATTGCTGAAGCTGTTCTGTGTGTTGTATAGAGGTTCTTGTCACTGATTTTATTAACACCATTAAAGGTCGAGGTGTGAGGGAAAGATGAATGGTAATACTAAAAAAAAGACTAAACAAAAAGAAAATTCTGGAATTAAGTATTGTTGAGTGTCTAGTACAATTGATCTGAGGGACCTTATTTCCTTGAAAGCCCAAAACCATGTGATTTAAATACAAGCCTGTCACATCTGTCCTAAAGAAATGTTGGGACAGACATAAAAATCCCTTAAGGTCAAGCAGAATGCTACCGGTGATTCCCTCTGCTCCCCCCAATATATTAACAACTAGTACCCAGAGGGTATATGGTGAAGCAAGTCTGTACGTTCCACTGATGCTGTATTTTGGTCTGGCTTATAAAATGCAGTTCATGTTGATTTTCTGTACCTTATCTGTATTTTCTTCTTGCAGAAGTGTAAAGTGGGGGAGGGAGGGCATAAGGACTCTCAAAAATATTACTGGTAAGCCAAGTATCATGATTAAACATGGATATGTCAGATAAGGTGATGGGGAAGTGTAAAAAGATACACTGCCTTTTCCCCCTAGTGTATCTTTAACATTATGACCAATGAATTTGTCAAGTGAAACAGCACAGTCTTCTTTGCATATCATTTGAACTGAGAGCTTGCTTTGAAGAAGATAAGCAGACTGTATTGCCCAGAAGAAATAATGATGCTAATTTATCTTTGCCTGTCCTCATAGACATAACAGTGTGCGTCAGCATTGAAAAGGAAATGGAGAAATAACTGAGCTATAGCTTGCCACGTATTCAGTGCTACAGTATTGTTGATGACATACAGGGCTCTAAAATACAGCTGATCTTAAAGTAGTGATTTATTTTACTTTGTCTCAAAAGTATTTGGAAAAGTTACCTCTGATATAAGAATAGCTGCCAAATTATGCCAGAAAAGACCTCTTTGGCAAATTGTCCTCAGCATGAACAAAGCTGTGTTGTAGGCTTTCTGCTTCATCGCCATCAGAAGTGTATAATCAAGGATGAGAAAATCTTAAGTAGCATAGGTTTACCAACAACTTCTAATTATCAGTATTTACTTCCTGGGCATGGGAAACTTAAAGTCTTGGAATTTTTTGAGGTGAAGGTTAATGATGGGATGTTTTCCCTTACACTGGGTAATAGAGTAGTTTACCGGAAGTAAAAGCCTTTGCAAAGTTAAATCTGATGTCTTGCAGTAGGTAATTGATTAATAGTTTAAGTACTCACATTCAGATTCTTTTTAAAAGCTCTTTTTTTGTGTGTTTTACATATGGTTACTTGTCATCTTGCCTAGTATTTCATTGCCATGGGTACTTCCATCTTTTAACAACTTAGATATTAAAAAACAAACTTCCAAACGTAGATTAGATTTTAAGTGTGTATAACTTAGCTTCAAGAATTCCAATGTATTTTAGCCTACGATCTTTTATAATATATTTTATAATATATTGATGTCCGAGATCTGGGTTTTTTGTTTAGTACATGTATGTCTAGGAATTTGTAGTATATTGTTTGTGAGGTTTTTTGTTTATAAATTATGAATGGAAGGTTTTTGTCCATGAATGGAGACATTCATGTGTAAAGGCTGTTTGACTGGTGCATGGTATGTTAGGAATACTTACTGATCTACAAGTGAATTGCAGTGGAACATTTTTCTTTGTCAGGGAGATAAAAGCATTCTAGAGCTGGGAGAGTCCGGCTAGTATCACAGTGCAAGCCTCTACGCTGCAGCTGTGCGGCTCTATAGCAGCTGGGTGCTGTGGGAAGGCAGGGTGACAGACACCTAAGCGGTGGCAGTGCCTCCTGGATAAGTAGGAAAAGATCAGTAACAGTAAAATATTTCAGTGGTGCTGTTGTGTTATACCAAAATTTGTATTAAATCAATGAATTGAAGTTGGCTTATATAGATACGTAGTTTCAAGAATAATGAAAGCCTTTGTATTTATTGTATTTCCAGAGATGCAGTGGTAGAAAAGTTATGTTTATTGTATGTGGCAACTGTAACTGACTTTTGTATTTGGAGAAGTGTTTTAAGTACCTATTTTTGTTCATTAGTGTAATGTTCTTCCATAACTGCGAAGTTCCCTGCCTTTCTCTTTGGAGTGTGTGTAAAACTAGTTAATGCCTTACCTGTGTACTAAAAATGCAATGTGTTACTGGAAAAATTCTCTACGTGAAGTAAATGTGGAGCAAAGCATATGGCCTTAGACAATATATGGTAGCTGTAAGAGGTCTCTCTGAGAGTGGCCAGAAAGATGCCAGAATGCTGTTGAGTGTTGCTGTTTAACCAGAGGTGGTGTGGGGCAGACAGGAAGGTCGTCTGTATGAGAAGTTGATGAGGTGCTTGGAAGGTAAGTGCTGCTCTTTGGTGATCTTGCATTGCTGGTGCTGCCTGGTCATTCTTTCCATGAGCCTGGTGGGACAGGTCTGCTGCAGTTGTCCGGGGAAGATAAAGACTGATGTTTGGCCTCTGTATTTGCAGTTGATTTATCTATCATTTTGCTTCACCATCACTTCCTCTTCCCCCTTGCTGCTGCTTCTCTGATCCTGAAAGGATAGCCCTGGAAGAGCTTATAAAGGACTGCTCCCTTAACCAAAGCCAGACTTGGGTGCATTTGGTGCAAAATAAAACCATCTGCAGCCTTTCCTAGGGTTGGGCTCAGTTCCGTTCATGAGAATTCAGCTGAAGTGCAGGGATTTGTGACGGAATTGTAAAAATGTCATCCAAAATGCATGATGTTTGGAAGCTAAACTGTCAATGACGGTCACTAACATCACCTATATAAATGTATCTATATAATTATGAATGTAGGAAGAAGGTGTATTTGTTGAATTTTCCACAGAACTTACTTTAAAAAGAAAATAAGCATTGTACAGGAAAGGTATATATGTTTGTACAGAAATGCTAAAAGCCTTCCCTGCCTGCCTTGGTAATAATGAGAATCAGAGTAGGTTCTGAGACTTAGCTGGGTAAGACTGTAAGGCTCGAGGAGCTCTGTCAGGATCAAGATATCATACAAGTAAGTGGATTGTTTGGTTTGTGAATTAACTCAGCTGCAGTCACCTCCTGTGTGGGTTAGTTGGGGTCCGGCAGCAGTATGACAGGGCAGTATAGGCACTGACTGGCTCCACTAGACGTTAGCTCATGGATCTCTGCTCCGTAGCAAACATTACTACTTGATCCTTCTTTTCTTTTAAGATAGTATCTTTCTTCTCTACTGTAATTTGTTATAGGGTTCTCAGAGTTGACTGTACACAATCTACCTGTCATCTCTGAAGACTGTTGTCATCTTTTGAAGTCTTTCATTGACATAACACAGTGAATGCATTTCTGTTTGGAGTCTGTATGTCTGTCTTACACCTTGATACCGTATCTATCCAGTGTGTGTGTTTTGTGTATAAATAGGAGGTTAAACTGTGTAATGCTCTTAAGGGCACACTATATGCGTATGAGAATCTGAGGCATTTATAGTGCCTAATAACAGTTTCAGAAGCATTAGTTAAACAAAAGAATTCTCTGAGGGTCTTGGGGTATCTGAGGTTGAAGTATAGCTAGAACATTGATATCATTTAAAAAATAAAGTGCTTTATCTGAGCTCCCTGTTTCATGACATGAAACAAGCTCTTACTAATAGTTTATTACTTACTGTATACTCATATGCATTATTACAATCTGCATAGTCAGTTTATTACATAACTGTTTCTTGTTTCCTCCAAAACAGACAGTATTGCTCAGTGTTAGAGACAGAATTGTGGTTTTAACTGAGCATCAATGTGGTCAGTGTTCTGTATTTCATTTGAAATTGTTTTATTTTTGGAAGTGTTTCCTCAGAGACTTCACATAGGTGGCACTTGTAATTGTTACTAGTGTTTTGAACCTTATGACTATTAATCCTGCTCTGATAAAGATTAGAAAACAAGTTACTTAAAAATATAGTGGTCACTGGCATTTGATCTCCTTCAGGTCTTTTTATTGCTAGCCCAAGTAGAGCTGAGCTGCTGTGAGGAGTTCTGACTGTATGTTCACAAAACTATAATGCCAGTTGCCCGTGCACTGTTGGCTTTGTTAGGATTTGCTGCTTGCATCTCTTCAGTATTTGTATTCAGTGAGCGGTTGCAAGTGCTTACATTTAAAGAATTATGTTTCAAGATACCATTTAAGTTTTTTTATTAATCTGCATGTTATATTGTACATGAGATATACAAGGAAAGCACTGGAGATTTAAGAGGATGAGAGGCTTGAGTCAATCACTTGAGCTTCAACTTAGTAATGCAAATCTAGCTTTAAGTGACCTTATTGATGTTTGCTCAAAGTAGCTTCCTTTTGGTACAAATGACTGAGCTTTGTTGTAGCTATTGTACAGGTAATGTACTGTCCCTTTAGAGATTGCCTTTGTATCCCTGATGCAACCTCTCTTTGCTTTAACAGAGAGCGCCTGCAGAAATGCCTGGAGCTAAGATAGATTGCATCGGTGTGCCTCATTTGATCAATTGTCAGCAACGGATAGAGAGGATAGGGCAGGCGAAAACATGCGCCCATTCTCTAGCCCAGCTCCTGAAATTTGAGGGTTTGGCTCTTGGTGAATGATGATCAAGTTAGAGAGATTGATACCAGAGAATGAAGGACATGACAGCATATCTGAAAGGGTCCTGACCACTTCTGTGACTTAGGCCTTGAAGAGAGGTGGCAAGCGACCGTTGCAAGTTTAGGGTGTGAGGGGATAGCAGGATTTTGAGCAGTACTAGTAGGGTGGTGCAAATAGTTCTAAGCACCCATGTCTTGAGGAGATAGTATTGTATAATAAACAGTGCCATCTTCTGGGAGGAATCGGAATGATGCCCTAGTGGTCAGCATTAAAGATGTTTTTTAAGTGGGGTGGGTTTTTTTTTGTTTGGGTTGGGTTTTTTCCTATCTAATAAATACTTTGAAAAACAAAATACCAGAAGTTGAAAGACAGTGTTAATGTCTAGTAATGCAAGTCCACATCCTACATCTGTGAATTATCGCTGATACAGTCTTTAAGGAGTAGTTTTGAACTGTGCTTTGAAGTCTGTTTAAAAGAACAAAAGTTTATCAACTGCTGAGCAGTACTCCAGAGAAGTAAATCTCAAAAATAAAAGTTAAGGACTTGGTCTGCTTTGTATGCTGAAGTCCGTTATTATTTTTGTAAACATACTTTGTAAAACCTAGGTAGCTGCAAACATGTTTTCTCATAGGAAAGATAGTGACCTATAGCAAAATGTTAAAGATCCAAAGTAGAAATGATTACTTTGTCTTTTATTGCTTTTAAGTTGTTATAACTCCTTTTTGAGGGGATGTCAGAGGGGGAAAAAAAAAAAGTTTTCTATTTTAAAATTATTGTCCTATAAATAGTTACATTTGGGAAATATTCACTGTGATGCAAAATCTGGGATTAGAGTTACTAAAATTATCCTAGCAAGTGGAATGTAAGATTCAGCATTTACTGTGACTCATTAATGGTGTCAGATCAATCACCTGAACTCTTTATTTGGAGGAAGTGAGCAATTTTAGTAACATTAATGGAACTATATGGGAGACAAAGCTGACATGGTGAGAAGATTTTTGTTGTTACACGCTTTCAAACAAATAACTAAAGAAACCCAAGCAAAAAGCCAATAGCAAAGTATAACCATAGGGGGGGAGGGGAAAAGAGGAATCAATGTTCAAAATTTTTATTGCTAAAATAAGTTAGATAAGGTATATCCAGAATGACAAGAATTTGTGGGCTCTGGATAGACAGATTTGGAATTGTTTTTATTGCATCATGATTGTCTAGGTAATTTACCAGCAAAGATGCAATGGAATAATATTTCTTAAAAAAACCCAAAATTCTGTTACATGTAATTTGTAAGTCTGTTCTGAGTATGTAATG
This sequence comes from Athene noctua, assembly GCF_965140245.1. Taxonomy (NCBI): domain Eukaryota; kingdom Metazoa; phylum Chordata; class Aves; order Strigiformes; family Strigidae; genus Athene; species Athene noctua. Next base: position 78,459,316 of record NC_134037.1, read on the forward strand.
TTAAGCATGCTATAATCGGTATGTTTTGTGTTCCAGAGCATCTCATTTTAATGACTATGGTGTCTGAGGTTTCTGGATAATACAATACTTAACTGTACAATTAATTTGTAGTTAAAATGGTAATTGAATGTGTATTTACTTTTTCAGTATTCGTGTTAGCTTGGTCTGTCACGGTATTTAATATATAAAGAAATTGTCTAACTTTCAGTATATTTTGAATGTTTAACAACAACATAAATTGTTACTGTGTTTACTTTTTGTGTTTACGCAAGTCCTCAGTTAGGACTTTCATTTCTGACATCTGAAAGTAATTTAGTGTTGACCCATCTTACCATGTTGATTTTAAGTCGTTGATAAAAATCAGATGTTAAAGTTTCCATTGCAAGGGGTGGTGGTCCTTGAGCATACCTCACACTAAGTACTACACTTGCTTAGATACAATTAAAAAACTTTTTTTTTTGTCTTGTAATTTAGTAAATTACTTCTCCACAGTTTGGGAGTGAAGTATGTAGAACAGTATTTTGCTTCAAACTACCTGAAAAAATATTTCCATATACATTTGGAATACTGTGTGTATATAATCCTATTAACTCTAAAGTACTTTGAGACGATGTTCCACCGGTGCAGTGCTGTAATGGACGCAAAGTTATTTAATAGGACGTTTTGGTTATTGATGGTGATTGCTATTCTTTGTGGCTTTTAATTCTGTTTTTTTGTAATCGCTCATGCTCTTGGAAGTCCTAGTTCAACCATCTGTAAGAGTTGTAGTTTAAGACAAGTGAACAACTCTCTCTGAAATCAATCTTTAAGATTTTCAGAGTGGATATCACAGTATGTTATTATCCAGGTCCCCATTAACTTGGAAAATGCTGTTCCAAACATCTGGAAAACATTGTTTGAATAGACAAGATAAATAAAAATATAATCAATCCTGTTTAGCAAAGGAAGAATGCAATACAGCTGACATTGAAGCTACCCTCTTTTCCATCAGACTGAGAATTTCAGCAGTGGCTTTCAATACAAGAAGTAAGGTGGTAACTTAAAGTGGATGCTAACCATCTCTCTTGGGTTTCCTATATCTTATTTTTCTGTTTGGTAGGACATAGACTAAAGAAATAGTAGTATTACTGGAAAGACAAGTCAGAAAATGTCTGGTCTTGAAAATTGTACTAATTAGAAATTTTTGTTGGTAACTGGAGAAACAAGCTTTTTTACTGACTGCTGTGTAATATTTATGCAAGTTGCAGGATACTAATGGAGCAGATAACTTCAGGGAAGTAATTTACATTGAAGCAAAAACAAGAATGATGTATACTGTGTAAATAGTAGTTATATCCTAATTGGAATATATCTACATGTGCCAGAATTATGAATTCTGTCTTATACCATTTGTTGATGTCCTGTTTGGAAAGCCAGTCAAAGTTTGTTGTTTATTTTTAGTTTGGCCATCCCCACCCCCAGTAGTCGGTATTGACTACAGTGGAGCAAGTTACAATAAATTGAAGTTGCTCAAAATTTGTGGTGTCTATGCTTCCTCTAGCCCAATAATATAATTTTTTAAAAGATTCCTTTAGAGTACATGAAAACACTTACTAAAACTTTCAAAATTTCCTTAAACAATTTCTGTCAAACACAACTTACACTTACCTTACTTATTTTCATAATTTATGGTATGAGACTTTTTCAAAATTCCTTTATCAATACCACTTAATGATAAACAACAGGCAACTTGCACTTACTTGTAAGTAAGACAAAGCTTATTTGTTTTGTGACTAACAGTAAGCCCGTATTTTGCTTCGTTAAAACTTGAAGGCATTTTATTCTAGGTCTCTTAGATCTTGTGCACTAGTGAATTAATAAGCCTGACTTTCTTCCCATCTTTTTACACACAGGCAGAAGGAGAAGACAGCCTTAAAAAGATGCAGCTGATGGAGCTTGCAATTCTGAATGGCACCTACAGAGATGCCAACATCAAATCACGTAAGTATGTCATAAGCTCGAGGGTCAATGCCGTAGTAATGTTTGCAGGTTTTGATTTCTAAAGCTATTTTTTAGCAAAGAGTAGCAACTGTGTTGGAGAATGGAAGGCAGTAAAAAACCAACAAAACAGTAGGTAGCTGTTGCAAAAGATATTCTGGAGATAACTTATGACAGTTCCAGGGTTCTTTTGTTTGGGTTTCCCCCCTTTGTTTTTTTAAGCAGTATGTCTGAGTTGAAATATTTACAAATATATAGTTTAAAAAAATTCAACCCTTAAGCTAGATTTTTCTATTTTACAGTCTTTTTTTTTTCATTAATACATGTAAAGGACAATAGACTCCTTTTCAATTTTATTTTAGAGATTTAATTTGAAAATGTTACAGATGTTCAGGATACTGTGAATACATTTTTCTGTATTATATTCCTTCCTTTCATCTTGCTTGCATGTGTCCCCCCAATGTTATGTTTCTCCAACAATTCATCAACTGATTTCACAGCTGAGTTCACAGGGATCAGTGATGTAATGAGCCATTTTTACAACTTCTTCCATTATATTTATGTGAAAATGCTTTTGCAAATGCATGTATGCACAGGTTTACACTTGAAAATTAATTACATACACATACTAATGAGAGCTTATACCTATTATGTGTGATACAGATTATTTTCTCTACTTGAAAATCTAATTTCTCCTCCTGAAAGTGTAGTTGCTGATATTGTTCCAAAGTAAATTTTTGCTGTAGCTGTGATACAGATGTCAAATGTAAGCACAGTTAAATCAGTCTTTTCACTGAGGGGCCTACTGATATTTGCAAATTTGTTTCTCCACACAGTCACCATTTCAGTGTTGAATATGTTTAAAGGTTGGAATGCAGTTAGGTCAATTTGATAGTGCTTACACCAGTGTAATTATTCTGATTTGAAAAGAGACATAAGCAAGGGTTTTTACCACTACAATGGTAGTAGTAAATCTTTCAGCCCTAATGAACACTGTAATACTTAAAGCTAGATCAATTTTAAATATATTTTAGTCTCTAAAATATTGCAAATTTATCAGAAAAACAGCTTTCAAATTAGCTTAAGTTGGTGCAAACTGATGCATAGAAGCCTTTATATTAATTTGGGCAAATTCTTTGTCTGATCTATTCCCACTGGTCTGTTGTATCTGTATAAGTGGGAAGATGGAATTTTTTTTAAAATATTTTTTGACTAGAAATTTCCACACTAATATTCAGTTTTTGATAATAAGACAATGTCACTGTTTGTCTTTTTTAATTTACTTTTTTTTAAACTGAGAATCCGAAGATGTAGAAGCCATACTGCTTTATTTCCATTTAAGAAAGGACATGAAAATGTTTGAGGAGGGTGTTTTAATTATACACTCAGACTGAGCACTTTCGTTTAAAAAATAAAAATAATTTTAAAACTGCTAGTTTCAAATCTGAAGAGCTTCCTCCACATTTCTCTTTTCAGACCACCTGTAAGTCAGTTAAAGCAATGTAGATCAACAGTAATGCATAGAAATCTATAAATTAGAACCCTTTAGGATTGACTGTTACCAGCTGATGTGTGTTTAACAAGTTGTTAGTTTTGTGTGCCAGCAGGCTTCAAATAACACTTAGTGAAATGTGCTAGCACCATTTAAAACAAAACCAAAAGCAAAACCAAGCACCTCTTTTCTTTAACCTAAGCAAGGCCACAGTGAACTTCTAATACAAAGGAAGTATTTTATTTTGGGGAATTTGATATGGAAATCACTTTTGAGTCTTTTAGTCATGCTAAAGTGGGAGAGGAGATGCATTGTGTTTCTAGGTCATCTTTAACTCCACTGATCTTGAAAACTGGAATTGTGTATATGTATGCGTTTAAGTACAGTCTCAAGATGTATAAAAGCTGTAGACTCATATGACAGCTCTGCATAACTGAGTTTCTGTGGACTCTGTAGTTGCACTAAATTTTGTACTCTGTATTTGATTATGACAGTATTTTCCTCGTATCTTCTGCATGCATTTCAGTCTCATGCAGTCTTGATAGCATAAATGAAGAAATGTGGTCTAAATGGAGCTTTTGTGCTGTGTAACCTGTTTGAGAAATCTACCTCACTGTTTTACAATGGCTTTTTTATTTTGCATGTTCATACTTAATCACACTGGAAAATGGAAAGCTGTTTGCATTTGAATGGTGTGCTTTGGCACTGTGTGATCAGCGCATGTACTAATGATTTCCTTTTATTTTTCTTCTTTCCTACTTTTCCCCTTTTTTCCCATTCTTTCCACGTTTTGTACTGCTATCTCCACACTTTCCTCTGAATTTCTTTGCTTACTGTAGCAGCCCTTGCCTTTTCTCTTGCAGCGACAGCCCAGGCTCCAAGGATTATTACTGGGCCTGCGCCTGTTCTCCCACCAGCTGCCCTGCGTACTCCTACGCCAGCTGGCCCTACCATAATGCCTTTGATCAGACAAATACAAACCGCTGTCATGCCAAACGGAACTCCTCATCCCACCGCTGCAATAGTTCCACCCGGACCCGAAGCCGGTTTAATTTACACACCATATGAATACCCCTACACGCTGGCACCAGCTACATCAATCCTTGAGTATCCTATTGAACCTAGTGGTGTATTAGGTAAGATCTTTGTACACGTATGACTGGAGAATATGTTGCCTGTGCTTTTATGATATTTACAAGGTAGAGGTCATGGGGCTCAAAGGAAAAAATTTGAAGCAACAGTCTTATCTCAGGTATATCAAAACTGCTTCAGAAGACTGCTGAAATGTTGTAACTCTTAAATATTTTAAACATGCTTTTCATTATTAAATGTGTGTGTTTAGTATATTAATAAGATTACTGAAAATAAAACCTTAGCATTTTTATGACCCTAGATGGTGGATACATAAGCAAGGAAAAAAAAGTTGATGTCTATTATATGTCATTTGGGCTCCCATAAATCCCAGATTTGTTTGTGCTCTCTAGCATAAATTAATTTCCAGTAATTTTTGGAAGAGAGAACTTCTATTTTGCTTTACCTTTTTAGTAGCAAAACTGGAGAGAATGGAAAGGTCATTTTAGTTCATTGTGAGTTTTTGTTTCTTTGGTACACAGCTGATGAATCTCTCTTCAGTGTCAAAAAATTCTGAATCATTTTGTAAGCAGAGAATAGTTTCAGTTAATAACTAAAGGGTGATACAATTAGCAACTTTACTGGTGGTTTCTATTTATATCCATCATTCCTAATATTTAAGACCATTGACTTGCTCTGTGAAGGCAAGAAATATAAAGCAGCCATGACAATTTAAGTTAACTGGTCAATATGGAAAAAGCAGTTTCAGTAGTTTCATCCTTCGCTACCCCTTACAGAATTTAAATGATCTTTTCTCTTCAGCTTGTTCTGAATTGCATATGACCTTGGTGCTGCATAATGTTGATTTTATAGGACTTTGATCTTAATTTGTTCAGTGGCAGTTACTGATTTACACAAATTCTAAACATCTCTAATAAACACTGGACAATAAAGTTCAAAGTCAGTATTTTGTGGAATGTATTGCAAAAAAAAATCAGTGCTTCACTTACATGACAAATACTTGTTGAGTTATCTGCATGTGTGCATGTTCCCATGCTTGAGCAGTAAAAAAGAAAATATATTTCAGACTTCTGCCTTTCAGGATTAGTGAATCAATAATAAAAATTTTTAGTAGGACAAAAGTATGCAGTAGGTCTGTCTTTGAGCAGCTTATGGTTGTTGTCCGTTACCCCATAGCCAAAACTCAGTGAGCATGTGATAATGTCATCATTTATTAATTTTCCACAAACATGTAAATATTCTTCCCAGTTACTCCACCCCCAATCTGCCAGTCCACTTACAATATGTCCTGGGGTAAAATCACAGTTACAGGCATCATCAAAGAAGCTGTCAGTTGCTGGTTAGTGGCAAACCCCTCTCCTGCATTCAGCTAATAGCAAGTAAAGAAATACATCATTCTATATTAATAATGTAATACGATGCAGGGAACTTTGATTGCTTGCAGGATTTTCTGTAAAGAGAGAGGAGGGGAAAATTACTCCTAAAATGGCATCTGTAACCATTGCATACTTTGGGCTTAGCTGTGAGAGCACAGGTGTATTGCTCAAAACAAATTTCACCAAGTAATCTTATTTAAAAAAGGAAGAGAGGATGGAAAGGAAGGCGGGGGGGGGGGTGGGGAGGCGGGGCGGGAAACCCACACTCCCACTTAGGTGGCATAGAATCAATAACTCTTAATACATCTGCTCTATTATCTGAGCAATTGTATAGAGTTAATTGAATTAAGTCAGTTTTTCATTGAGTTTTATTTTGCAGTACACTAGTTCTCATTAATAGTACGCTATATTTTGTCCATTTTTGTGGTGGACCTTTAAGATGTCTTAAAATAATTCTGTTAAAAATGGGATAAATGCATCCCTATTAGTATTATTGGGGATATTGATGTTGGGATCAAATTTTAGTTGGTGACTAACTTTAATTCCCTTCCTTTTATCTTCAGGTATGGCTTTCCCAACGAAAGGCTAAGAATTCAAGAACGGTCTTAACTGATCCTTCATCAGATCTGAATTTTAACAAATGCTTAGTTTCAGCAGCCTTGAAAAAAGCTTGGCCTAGCAGTCAGTGACTTACTTGCACTTTTTTGCACATAGATTTAAAATAAAATAGTGCTATTAATTTGGATTAGCTCCTATTATTACAGAGTAGCTGTAATTTATGAGTGTATAGTGGTATACTGACTGCTAAGTGTTCTATATAGTGTTTGCTTTACTAATCACCTAATTCATTGCAGTTCATACTTATTGACTTAAATTTTAAAATCACAATCTGTAGGCTTGAAGAATTGCTTTAAAACTTTTTTTTTGTGGTAGAACTGGAAGTGATCTTAAGGTTAGCAAATAATTGTCAGTATTAAAAGATGGCATTATTTAAAATAGTCCTGCTGCAAGAAAGGCACTTCAGTGAATATGTGACTAGTAAAGCTTAAATGTGCTTGGGTCTAATAGATTTCATGAAATACTGTAATTTTGGGATTGTAAATGAATGGATTAAACAGGTTAAGGCCAGGATGTTTAAAATAAATGCAATATTAATCTGCACAGATAAACTTCTTTTTAAGATTAAGATTTGAAACTACTGTGCCTTAACTTGTTGCTTTTCTTAAAATGAACTTTTGTAGTTAATGATCATTTAAATCCATTTTGATAAACCTGCTGTTAATGTTTTCTTTGAATGTTTTCTAACTTTGTCTTGGTAATTGCAATTTAACTAGGTGCGGTGGCTACTAAAGTTCGAAGGCACGATATGCGTGTCCATCCTTACCAAAGGATTGTGACCGCAGACCGAGGTTAGTTTAGTTCTGCAGTTCTTGTTTGTAAGAAGTGCTTTGAGTGTACATGAGATTTGCAACACCACAGCTGGTTAACCAAATACCCTGTTTTGACCCATTTATTATTTTTCACGAAAATATGAATAGTTAATATTTTAAAGCTGTGGGAATGCTTGTGTTTTTGAAAACATTTTGTGAACTTGGCTTTCCCAGCTCAATTAAATATATAAACTTTGTGATATATTTAATATAAATTCTATAACTGATTCCCTTTTAAAAAGTATTTAAAAATCCATCTGCATCAGGAAACACTATGAATTCAGTGCTGCAATGATTAATTCGGTTGTGTTCCTCCCCTCTCCCCCCAGTTTGTTCTTTTAATTGGTGTGGAAATATCAGACTGGTGTTGCAAAATAAAATGAATGGATGGTTGCTTAATGAGAAAGAAGTAAAGGAATAAATGCCTCCTGTCTGTGTCTGGAGAAATCTGAAGATTTAGATTCCTTTTTTTCCAATAAACTTTTGAGCCACTGTACTGTATATTATGAGGAGGATGCATGTTCTCAGATACCTGACTGAATTCAGAAAGGTAAGGGCTGTGAAGATAATACTTCAAAAGTTGTTTGAGTTTGAATTACTAAGGGTGGGGGAAGGGAGGGTGTTTTGGGTTTTTTTTGCCAAAATCTATTTCTTGGTATTTGCCTTTTGCTGCTAAAATGTGTAACCTGAAGGAGAAGCAACTTTTGAAGTTCTGTTGGTGAGATGACATCCAATATTTGGGCATCTCTCTTTAAGCCTTGAATGGAAAGTAAATCTTCATTTTTCTCCTGCTCCTCAAGTGTAATGCCTTTGGACCCCTGAATGAAGTATTTAAGCTTATTGAGAAAAGTGATATTTTCGGTTTATTGACATTGGCTAGGAAGCAGTGTGTGGGCTGAATTCTTATCCCATCCCTGCTGCTGACTCACTGTGGGTTTCGGCAAGTCATTTAATCTCTCTGTGTATGTTTTCCCATCTGTAAAATATGAATAATAATACTTCCCTACCTCACAGGGGTGTTGTGGGGTTTCTTGTTTTGTACAGGGCTTTGAGGATCCAAAGCGTTATGTGCCAAGTATTATTATTCCACTCTCATCAAAACCAGTGTTGTGTAGGCTTCCATGATACTGTAATATTCAAAAGCCAAATTCAGGTGACAGATCTGACATCTTTTAACATTGACTACACTTCACTTCTCACAACCTTCCATAAATTAACTGCAAGAAACAAAACAGATTTCAGTCAATACGGTAAAAAGAGCCCTCCTGGATATTTGCTATATATATATGTAATACTTCTATCTTTCATATGATCTTACGCTTTACAGAAAATGTAAAGCATAGTGTACATAGTGTAAAGACACTAAAGTTTTCTAGAAGACTGCTGCTTCTTTTGTACCACCACACACTATTTACAGCCCATTGGCTTGTTCTTATTTCTTGAGAACTCTTCAGTGGACAACAGGGTATAATCAGAATAAGGTCATAGCCCATGGTTACAAAAAAAAAAAAAAAAAAAAAAAAAAAAAGCGCAAGTGGGGAAAAAAGGAAATGGAAGAAAAAAGAAAAAATAGGAAAAAAAGATGTAAACCTATCTCTGTCAAGAGTAATTAATTGGATGATAAGGATTTCATTGTCTTTGAAAGTTTGACCTGATGTTACAAAAGCATTTTTTGCTAATGGTCTTTCATGATCTGCAATGGTAGTTTCAGGTTAGAGGTGAGACGTGAGACTACCTTTTTGTTCAATTAGATAATTTGTCTGAGACAACTAATAAATATAATGATAAAGCACAGGGGAGGGAAATACCAATTTGTAGTTGAAGTTCGTTATTGTAGTGTTTACTCAACCTAGATTTTAAATACTTTGTGAAGGACCTAGATGTTTCATCTGGGTCACTTGTAAGTAATTGAAATTAATTATTTGTATAATTTCACCTTCTCTTAAAATACAGCCATTTTCTGATAACACAGTGTTCATGTCTAGCAATATTGGAAGCCCACTGTCTTAAGTAGCTAAATAAATACACATGGCTTATCTCCTGTGGAATAAGTCATGCATACCTCTCCTTTGCATGAAAACCATGCTGATATTTCAGAAGAATGTTATTTTAAAGTCTTATCTAAATAATCCCAATGTGTATTAAGAAACATAAAGTTAATTTTACAACTGTACTTCATTGTATTTTGAATTGGAAATCCTAGATTATCACAGCACAGATTTAACAGTTTCACAAAAGGTTTTGAAGAGAACTTTGTTCAGCAATAGAATAGTTTATTTTCATGTGCTAAAGTTACACTGTACAATTAAAATACTATCAGTATTTACCATATTCACCCATTTGGTTATTCTGTCACCAATATAATTCTATACCTATAGCCATGAAAAACAATGTCAGCAAACCGAAATACTTTTTTTTCAATGTGGAAACTTTTTTTTTTTATATATATATATAGTTAAATGTCACTAAATCAATATTCGCATTCATTGGGTCTAAAGTTTTTTTAAAATTATAAATCAACTTTCAGATTACTTTGTAGTACTACTGCATTCACTTTGTAAGTAGGTTTTTATTCTTTGCATAGGTTTTTTTTAGAGGTAAGCACTGCATTTAAAGCAAGAATCCCCAAATGTGTAAATGTTTTACTCTTACAACTAAGCATTTAGAATTGGTGAAGGGTTGAAAAATATAGCTCATTTTAACTCAGAATAAACCCCCAGTTTATAAATAATACAAATGAATCTGATGCATATAACAGAGAGACTGACTGATTTAATTGTAATAAACTGTAAATGGTGTTGCACAGTTGACAAACCTGTGTGTACTGTAGAAGGCCAGAGACTTGGCAGAGGATGTATCACAGGTGTACTGGTATTTTTAAAAGGTAGCTTGCTCCACAAGAAATATTAATGCTGAGAATTTTCTTGAATGTTTTATCCAAACCAACTGTCACATAATTTATATATAAATTTTAATACCATTTAATCAGAATTGTAATCAGTATCAAAATGCTTTAAGAGTCTGTTTCTAGTATACCTGTAAAGTGGTGAGATTGTGCCACATAAAATATTTATTTTTATTTTTGCTTATTTTTGAAACAGCTGGTTTAACGTAAACAAATCCCACTTAGCATGATTCTGAAAAAAATCAGGGAGTATGTGGTCTCATTTACGTTACAGTAGTAATTTTTCATAGAGTTATGAACTGTATCCTAAATGATAGGCCATTTTTATTATGTGAAAGTAAATCAGCCCATGAGAAAGATTGCTAAATCAATGCTATCTGTGAATATTACACCTACTGGACTTCATTTTATGTAATGGCACAAATCTGATTTTGCACTGAATACCTTTCTCACTTTCATCTCCTCTGCCTTAGTCAAAGTGGCAACAGTACAAAAACTTTATCAACCTCAGAATTTATTAGCTATAATTAAGCTGTTGAATGAGTCTTAAAAAATATATTAAAAAAAAAAAATCATACTACTGTTAAGTGGACCAAGTTTGGTGAAGGAGAATGTGAGAGAATGATTAAAAGAAGGAACAGCTCAAGAACATTGGGAATGATAACTTTCCACTTGAGAACTTTTTTATGTTTTACTGTAATTTGTTTGTGTTTTTGGGTTTGATTTTTTTGTTTTGTTTTGTTTTTTTGTTTTTGTTTTGCAAAAGAAAATAGTATTTACAGGTGGCTTCTTTTAAAATATAAAAATATAAAGCAGGAATGTATATGAAATGTCAGATTTTATTGTATTTGCAGAGTATTAGCTTTGAAAATGAATAAAGAGAGCTGTTTGTAGTTTTAAAATGCCTTATTAGTATCAATTAGATATTTTCTCTATTTTTTGATGTACTTAGAGCTTTTTAAGTATAGACTTTAAAATGGCAGGACTTTTACAGTGTTTACATGCAAGTGCATTTTATAAGTGTCCTATATGTGTAAAATAGTATTTTGAATGGGAAAATGCTGGCTAAAGTAGCAGGCTGAGCGTTTTCCTGGTTCCCACGATGATGCCTACGTTGCTAGACTACAGTTTAGTATTGCTTTGTATCATGAGGCCAAGAAATTCCATGTTGTTTGTAAATAGAATAAATGAAAGGCAATAAAAAATTTATTGAACAAAAACCCTTTGTTTGGCCCATAGTTTGTTGAACCAAATTGTTTCTCTAAGTCCAGAATTCCTTAGATGACTCCATTCTTTTAACAACCAGTTATTAATAATCACATCCATCATTAATAGTTGCTTTAATGCTTGCACCTGGGGAGGTACTAATGCTTAATAGCAGTCAGATACTGATGCTGTGCACTGACTGTTGTTCCAGAAATCTTCTGCCCAGTTCCAAAACTGTTCATCGTTTTTTGTTTTCCAATTTCCTTCATCGACTGCTACTAACCATTAGTCGTTAGTCGTATTTTATCTCTATTTCTCCTGTTAACCGGTTTTGTGGGAGCGGGCTTCTCCTTCACGTGTCCAAATCATGATGGAGGGCTGTCATGATTTTAATGCATTCTGTAGATGGTGTCGATCAGTATGTCAGAATTAAACATGCTTGTTTTTTTTATTAGTTGTGATTAGTTTTCATGTTGTCATTAAGCCGTCACTAGCTGGAACTAATCTCTTCTCTATCTTTTCTTTCTTTTTTTTGTTTTGTTTTTTTTTTGTTTCTAACCACCCAGCCGCCACCGGCAACTAACCTATGACCTTCTGACCTCTGAACTCTTCACCCAATGATGACCTGACCATGCCTGCCTGCTGATCAGTTAACTGGTAAACGCCTTTGCTTGCCTGTCTTCAGTGCAGCGAGCTGGGGCACTTGTCCGTTCGTCTTACCATCTAACAAAACAGACAAAGAAATTGTTGTCCTCCAACTCCGCTTTTTGTTGTTCTCCTGTTTGGGTGAAAGTGGTTCTAGAACCTGCACTGAATAGTAGTAAAGCAATAAGGTCCAACTCATCCCTCCGCACTGATCATCCTCTAGTGTCCTGCCCCAAGCGAACGGTAAGGAGGCCTCGCACGAGATGGAGACAGATGTCCCTTAACTACCCGATGACAGAGGCAGTTACTGTGAGAGACTTCTAGGAATATTTTTCTTCTCAAAAAAAAAAAAAAAAAAAAAAAAAAGTCAAAGCTCTCTCTGAATGTACTGTGTGATGATGCATCATGCATGAACCTTTGGTCAGGGATATCATTGGGGAAGGGATTCCAAAAAGTATTCAAAATTTGATATGCTGTTTAGTCACTACCGGTGCCCTCAAAGGGCAGACGTTGCAGCCTTTTTTCTATTGCCTGCCAAATTGGACGTTTTAAAGGAAAGTGTGCCATGAAATGCAGATTACAATGACTTTTCAGAACTATGTTAATGCAGAAAACAAAACAGCAACACTATTAAAGCAAAATCTGAGTTTAAATTATTTTAACCATATTTTAATCTCCTCAGAAGATTACATGAGAACAAGGTACATGCATTATGTGTCACATTACTGGGCAAACTGTTCAAATATTTTTTTTAAAACTCCCTGTATAGAAAAAAATTCATTAAGGATGTAAAAGCCATGCTTGCCTATTTGCTGTATACATGTAATGAAATTGTAGATAAAGTGTAGTGCATTGAAACAAAATGAACAAAAAAGTAGATACTTTTACTATACAAGGGTGCTGGTGCAGAAAAAAAAATATATTTTTGGAAATGTAGCATTTTATACTTTCAAGTGTTATAAAAAAAGAAAAAAAGAACAAAGAAACCCTTTATTTCATTAAATGATTTTTTCTGGTGGTTGTCAAGAAACAAAAGACCAAAAGAGCCTTTTAGTCTTTCTTTTTTATTTTTTAAGTATTGGAATAAGTCTAAAGAAAAGGAAGTGCCTTATTTTCTTCATGGTCATTTAGTCAAATGTCTTGTATAATCAGCTTCTCCCTCAGACAAGTTACTGCATGCCACTCAGTCGCCCAGTATGTGAAAGAAGCTGTGAGGAAAGACAAATGATGAGTTGACCATATTAATTACCTGATTTTTGCCATACTAGTGTGATGTGACTTTGCCAAAATCTCATTACATAAAATATTTGCTAAGTTTTTGTCAGACCAGCCCATTGTTATTTCAACCACTCTACTTTTTAAATCATAGCAAATGCCATACTTGTGCAATGTAAACCAAAGGGTTCTGTGATACAGACTGTCTCATGCTAAATGAGACTATTAGCTGACAGATGTTTGTAGAGCTGGAAGTATGTCGGTTTTGTTCAGGGATGGAGAGGAGTTTTGATTTTGGTTGGAATAAATATCTATCAAATATAGTACGCTTTGGTGTCACCCAGAAAACAGATGTTCTGTGGATAATGAAATTCAAAGTGCTTAGCTAGTTTTCAGTTCTAGTCTGAGCATGTCCCCAGTTTTCACAAGCAGCTCCTGCAGTGGCAAACAGCGTGCAAGTCACTTATTTTTCAGCTCTTCTTTGATTGTTGTTAGATCTGCCCGCTGAGTTTTCTTTGTAAGATAAGCAGGAGAGGGACATCAGCTAATTGTTTGAAGTCTAGCTGTACTTTATTTTTAACTCTTATTTCCACATGAGATGCATATAGCTGGGCAATTGCAAGAGCTGAAGCTGTTGAACGCACAGGATTTAATTCTGAAAACATTAAATACTACATTGTGTGGGGCTCAGTACTAAACTTGGCAAATATCAGGTGATAACTTTATTCCCCTCTTGTCAACTTATTCTCCTCCTGCAAATCGTCACAGCTTCCAAATGAAAGGTCAATAGTAAGCTAAGAGGGCTTACATTTTTAAGCACCTGCATGGTGACCTCATCTAACATCTTGTCTCACCTGGAAATAATTATCAGTTTATTTACTATGCAATAGACATTCATCCTTTCGTATTCAGCTAGCTTTTTGTTTATTGTGCCACCGGCTTTGTCTTCCTGTTACACATACAGTTGCGTTGATTTTACTTACAGTATATGCTGTGCCATTTTGATTTTATTTTGGTTGGTTGGTTGAATAAACTTGCGACACTCGAACATTTGAAGAAAGATTTGTTAAAACAATACCAGTATTTGATCCAGTGTCATCTCAAGTATGATAAAACCTGGACATTTTAGATGTTTAGCAAAGGTCTTTTACTGGGGGGGAGGGGAAGTGTATGAAATAGATGTGTGACATGTGAAAGTAATGTTTGCTCTGAACAAATTTCTGAAAACTTAGTTGACAAAATTTTGGATCAACTTAAAAAAAAAAAAGCATGACTTTTGAAATCTCTGAATGCCTTGGTTCTCAGTATTATCATTCTTTAATGACTTTTTCTTTATTAAAATAAGTAGTTTTAAGACTTCTTTCTGACAGTATTATGTAATTTTTTTAGAGTGGGTAGATGGGAGTGTCGCTTGTATGTAACCGTACAGATGACATGTATTTGTCTATTCTTTATTATCTTAGTAGTTTCATGCTATGTATGTACCATAACCAACCTATTGCCTATGAGAAACATGTAAGATAATGTATTTACAGCCATTGTTACAAGTTTATAATGTATTTTTCTATCTTGTTTTATATGTATGTTATATAACATTCAAAAGAATTTTTTTCCTGATTGAGAAAAAAGGATACAAAATGCAAAACCCACAATTTTGATAACTGAAAAATTGCCAATTGTTTTGCAGTACTTTATTATATTGGGAGTGTTGTCTTTCTTGGGCTTTTAGTTAGCTACTGGATGAATACATTAGACATATTTGGGTTTTAGTTGGGTTTTTACATAGCTTGCATTTTAATTCTTTGGTTCTTTGCTGTTTCTATTAACCCATAGCATTATTTTAATAAATGTTATAATACCAACCTACTAACTCTGGACTATGTCTGTTTATTAACCATTACATGTTTAATTAAAATAAACAAATAAAGACGGAAGAATGTAAAGTCTTGAGTTACTGGACTAACCCTGAAGAACGTGACCACAGATAACACAATGTGACTTGTTTTTATGTTGTTTGTCGGCTGACATTCTGCACACTACTATATTAAGTTGGCTTTGGTCATTCTGGCCTTTTACCTTGAGGAATAGGTGCCAGTAGAAATGGGAACAAAGTAGCATTTTTTGAGGCATTCTTCTTGTAGAGTCTTGCCACTTGCCTTTCAGCATCTGCATTACTAATTCCACACTTTCTCTTTCTCTAAAATAATTACTGTCGGCTCACAGCAAAAGAGCAAAGATGCCAGTGTATTGGAAAATTGTGACGGTGTACAGAAACCAGTTTGATTCTTTGTTGAACCATTCAGAGGTTGCAGTTAATCTCATAGTAATTTGTGATTTGTTGGTTTGGGCACCTGATTCACTGTTGCATCATGTGATGTTTCTAAGCACAAAATGCTTCTAGATAGAATTACTGTACATCAAAATACAAAATCTGGGGGTTTTCCTTGCCAAAAGTGCCTTATTTTAATCATGCCACGCTATTTTTAAGTAACTTTTTTTTCTTTTTTTTTGTACTTCTGCTATAGTCTATCAGTATTGCCTAGCTCAGGGGAGTACAATTTCTGTAAGCCAAAGGTCAAACTGGATCATATCCTAATGACTGCAGAAAGTGCAAAAATACACCTTTCACTAAAGGTATATACCAAGCAACAGCCATTTCAAATTCCAGGGCTGCCTTTATGTGATCTTTATCCCTGTGGATGACTGTAGCAACATGAATGCAGGGAATTGAAATGGTGAAAATGCTGGTTTGAATGTACATCTATGCAAATATTTTTACAGAAATGTTTCTCTTCCTTAAAACTTCTGCTGTCTGAGGCTACTTTACATATCCCAGGTTGTCCTCCTAGATTTGTAATCTTAAATGGACAGTAATTACAGCTAATGTCGAGGGAGATCCTCAATGTAGATAGCTCTTCAGATATCAACAGTTTTTGTGAAAACCCAATTATTTCCTGTAGATAGTAAAAGTTCAGATGAGGAGCCTTTGCATCTGTTCAAATGCCTTCTTTAATTTATGATGTTTCAAACTACGTATCTTGAAATCCATGCAATATAAAACTTTAATTTTAAAAAGTTCTCACAGTATTGGTAGTAATTAAAATTATATTTTATGGAGAAAAATATAGTCTGTCTCTGATAAAGATGTTTGTTAGTTTTCTAATGGCATGCAGCTCTTTGTTTTACAAAAATGTATAGGTACAGCTGAAATATCAGTGCATTTAGAATAGTTTCATTTGTACAGAAATATTTTTTAATTTAACAGATCATTAATATGTTGCTATCCTAAAAGCCACAGGCAGATGATTAAAAAATTAGATGTTTACAACAGATAACATCAATACCTTTTGTTTGGATAATGGCCCAAGTGCCATTTCAGAGCCAATGATTTGTATTCCTAAATAATTTTCAGAAACACACATGTAAACTTGGTGAAGTACTCTCCAGTTTAGGTGAAACTATTCAGATGGGACAAAAGGTTAGTATTTTATATTGAAAAATACTTGTATTCCCAGAACTACTGCTTTTCTGTTATATTTTTATTATTTTGTATTTTTATTACATATGAACTACTGTTCTATTTTGCCCACAGTGCATTTTCATCTCATTCTTCATTATATGCAGTAGTGAAAGTTGCTGTGTTTTGAAGTACTCTAAAGCTGAAGAACAGCAAAAAAGGGACAACTTCAAAATCAAAGTTTTATACTAATTGTCTTCCACCAAATACATTTCTCAGTTTACTGAAGTGCCTGTCTGAAAAATTAACTATTTTATACTTTGCCTGCTTATAGGAAAGAAACAGGCTCTTTTTAGAACTGAATTTGAGGATGACATCCATATTGCTATATCACTGAAGCTAGGTTTTCTTTTTCTTTGTTATTATTCTGGGGTTAAATTATCCTAATTATTGAAAGAATCATACCTTCAGGTCAATTAGAGAGTTGCTCTTCCATGCAATAAAGTGAGATTTATTTTAGGCTATTTTTTTTTTTTTTGTTAAGTAGGTCAGAATACAAACAAAAACATCGTAGAGCATTTCAAAGTAAAATCTGAGCAATGCTATTCACTTCTTAGAAGTAAACTGTTGTACTGAAGTACAACAAATTTGATTTCTCCAAGTATGTTTTTTTGTTCATTTTATCAATCCAGAATGATTTTGTGAAGAGTCTTCAGGGACACCTTTCAAATGTTTTTAATGAACATATGTTCAGTATATACTGACAATATTTTATTTGAACATGTCTTTTAAAAGTAAGTCCAAAATCTGCATGTAACGAGTGGTTTATTCCCAGATGGTCCACTAAAAGTTTTCTGCCCTGAAAATGCAGGGAAATACTGACGTGTGTTGCCATCCATTAAGAAATTACTTTAACTTGGGGGAAACAGGAGTATACGAAACTTAAATCTTTGTATCTGAATAAAAATAGAAGTCATCATAAGTAGCACATTGTACGGAATGGAATCTGAGTAACACATTCCTAGGGTTGAAAGTACATAATTGTTATTAGAATTTTTATTTTGTTTTTAATATATTTGATATAGTTTTCTAAAACACTATTAATGGGATACTGTCCAAATAACACATGAGCCATAACATTACACATGGTAATCAATGTTGAATCAAACTGGTTAACGAAAGTACAGTGCTTTTCCTTCTATGTGCCTGCGCACTAATTGCAGGTGGTATGGTTCTGCGTAGGAGGTGGGGGTTAGGCACAGAGGGTTGCAGTGCTAATTTCTTGGTGCCAGCAGTTCGGACATCTGTCTTTGACAACAGACTAACTGGGAGGAACCTCACTCCCAAGGCAAAGATTAACTCTTAGAAGAATTAATTGAAAAAACAGCAACAACAAAACAACATCTATACATATATGCTTTGACTTGTATTACGGCAGTTTGTGTGAAACATTTAAGGTTTTGTTTGTGCAAAATAATGTATTCTGAGGGGAAAAACAAGCATGGACATTGCCAAAACACATGTAAATAAAACACCATTTATGACTGTACATTATGTGCAATAAAGTAACTGGAAAAAGTGCATGTACTTTATCCTCAAAAGCAAACTGACAGCTCTCAAAGCTGTAGCTATAGTTTTATTTTCTGAAAAGTTAAATTTTATTCTGTATCTAAACAGCAGAATAAAGAATGTACATTTTTCACACTTCAATTTTCATTAATGCTTTTAGCAGTGTTACAAGAGATGTTAATTGTTGAAGAGGCTAAAATTTTCATGGTCATCTAATTAGGGTATTTTTTGCTTAACGGTTTCTTACTGCATATGCTGTTGTTTGTAACTGTGAATGAAGCAAGTATGCGTTGCATACTGTAAACATGCGATTCACACTTTGAATTAGATTTGTGGATGCACCGGTTCTATAAATTTCTTAAAGATGACCAAGTGATTTTGATGTTAATTGTACACTTATAATTGTTTAGAGCAAATAAGGAAGAGAAGTACTATATAGTAAAGCTGACATACTGGACTGAGGGGGAGGTTCCTATAGAAAATGGAAGATAATAAATCTGCCACCTGACCTAGTGTGAATCTAGTGAGAAACACACTGGAGAAGAACTAACTAGATTATGGTGTTTTAATGTTTTAATTGATATTTATGTGATGATAGTTTATAATTTCTTTACTAAGGTATTCATTGTGAAAAAGTCCTTTTACTTTACACTGTTTAAATAAAAATGTTTTGCTTCAGAAGTGAGTGTACAACAGATAAGATTAAATGTGTCTTTAGGAGCCTGGTAGGATAGTGGAGAGGAAGCTAAATACAAGTGTTCAGGTATGCTTCCTCTCCTGCACTCTTCCAGGAAGGGAGAAAAATTTGGCATAATTAGCGTTCGAAGATACCTTCAGTGATGAGTCTCAACAAAGTGGTGGCGTATACTCATATCTGAGCTAGCTTTAATCTTGGTAGTTCATGGAACGTAGAGATGCTATTCAGCGTGTGCCACTGGAGGAGGTAAAGCAGCCCTCAACATCTTTGCTCTTACTCTGGGTGCCAAGGCAAGCACACCTGTGCCCTGTAGGCCTGGCTTGTGTGTGCACAGACTCACTTTCTGTGCTGTCTTTGACTGCACTGTGCAACCCCCGTCCTTTATCCATCTAGATCCCTAGAAAACAGAATTGTGATAATCTTCCTTATCTCGCACCAAGTCAGTAATATCTATTTATGATCAAGTTCATGCTAGGAATTGCATTTATTGGTCTACAAATTAAAGTTAGATGTGGAATTTAATGACTGGAAAATTTCTATCAGCAGACTTTACTACTGTTCTATCAGTGCTTTTCTGCATAAGTGTTTTGGTATGTTTATGGAGGATAGTCTAACTACTAGATGTCTCCTGAATGTTTTTACTACAGTTACTGTAGTTCCCTTGAGGAAATACAAACAATCATTATCTGTGTCAAAATAATGAGAGGCATTCATACCAAAGAGTGCAAAATGGAGTGTCTGAAATGACTGTCTTTGGCATTCAGGTCTACCAACAAAAGTAGAGAGATACATTATCCAATTGTTTTCTCAGTATGCATATCAAGTTCTCAAATAGTTAAAAATAGACAAGTGGCAGCTGCTTCCTGTTTAGTTGAACTCCTAAAATTTATCAACCTCAAATAACCAGTACCTCCCCAAACCATACGTTTTAAAGTTTTAGTTACACAATAGCATAGCTTAAATTTGCCTTTTTAAATTTCTGTCACTGCATTTTCAAAGTGTTTTCATCTTCAGCAACAAAGTTGACTAGTTTCAACAGTAAACTGGATAAACTCAAGAGATGAGGTTCAAGGAAAAAACAAGCAATAGCACACCTCTCAACACTGCATCATTTCAGCAGCTCATCAGTAAATGAAGGTGCTTTCTCTAAATTTTATATGTAAACCCCTTATGCAGACAAAAGGCTAAGCAGAGACCTTTTTAGAATGAATTCTGTGATTTTCAGTTCACTGCGGATGGCCTTTCTGAAACGGGTGTACTGCCACTTCCTGAAGCTAGGAAGATTCTTGGTCCTCTTGCCAAAGGTCAGTCATTCAGCAAGCACTTGCCTCAGTGTTACTTCTGGTTTGGTTTCATGGTCTCTTAAATTATTAAAAGGGAACCCCAACTTCTGTATCCAAGCCTTTTTAATATCATGAAAGATGTGTCAGTCTCTACCTTTTAGGACAGTGTTTTAAACAGATAGATTCTTAAATGAAGTTATTATGGTAAAAAGGCAGGTTGAGTGAGCAGGAGTATTATGGGAAGCATGTTAATACACAATAAATATACTAAGATTGCTGTTTTCGAGTCTCACTGTATTATGTGCATTAGACATGCACAATGTAGTAATAGTGTAATGTCTTGTCAGTTGTGTACACTTTTCCAGCTATGATTTCCAGACAATGGGGTTTTCATGGGACTAAGAATGTACAGTTCACAGGTAGTGAAATGACAAGATACTGCAAATCACTCCTATGTATATACCTTTTTATAGAGCACAGCATTTTTCAAAGGAGGGTTTTAAGGTCCTGGCCTCAGATACTAGGTTATACATGGTAAAACTGATGCAGGGAGCATAGTTTGTTAGTCTACCTGTTGCTCTCCAAAATTTTAAATGTTACCAATTCTGAGATGTTACTGCCTGTTAATTGCTATGGCAAAATCCATGTCTTTTAACATGGGTGCAATCTGGAGACCTTCACATGCATACTACTCTAGTAAACCTCTGGATCATTTCATAGAAGGGGGAACCAATACTGCAGAGGGGGCCACAATGCCATTACTTGCATGCTCTTGTGTGACCTCCCCCATATACCTTAGTGATGAGTCAGTTTTAATTCTTTCCCTGAAAGGCAATGAATGAAGCAGATCATCAGCTTTGTTTCTGAGAGAAAATAGGAAATGTATACCTATCTGGAATGAGAGAAGATAAAGAATAAAAATAAAGTCAGACCTTTGAATCCTGTCCTGAACAGATGAATAAAATTACTTTGGACTTTATATGAGCCAGGAGGAGGAGACAAACCTAAACAGGAGCAGTGTTGTCAAGAAGCCCATGCTATGTTGACAAGAAGTTGATCAGAGACTGTAGGCTGGAATTTCAAGTGAAGGAAATTCAAATTATCTCAGTCCTTGAAGAGCTGGTTTGCTGTATCTCCCTGTTATCTTAAGCAAACTTCTTAATATCTCTGTTGGAAATCTTTCCCTTCTTCAGTCTAATTTGAATTTCATGTTCTTCTAAGGTTCTGCCCTGCCCCCTTCTGTGCTGTCTTACATTTCATAGACAAATTCTCCCTTCATTAGGCTGGCCAGGTGGCACAGTTCATTCTTGGTATAGAAAGACTACAAGCACAACTTCGGGTCTATACTGGCATGTGCAAGTGTGACATTATTTAGAAAGCCTATTTTAAATATATGTGACTGTGTCAAGCAGATGGAAGAGGAATGTCTCGATGGTGAGGGCACAAATTTTAACACTTGGAACACCTGGGTTTGAGATGTTTCTTTCACTGCTGATGATTTGTGCAATTTTCGGCAAGACCCTTGAAGCCAAATCCACAAAAAACCACAAGTTACCTGAAGTTGGAATTAGGCCTTATTCAGGTGTCGAATTATGGAGTGTGATTACCTAGGTTTTCATCAGAAAAGTCTTTTTATGTTATTTCATAAAAGAAAACATCATCATTTTATCTTCGTTTGTCTGTTCTTAGCAACAACAAAAAAAGAAAATCCCTGGTACCCAGAGACAGCATACTTGCTCGAGTGTAGAGGGGAAAGTACTGGTCAGTAATTCCCATCTTTCAGCCACACCCATAGTAACTGGGTTAGCAGCTCAGCCACTTGGGTATGTCTCTCACCATTTTCATGTGCACAGTGTGTATGGTTGTAACGTAACCTTTTGCATTCCCCAGCTACCCATAAAGAAGCTCAGTACTGTTTCACTCAAGTACCTTTGTTGCTGTTCTGAATCTTCGTACCTCAGTTCCCTGTCAGTGCAGTGAGGTTAACAGGAGTACCCTGGTAGAGTGTCAGCTGTGGTTGACTTCATTCAAGACTGTGGAGGGCTCGAACAGTACAATGCTGAGTGCTCTCTAGTATCATTGCAGTGTCCAAGTGTCTTACGATCTTGAATGTACTTAAAAATAAAGCATGTAAACAAAACAAAATAACTTTGACTTCTTACTTAGTCAAGCCCATGGTATAAAAACATTATTACAATGTTGTAGGCCAGCTGAGTCCTAGCCTCAGACCAGATTACCTCAGAGGGTACCAGCAGGGCTAGAGCTGGCTGTCTCTTGTTCTGGCTTGATTTGTGTTCCTAACTTTCTCCATGCTGCAGGCTCACTGGGTGGACTGAGCTGCGTTCCAGGGTCTCATAATCGGCAAGTCCAAGGAGAGGCAAAGGGACAGAGCTGCAGCTGCAGGGAACAGTGCTGCTTTGTCTCTTCACCGGTGGAATGTAGAAGCAGGGATTGCTGGTTGTGCTTGAACCCAGGAGGACAGACAAAATGGGACTGTATTGCAAACCTGCTTGGTGGAAGTCAGAATTTCCCAGTACAACATGGGAGATGGGCATGAAGATAGTACTAGAGTATCTTACACACTGCTTTTTACTTGTTGGATTGTTAGTATTGTCAGACAGCAAAACACCAAGAGTGTTTAAATTTTCTGCTGGCTTTTGAGAAAATGTTTATCTCCTCTGAGAACTCCGGTGTTCACAGAGCCTGCTGGAGAGCCCAGCAAAAAGATATTCTCGCTGACCTCTCTGGGCTGAGATTGAGCAGCTTTGAGCTTTTGACTATAGCAATCTCCATACTGTTACAACACAGTGATGGTTTAACTTAGGATGTCCATTACAAATCTATGTTATATAGATTTTCTATATTTATTACTATATATTATATACACAGTAAATTCAAGGGGCTGAAAAAAGATGGAGCGAGGCAGCATTCTGCATTACTGTTAAACAAAGGTGCACGAGTGTTGTTGGATGTGGGAGAAGATACTTGTGACATACACCATCTCTATTTGAGAGCTGAACTTAGAAATTGGGCGACTTTTAAAATCCAAATCTGGGTGCTGGATGTTGCCTTTTGTTTTGTTAGTATGGCTCTTCCTTGACAGAAAAGTTAGCATACAAACACCACCTCTCCTCTGCAATCACGTGAGGTCCTTATTGTTCAACTCTCAAGCTGCCATATGATTTTTGAAACTGAAATGCCTTATAATAATTAACTTTGATGCAAGAACAACAATGTTTGCAGCCTCAGGCTAGTAGCTGTGAATGGTTACATTTGAGATGCCAGTTTTGCAGTAAGCTTTCTACTTGCTTCTGAAGGAAAGAGATAAATGCTCTCTGTGAGAGACAGAGCTTTGGGTTTCTCAAGCAAGAGCCAGCATTATCAGTAGGTATAAAACAGAATCACCTCATCAGCCATACCACTAGTTCCAGCAAAGCCCAATATCAGCTGATTTATCCTTGATCACACTCAATCACACAAATCAGCTGGCAATCAAACACTTTTGACCCATTGCCATGTAGTGGAAGGTGGAGAAGTGGGGATTTAGCCTCTCAGTCAAGACTCTTCTAAGATTATCTTGGTGAAGTAAACAGCTGCATTTTTATTAGTTGTCATGTACATCACTGTGTAATAGTAAATTATATTCATGAAGTAGGACTTTCATCTACTCTGGATTTGTCTTCAGACTTCCCTGTGTGAGGGAACCTTGAAATAAATGATTTCCGCTCTGGCGAGTGCTTGGTTTAAAACAAAAGTGAAACCAATGAATGAAATAGTCAAACTTCTGACTCTTTTTAGGAGGGAGGGAAGCATTAAATAATGTTGCCTCAGAGCAATTTCTCCCTTGTCATCGCTTTTCCCATTGCAGTTTGCCGTCACTAATCACTGTGAGCCAGTCTGTGCATGTTGAAGAATCCTTCAGACAGAGTTGGTGGGGCTGCTCATGTGAGTAATTTGCAATGCACACAGACAGGGCCATCAGGCCCTGTGCTATTAGACTCATTTCAGCTATAAATTCTCTGGACAAGGACTTATATTTCTTGTCAGTAAAACACTGGGTGCAATTTTGGTGCTGTGCTTGTTTTTATTTTTATCTTTCTACATCTCCTTCTCATTTTCCCTCACCTTTTTTCTTCATGCACACCCAGAGCACTACAAAAATGAGAGTGGCAGCAGCTCTGACGACCAATCCTAACATGCCTTGTTCCTCTGAGGGACTCCTTTGAACAATTTAGCAATGTCACTCTGGCTCGCAACGTTCCTTTTGAGTCAAGAGCCTCAACGCTGATAGCAGCTTGGGAAAAGGAGAGCCCAGTCGCAAAGGCAGGAAAAAAGTTACATCAGTAGCTGGCGGCAACAGGAGAGTCTGGTTGTGCCGGTGAGTCAGCTGAACCACTCACTCTACTTGCTTATTCCAGCCACATACGGGCATGTGCAGGCAGGGAAAATTCCTAGCTTTGACTGTGTGTGAGGAAAGGACCTGCTTATGCTGCCACAGTAAACTCTGTTTGCTTAGAATAAAATCTCATGAAGCCTAATTGCCAAAATTCTGAGACGAAATATTTCTGCTTAAACCCTGACACATCTTGCTGTTTTGACTGGGTGAAAAGTAGTCATTTATGGGTTTTTTCCCCCCAAATTTAGTTACCAGCTTTGCTGGTAGTTTGCTATAATGGGAATAATGGCAGAAAATACAGGGTCTTCTGTCTGCACTGCTACCTATACACTTGCATATAAACAGCATTTTTGTTTCACGGGTTGGAATAATGGCTGGAGACATACCAACAGTGCAATAACTCTTTTCCTTTGTACTGGATCTAATAGATCTGCAGTACAAAAAATACCACTTGTGCTTTACTTTAAAGCTGAAACACACTCTGTGCAGATGTCTAGTCCAGGGCAGAGTCTCCACTTACATCCTGCTAAATCCTCCAACAGGCCTTCTAGGTTCCCTTAGGATAGGTACAGGGATCCAGAGGGTTTTGCAATCTGTTCACGGGTAAAGGCATCTAAATAATACCTTTATGACACAGGTATGTCTTGAAATATGCAACCTGATAGCAGACAGTCCTACTTTATTGTACAGATATTTGCTCTGAACCATATGGCTGGTAAATCATGAAATATTAATGGCCATGCAAATATTCTCTTCTGTATCACAAGCTTTTCTGTGTTCCTGACCCTGACTTCCTTTAATCATCTCCTGGGTGTGTGGTCTGTTACTATTCTGAGGTATCTTGTGAACAGGGGCAAAGTAATTACTTGATCCCTGCCTGCTGCAAGAATCTTTTTGAAAAGAAAATGGATAACTTCAGAGACGCTTCCTCCTTTCATTAAAATCAGCCCCGCCTGCTTGCTTCACAAGATTTCTCTTTTGATGGCCTGAGTACAGACCTACAGTGTTTAGTGTTATTTTCATGACTGTAAAAACAGCATTCTTGGCTCTCCTAAGTCATCACCTGCTCCTCCATAGATTAAATACAATTTCTGGTCAGATGTTTTCTCCCCTCCTCTCCTACTGATTTAACTTAAGGCATCCTTACAAATAAGCTACAACTCCAACCACTAGATGTTTTATTGTGATTTGTTACAGGAAGGCCCAAAGATCTTTCAACTAGCAGCTGTAGTGCTTGTTAGTTACATCTCCCTAATAATTAGCGGCTGAATTAATGCCTGAAACATGAAGGGTTTTTAAGAATCAGGGCATGGATTTTTTGGCAGAAATCCCCTTTCTCTACCTGTTCTCTAACATCCCCAGAACTAAAAATAATATATTACCATTGTGGGGAAATATGGAAATGCTTCTTAGCTCCCTGCCAAACATAGGAGAGGTCCGTGGTTTGGTGCTATCCAGGTCTGACAACCAAAGGAGAAGCAGCTCTTCAAGCACTACAGCTGTAGCGATAAAACTAATCATGGAAGAGCGTGTGCCATATGGGAGCTATTAAAATAGCAAGGCAACATCATGAAAGTATAGACACGAGTATTTTTACAAGTGAGCTTGTAGTGACTGCCAAGAGCATAGTGCAACACAAGGGCAATAATGACCACAGTTCCATACAAGGTTATTAAATGTTGATCTACAAGTGGTTTCTGATTTCTGGAGCAATTTTGACCAAGTTCAAGAGTCAGCAATGCAGCACCAAAACCAGTACTTTTAAAATGGCAGTTTCATACAGGGAAGGGGGTGGGGGAGACAAGGTCAAAACATTCATTAATAGAGTAGAGGAAAAGGAACCGGTATACTTCAGGTGTTTGCAATATTTCACTTTGTGATACCTGGGATGAAACAGAAGAACCTTCCTGGGGCTCTGTCCTTCAGTCCTCAGTTAGTTTGTGTCATTTCTCAGGTGCCAGCTTGGGAGAAATCCATACCCTGAGTTTTAAAGGTGCAAATGTAGCTACCTCACCCTTTATTTCAGTTAGCATTTAGGTTGCCTACATGTCTTTAAGGGCATAGATGTCTGCCAGCCACTACATTTCAGACCTGATGTCATTTGTATTTTTCCAGCTCTTGCCTCTGCTTTCCAGCTGTCCAGAATTGTTCTTCATTTTTTTTTCTTTCTTTCATTCACACTTTTATTGGAATCTTTTTTTCTCCTGAAATGATCTCATTGACTTCTGGGTCCTGTGAGAAAGGCAGACCCACAGCTTGGCTCACACAAATGACAGTCATCAAGCAACATTATTGAGTGGCTTAAAACCTAGCAGCCTCCAACCTGGGGACCACCTACGACTTGACTGTGTCATGTGCAGGGAGCGGGAACCCCTCACCCTGTGCAACTGGAAGCTGATGTGACACTAGCCAGTCAGTCAGAGCTACAGAGAAAGCAGACAGCCCAAAGAAGCCGTAACATCCCTCCCAGCCTAGATGGGTCTAGATGAAGATGACTTGTTCGTGTCTAAACAAAGGTAAAATGAGTCCAGCTGTAGGTGCAGCCCTCCCTTAGCTTGCAAAGGTGAAGATTGCTAACTCTGGTTTTGGAAAGAGATGAGCTCTGATCAGCTGAAAGGAGCAGTGAGTAATCCTCATTTGTGTGACTTTGTAACTAAATTGTGAGTCACTCTAATGAGCAATACCAAAAGCACTGACCTGTCCATCTCATGCTTCTTCACTTGAGACTCCAAGTTAACCTGCAGCCTTGGTGTGTGGCAGGGCCACCTTTTGGGCTGACGAGACCATAGAACAGTGGTTTTAATGCAAACCTTACTAATGGAAGAAATGCTTTTGTAGTATGCATGTATGCCCAAATATTCCGTATAAGTAATTAGGAAGCTTTACACGGTTTCTCTGTATTTGGCATTTCCCTCTAAAGCTGCAGAATTAGCTTTTATTTCAATAACCCCTTCTTAACCCTCACCATCAGGATTTCAGCTGCAGAACATTCGTGTCTTGCGCACATAAACCTGGCCAACTGGAGCTGGTTGGGGTGATGTGCAGCAACCGGGGAGAGAAGCCCATGGGATTGTTGCTGTGGAAGTCTGTGCCCTTGTGTTCCTGGGGTCAGCATGAAGTATTCCAGCCTACTTGGTACTGGCTGCTTTCCTATGTGCCCACACTGCAGGGAGGGACAGTGCCCCTCCTACCACTTCAAAGGCTCTGCCACCTTCCACTCCCTTGAGTGCAATGTCCTCAATGTCCTTGCTTGGCTTTAGGCTTCACCTGTGGTACTGGCATGTCAGGGATTATGAAAGCTGTTTGCCTCTGGTTTGAATGCAGGACATGGGCTGGCTTGGCTGCATGCAGAAAACTGCACCACTGGATGTTTTCAGCAGTTTCCTCTGTGTGCACAGTGGTATTTAAAGTGAAAGCACTTTGTTTTGGAAAAGGCAAGGATGAAGGTGAAGGCTAATAATGGAAGTTTATAAATGCAGCTGATATTCTAGCACTCTGACTTTCATGCCATCCTTCATTTACTCTCCTGGTGCTCTCTCCTTCTCTTTTAATGTTCTGTTGTTCCCCCTGTGAGCATAGCGCTGCTGAGAGTAACTGGGGTAGCTGAGTTTGATCTGTTTATGTAACTAGGGGTAGAGTGTGTGCTGTTGTTTTAACCCTGTAAGTGAAATGATCCATGAAACCTCCACGGTGAATTGTGCTAAGGGGACAGACTTTCATAATCTGTGGACTATACAGTTTCAGGTGTTAAGAAATATGAGCTCTTATAACTCGCAGCTGTTTAAAAAAACCTCTTATAGTTAAGAGCTTTTAATAGAGACCCATTCACATAACACTCCTATGTGGGTGAGTGTTGCTGGCACCAGCAGTGGGATGCCTGCCTCTAGTCCTGTCTGGGCTTCTCAGCTAGGGTCCCTCCCTTGTCAGCTGCAGGACATGGGCAGCTCTAAGGGCAGCTCATTCTAGAGTAGGAGAAAAGTCTAATACAAACAGGAGGAATAGTTCTCCTCCTCTGTTACCTGCCTGCGCTCCCCATGTAGTTGGCTTGGCTGGGTATGAGCCCTTCAGACAGCAAAACCCATGTGAGATGGATGTGACTCATGCTGAACCTCTCTCAAAGCCCATGGCAGGTGAGGTAGACAACGAGATCCTAGTCCTGTAGCACAGCCTTGAAACTGGACTATCCCTCCTCTGCTGTCTATGAAACTTCTTTGTCCCTCCTGCCTCTGCTTTGCAGAGTGGAAGTCCACCTGGGAGGTATACAACGTTGTGCACATAAAGATATCTGGTTTCTGCTGAAGCCTGATGTATTTGTAAAGTTGATCTTCCTCGATGCAGCTCACTCATTGCCTTCAGGTCCCTAGGGATTTCCTACCTCACAAGAACAGGGGGAACTCCTCTGCCCCAAAATCCTCATCAAAAAGAACTTGCTCAGAGGTAGCGAGAGGCAAAACTGTGAGTTCTGCAGCTGAACTCATATTAGAGGAATTTCAAGCAGTCTGTACATACCTTCCACTTATAATTTATTATTAACAGTCTGAGAAGGAGAAAAATAATTCATTAAACAATCAGCAAGGCATTCATAAGACATTATTGATATCAAGTCTCAGGGAAACACATGAGGCTTCACAAATATATTAAGTTTTATCTACCCAGTTAAGTCATTTTACATAGGAAAGTGAAAACTAATCCAACTGCTCTGTCTCTGTAGCTGCTGCTCAAGGGGAAATGAGTTCAGATCCACCATAATCTGAGTAATAGGTTCAACATCAGCTCCCTCTTATCAGAGGGAAAGGAGCAGTTTCATGTCATAGTTTCTGCAGTCTGCCCCATGCTTATCTATTCCCTGGCGGCCAGATATCAGAGCAGACCAGTTAGAGGAGTCCCCTTCCAGGAGCTGGAAAGAAAAATGCCTTGCCATGAGACCCTTCTTCCTTCCCTCTTGCTGCAGGCAGTTTGCAGGTGCTTTCTTTCCCAGGTGGGAGTTGTTTGTATCTAGACTTGAGAAAAAAGTTTGAAAAAGTGGTATTTCTCCCTTAGCCCAGATCTGTATCCTTGCTCTAGTCAGAAATGAGCAGTAAGGCACTGCTTGATCAAACTTGCCCCTCAGAAAGCCCCTGCTTTCTCTCCAGTATTGTACATCTGGTATACCTGCCTTCTAACCATGCTACTGGTGGGATGATTTGGTTTTGTTGAGAAGCTGAAGCTCACCAACAGCCTCACTTCTCACCCCCATGCTTTGCTTTCTGAACCTCTACCATTCGCCTGTGGTGTGTGGTGATGATTCTGTATGGGAAATGACTTTAAAAACATCATAAAGATGTTTCTGGGAGTAGTGGAGTCTTCAAAGGAAATTCTTGGGAAGCTGGAAATATTGTGGGAGGGAAAATATAATCTTTCTCTCATTTCAGATGAACTTCTGCCTTCCTTGAAATTCCTGTGAGTTTCAAAGCCTTTGATAGTCATGAAACATCAGAGGAGCCTTTATGCTAAGCAAAACCTGTGTGAAAGCAGTGCTGCTTCTGATCCCACCAGGAGCAGCTGCATACCCTGTTCTTCCTCCTTATGTTTGTCATCCTCTCGGCCGATGCAGTCGATCTGCATTTGTTTGGGTGGTCATGGCTGTGTCATTACTGTGCTGGGTAGGATGATGCTGGAGCAAAACCCATCTACAGGATTTGCCTGCATGTCCAGTGGGCCACCCCAGCTGCTCTCCTGCAGGCCAGCCTAGCTGGTCCCCGTGGATGGCATCACTCTGTGCCATGGGATGCCTTGCCTGCAGCAAGCACAGCACAGCTGGCTTTTATTCCAACCTCCCTTACAGGGTCAACATCAGGCAGAGAGGCCATGACAAGAGGCTTTCCTGGGAGAGCTCTGATGGCACCAGGCACAGGTGGCAGATTTCTAGGCAGCCACAAATCCCTGTGAATGCAGGTTACTGAGAAGGACAACACCACCACCATGAGCTGGGGCAGCCACTCCTTGGGACAGGTACAGCTTGTGTACAGCCAGTGTGGTGAGGTGGGGAATTCTGGTAGCACAACCAGCAACAGGAGACTATGGAGGGGATGACATAGAAATTGCAGGGGCTGCAGAGTTGGAAAATATCTTCACAGGTCCCCCCTAAGGGGGACACTGATCTGTGTGAGAGAAGATACAGTCCTCCCATTTCTCATGCTCCGCTTCCCAGATGGTTCAGCAGCACTTGCGGGTGTCCCACCACAAACTCCTTCCAGAAGTGCTGCTGGCAGAGAACAGCATCTGATCAAGCAAAGGGGGAGAGAGAAGAACCGATAGCACAAGTCCCAAGGGTGTGTGTTTTCCACCTGGGCAACAGTTATCCTGTGGAGACTGATGCATTCGTGTCTTCTTCATTCAATGGGAGGGAAGAGGCTGCTGGGCTGGCTGGGCAGTGGCATGGCCAGGCTGGTTTCAGGCAGAAGGCGGCCCCTGTGATGTGCCTCTGCCTTGCACTTCCCTTCCCTGGGCACCAGCCAAGGGGAGAAGCTAATGGGGCAGGCCATGGTGTGGGTACCCCTAGAGGAAAAAGTCTGCACAAGCTGAGCAAAGAACATTGGGGCCCTTGTTAGAAGAAGACAGTAAGAGCATTGAGGAACCTTCCTGCCACTACAGGCAGACTTCAGGTGAACCACAGTCTGCAGCATGAAGAGCTGCAGGTCTGAAATATCATCTAATCGTTGTGGTGTCATTGTCAGTTTAGATTTACGTCACCTCTCACAAATACAGTCTTATTTGTATTTGACTCACCCATCTAATTGATTTGCATCCAGACATATCTGATTCATGCATGTGAGCATACACAAGGGCTGTCCACAACTCTCTCTTGTCCTTCATTGTGTCCGTTTCCTTGCACTCCCCAGGCTTCCTATGTGATTTATTTCCCCTGCCCCCTCCTGCTGCTGCTTTGCACCGTGATGCTTCTCAGGAGCTAGTTTGTCTTCTGCCTTGCTCCAGCATGCTTCCTGCCTGTAGCTATAGCTTTTCTCTCCAACAGGTAGCTCGGTTGTTCTTAAACAAGCCAAAGAAGTATCAGACTATTTTTTGGAGCGTTGCAATGTGTTCCACAGAAAGTGAACCTTATGCTTTCTGCTGCAGTGGTTGTGGAGATGGAAATTCCTCCCGATGTGAACTGAATGTAGTTTCTGAACATGTGACTGGCACGAAGTAAACAGGCAGTGACTTTCTGCAAGGATAAGATGAACTAAGGAGTGGGGTAAGTTGAACCTTTTGGGTTTTTTTCTTTTTTTCTTTTTTTTTTTAAGCTACCTTGGGTGAGTTGTTGCCTTTGAACAGAGATGGTGAGGTCCCTGGCAAGTGTGATACACAGCTGTACAGGGATGTAGGGAGAGCTGTGAAGAACATCAAGAGTGACCAAAGACGTTAATGACTTTTTGTTAGATATAGCACAGAAGGACAATGGTATGACTGACGTTATATGGACCAAGGTCAGGTTATGAATTTGTAACTGAGGCAGAAGGCTGTAAAATAAAGCAACGGCATTGTCCAGTTCTTCACATGACTAATGAAGCATCACTTGGTAATGCTGATCCTCACTGCCAAACACATATTTAAGCACAGCAGTGTTTATCAAGCTGGTCCCCTCCAAAACGAACTCGTGTCTGCAGAGCCAGCAGATATGACTTAGCGATTAGCCAGAGGCCATGCAGAGGACGAAAGAAGAGTACCAGCTCGAATTACTCCCCACCCCTTCTATGGGCAACATGCAATGGTTTTGGACTGAACTGTGTTTGAAAGATGGTGCACTGGTCTCAACCCAGGGGACAGAAACAGTACAGCTATCTAACACAGGTGCAGTTACGGCAGTAGAGCTACCTTCACATCATGCTACTTGTTACTGCAACTTTTACTAACTAACATTTTTTAAAGAGTATGATAAAAGAGTTTAGTATCTGAGGCAAGTGTGGCAAGGGGAGAGAAAGGGAAATCATGCTGAAATCTGGGAGTATGACAGGGTGTTTTGGAAGACAAAGCTCCTAGAAGAAAGAAAGTAATTCCGGAAAGCTTTATTGTAAGTGAGGAAATGAAGATCTGTAGGCTCACCAGAAAGGCTCCAAGTGATACAATCTGAATATAAGGCAGAGGAGGCTTTTGCAGCAGTAAAGCAGCACGGCAAGGAGGAAAACGCAACATAATAAAGTGGCATAGTCCAATACCTAATCCAAGCCAATATCTTCTGTCTTTTTCAGGAAAGAGAAATCCAGTGTGAACAAAGCTAGGAGGGAGGAAAATTAGATACAGAAGGTAAAATGTTAGTTGCCTCCACTCTTTGAATTTTGCAAGAGCTAACAGTTGAAGAGGTGAGAGTAGCTAACCAGAAAGTATGTATAAGAGAGGCTTTCCTGAGAACCAGTGGCCAGGGTGGAAAAGCAGAACCCTTCAAGGAATGGTCTGCTAAAGAAGCTGAACTATTTTGGGACATTTGTCTTCACTGCAGACTAAGACAGGGAGAGAGATGCAACCCCAAGCTACTGTTCTTAAGCAGTAAAAATCAAGAAACTGTTGGGCTTGCAGTAACCAGATAACCCACCCACCATCTGACTGCTATCAGCCTCCCTACAGAAAAATTCATTGCTGTTTCACAAAATCCTCCTACGGGGCTTCTCATTCTTTCCTGACTCTCAAGCAGAGATTCATTGTTTGATCTGTGTGATAGTTTTTAGATGTTTTGGAACAGAGGTGCCGTGCACTTAGCAGATCTCTATATGGAGGCTGCTGGACTTCACACCCACTGCAGAGCTCTGGGAGAGGGCAGGAACAGCCTCTTCCCCCGTACAGAGCTGTGTTGCTTGGTCATTACCAGGCAGCGCCTCCAGAACTGAAGACACAGAAAATCACAGAATGACATTTCAGTTGCAAGGAGAAATGAAGCCCTTGTTTTTAGTCTAATGTGGTCATTTTCCTTCTTCTGCCATACAAGAAAGGTGTTAATCTGCTTTGGAACCCATTGAAGCTGGTGGTAAACACCTCCTGACTTCTGTTGGGCAAGTTAAAGCACAGCTCCTGAAAGAAGAGCTGGTTGTACCCATCTTGCAACAAGTTTTAAGGGGGTTTATTCTTTACTGAAGCAAACATACGTGATTTCAAGTATTTTTATGGGAGATGTGCATTGTCAAAGTCAAGTTTTTTTGATTTGCACCTTTTTCTCTCCAGATACAACAGTCTGTCTCCACTGGAAACATCACATCCATAAAGCCACAGGGATATGCTTTAGCCCTGGCAAGACAATGGATGCAGGCGATCTATCCCCTCTCACCTCCCCAAACAAAATTTGATCACAAGTAGTCTGGCTGATTTCTAGTGCCACCAGGAAGTGGCAGATGAAGAAAAAGCCTTCCTTTTACTGAAAACTTCAGTGACTTCATGTCAGCCAGTACAAAACCTGATTCTAGCTCTAGATTTCAAGGCAATGGTCAAATCTGGTAGGTGGTACTTGGAGGAAATGTGGGGGAAGGTAGGTTGGTTGGGGTTTGCCTGTTTTTAAAATCCCTGTATAAAAGTCATCATGTACGTGCTTCATGATCCCATAGTAAATAGCCATAATTTTCCCATTTCACAAAGTTAAATGCCCACATGCCCACTTGTGCACAGAAAAATTGATCCAGGTGCAGCGTGCGGACTTTAGAAAGGTCATGTTCAAGAATGGGGAGAGATTGAGGGTGTTGCTTTTAGTCAAAGAAGTGATGTTTAACATCTTTGTGACAATAAACAATGCAAATAACATTAGTTCCACTGCCATCCCTCTGGCCTACAAGTGCTGTTAAGACAGTTCTTGTACATAATACAAATATTAACCATTACAGAGTCCTCTGTTGTCCTGGCTGTGTTGTGCAATCAGTGGTGCAAAATTTCCACCAGTGCTAGCTCTAGGTATCACACTACCACTTCAAGTCTTGCCTTTTTTGCACTCAAACTTCTTTCCTCTGAAGCCAGCTGCAGTGACTGTAGGCAAGCAGTCCCACCTTCTCATTCCCCCTCCCTGACTCTGCCTGTGCTTTTAGGCAAGCTCAGATTACCTGCCATCTCCGGATATATCTCCTTCCCCGCTGTCCTGTAAAATCAACAAACATCCCCACCTTCCTCATCCCCGTTTCCCTTCTCTGAATGCTTAAATATTTGGGAACTCAGCACTGCTGGTGGGATTTCAAAGCCCAGCCCAGGCTCAAGTGCCAGTTTTGGGCTAAACAGCTGCTGTGCACTCTCAGATCTACACACTACAATGATTTGTACAGCCCATTGCTGAACCAGCTAGAGCCATTTGTTTAAAAACTAAAGAGACAGATAAATTCAACTTTCCCTTCTCCTAGCAAGCTGGTATCATGTGCCTCTCTTAAAAATGGCTTGCTCCAGAATGCATTAGAGCTAAATTATCATTTATGTTTGTCACAGGGATTGCTAATGTGTAATGAGATTTTAGAGTTAATGTTTTGTACAAAGCACTTAGTGGAGCTGGGATGAAATTGGTTCAGGATTCTGATGTGGTGTTTTAATTAAAGATATTTTCCAATCAGGGCCGAGCAAACGACTTGTCAGAAGATTTTGTAACCATCAGCCAATATACCAATGCAATGCTGGTCTCGCTTTCTGATTTTGGGTTTTCTTCAGGGAATTAGAGGAGAGAGCCTCTCTGAATCTCATGCAGAAGAGCCTTTCTTAGCTGCAATCCTTACAGGAGAAGAAACACGTATTTGATGCTCCGAAACTTTCAACTGGATGTCAGCAGTCTGGTTCAGTGCAGCGTGATGCTACTTTGCTTTTGTTGAACTTTGCAACTGCAGATTGGTGCAATATATGCACACAAACTGAAAGCAATAGCAAGCCAGGTCCTGTGAGTCGAGTCCTGAGTTCTTGTCTGCCATAGCAGGGTCTTGAGCTCTGACTGCAGCTCCTCTTCCCTCTCCTGCTCTGCTGTTGGGCACAGGAGCCAGGGAGGAGGCAGGAAAACAGGTGATATAGATCCAAAAAAAGGAGAGGAAGGATTTCAAAAAAATGTACCTGGTAAAACCACCATCATGATGACCAAGATGTCTCTGGCTTAAAAAATCAGGCTTCGGTTGTATGGTTCAATGCAAGCATCAACATCATGTTAATAAGCACAGCTTTTATTAATTGTTGGACAATAATGGTCATTATTACCAACCTAAGACGTTGTTTTCTTAGCTATCTCTGGTCCATGCAGGGAACTTCAACCAATATCAGGTCTTAAGGTGGGTTATCTGCTTAAAACAAAATCATTATAACCAAGCATGAGCTGCAGCACACAGAGCTCGTTTCAGGCATGGGTAATGCAAGCATCTGGCAGAAAAATGGTCACCATCCGCATCATTTGCTTTGCCCACCCTACAGCCCTGAGACGCTAAGTTGGATAAAGCTGCTGAAGAGATACAGGGGGTTTGCAGGGAAGTGGCTCCTGCTGGGATGGGACAAAAAGAAGGCGTTGCCCTTCCCAGTGCTCCTCACTCTTCACCTTCTTCCCCCCTCCCCTCCCACCTCTGCAGTCATCAGAGCTGTGACCAAGGCCCCCTTTTGCCTCCCATGCCCTGTTTTTTGCCCCATCCCCACATTCCTGACAAGGAAGGGCATTGGCTCCACAGCCTTGGGCAGCCCCTCTGGAGGCTGAGTCAGCTCCACAGATGTGAAACAGCACTGCTGGAGACCCACCTGACATGGGTGCGCTGCTGAGACATTGGATAATAGGACTGAGCCATAGCAGAACACCCTGGATTTGTATAGTTCCATGTTTGGTTTTCCAGTTTTTCTGACATTAACCCCTATAGAGCTGCATAGTTGTGAACCTGTCAGCAGTATGTATTGCATCCTACTTGCTACAATAATAGAAATAAATCCTTCTTTATATGCTAATGATTTCACATACATTTGGTTTGTTTGTTTATTTGTTTTCCTAAGAAGAGCAAGGAGAAATCTTCCATTTCATAGTCAGTTTTGATGTTTTAATATATGTGTATGAGTTTTTTCTTGTATTTTTCTTTTGCAGGTTTGCCCATCTACAGGTTCCGTAACTGTTTGGAAACAGATGAGCGCTAAGTAGAGATTTTGATGCCCAAAGTAAATTGTAACATTATCTGTTCATGGGAATTCACCTGAGCTGTGTAAAAGGATGTTACTGACTAGAACAGAGAGGTGAAGGTGAATTTTGCAGAAATAAATCTACAATTTACACCTCTACTGTGTGGTGGATACGTGAATAAGCTGGTTATTGTAACATTTTTTTTGCATAAACTTTGTCTGTCATCACAGGATCTCAGGAAATTAGAAAGACAGAAGGAGACCAAGCTGCCTGTTCAAGTCAGCCCCTCAGTGAAACAGCATCCTCCTCCATAAAACATAATACACATCACAACTTCATTTACATCTCTTGTTCAGCTATGTGGGTGCTTTATCTGCAAGATCATTGACACACAACTTAATGAGTGGTGTTGACCTTTTCAGAGACAGTGAGGTACAAACATGCATAGGGCATCTTTTGCTGCCAATCCCCAACGTTCGAAAACCATGAGTCAGATCTCCCAAGCTCATAAATTATAAGACTAGCTGAAAGAAATGTTCATGAAAATGCCAAACAAATGTGTTGGTGTTCTCTGCCATGCATTTTATTGAGTCTATGGTTTTGAGCCCTCAGAGGTCACTCAGGTTAAATTTTAAGTCTTTTGTTCTCTATAAGCAATAAAAAATTCTGCTGACGTTCCCATCCATTCAATTACAGGACTCAGTTACAGAAACTGGGGAATTACAGTGAACTCTAAGAGAGGCACCTTCATGGTGCTTCTGACACACATCTCTGCCATGTGCCAACCTGTATGAATTAAATTCTGCATGAGGTTTAGGTTCCTATGGTCAGAGATCACCCATCCATGGAGACTGTGGTGTAGAGAAAGAGGAGGTCTGAGTTGGTGGAGAGGCAGGATAGGGAGCCACGGAGGGACTCCCATCCTTGGTATGATTCGCACGTGGGAGGAAAGAGTATAGTCTACAGGAACTGAACACTCCAATGGAAATGCTGAGGAAGTATTTACAGGGTACTTTTGGTAATGCAGATAACGCATGCCAAGCACCCACACATCCCTCACTCTGGAGGGTGAAAAGTCCAGATTTTTAATACTTGGCAAAGGCACCATCAGGTACACTGA
The DNA here is from genome assembly GCF_965140245.1 of Athene noctua. Taxonomy (NCBI): domain Eukaryota; kingdom Metazoa; phylum Chordata; class Aves; order Strigiformes; family Strigidae; genus Athene; species Athene noctua. Next base: position 78,497,243 of record NC_134037.1, read on the forward strand.
GATGCTGAGTGATGGAGCATAGGCTCAGGCATGTTGTTCTGCGTTGCAGACATCATGGCTTTACCATTACCAAAACATATTCAAGTCTTCTGAAGCAGTTTAAGCACTTGGTTGATCAGGTTCAACCATGTGCCCTCTTCTGACCTCCCATATCTCATCATGCTTCCACTCTCAAGGGCTCATGTCTACATTTTGAAGTCTGGTTCGAAGTCTTCATTTGCTGCTCACTCCCATAAAGTGAGTATTACCCTCCTTTGCACTGTTGGTTTTTTGGGGGTTTTGTTTGGTGTGGGGGTTTTGGTTTTTGTTTGTTTGCTTGGTTTGGTTTTGTGATTTTGTTTTGTTTTGTTTTGTTTTTTCTAGAATGCTTTGGTAACTTTGGTTTGAGATGTGTTGCTTTTGATCACAGAGCAAGTGCTTTTGGACCCTTCAGGTGTCTGGCCTTGAATTCTGCTATGTGTTGCATATGCCTACCAGAGCTGTTCTGGAGGCTGCAGCCATCAACTCCACAGTGCAACACTGCTTTAGCACATTTGGCTGTGCCTCTGGTGTCAAGGCTCCACTTAGTGCCTTGACACCAGAGTTTTGATAACTAAAAGTGGTGTTTCCTGGGAGCAGCTCTTTGATTCTTTTATCACTGGTACAAAACTTCTTATTATATAAAGCAGTGTATTTTCTAAGCCTCTGTAGCAGGAGTCATCTTGCTCCAGCCATGGATTCATGGGCAGAAGATGCCAGTGGGATGCCCTGGTTGCAACAGCTGCTCATAGAAGTGTGTCTGTTTAGCAAGTACAGATGGAAAATGCTGTTGTTTTTCCCTCATTGATCACTGTCCAAAGCATCTGAGGCTCCAACAGAAGAGCCAGAAAGAAGCAAAGTTGCTGTTCCTACAGCTTTGGTACTTCCTATCACATTTCAATTTCTTTAGAAGTTACCATGCTGTACTTCAGGCTCAGCATTGTAGCTGCATTGGCCCCTCATGACAGGCCTGTTCTGGCATAGGGGTGGCTGCAGGGACCTGCAGCAAGCTGTTCTGCTCAGGTGTAGGAACACACAAGTTTCTGCAAGCCTAGGGACCTGTTCATCCTTTAACTATGCCTTTTTTTCCTTTTTCTTTCTTTCCCTGTTGTAGGTGACTGGAGTACTCTATGCAGTTCTTCTGTTTCAGGCAGATAAAGACATCTGTAACTGCCAATATCTACCGGCCCCGTCCCTCTGCCATTTTTCTTTTTGTTTCACACAGACTTTTACAAGTGGCTCCCTCTCAAATTTCTGGTGAAAAAAATAATGTCAGCCAAACCTGTAAATCTGTTTCCCTCTGAAGGGGGAGGAAGACACCATAGGCACAGGAACGCCGCTGGAGAGGCTGAGGAGGGCACGATCGCAATTAGGCTGAACAATTACGGCAACTTCCCCCGATTCCTCATCTCCTCTCTGGGTAGGGTGCTCCTCCACTGTCCATACAGCCTTCCCAAAGAGGGTTCTCTTTGATGGTCCGCTCTTTCCAAAAACAGTGAGTTTGTAATGGGAATTAGCCCCCACTTGAGGGGCCCCGTTTGTCCACTGACACTTCATCAGCTCAGGGTGTCATTGCATTATTTAGTCAGCTCGCCAGCTAAGGCCTTTTTCCTTCCCTTTTCTGCTTTTGCTCATGATAAAGCATCATTGCCAGGAGTGATGTCAAGGTGCTGCCTGCTCCAGAGGCAGCTTCAGCTGAGATGTTTCAAGGGGACGTTGCCACTGGCCAGCCACCCTCACTCCTCAGTCACAGCCCAGCGTGCTGGTGCAAGCTGCCATCCCTTCCGGAGGACTGGGTACACTGGACCCCATCCCCGTGCTGGAAGCACCACCGCATCTGTGGGGTGGTGGAGGCAGCCGGGCTCAGGGTTGGCTCTTGGACTGCTGCTGGCTTCTGCGTAGGAGCTAACAACCTCTCATTTATGGACACCTTCCCTTGGAAATTGCCCCCGAAACCTGGCCTGGCATCAGCCACTACCCTGACAGCTCACTGTGATGGGAACGTTGCAGCTCTCTGCTTAAACGGGCACCGTGGCACAGCAGACAGCCTCTTCTTTCCAGGGTCCTCCGTTTGCACCTGTGCCTAATTACACCTGCAGGCAGAAATGCTGAACAGAAGGATGTGCCTGAACAGCTAGGCCACGCTCTCAGAAAGCTGCTTAAATTGCTATTTTGGTCTCTATCACTCCTCAGAAACCTTCTCTTTGTTTAAAGGCAGTTAAGATCTCGCTAAGTAAATCCAGCAGGTGCCTTGCTGCTGCCTCTGTGGGTAATTGTCTTTCCTTTTCCTGCCTGTGATGAGCTCACTGCTGAGAACTTACCATGTGGGGTGCCATGGAGGGCTGCACCAAAACCTCCTGGTCCCCGCTCCCCTCCTCTTCCACCCCACTGTGCTTGCCTTCTCATGGGCTCTTGTTACAGGAGATGTGTTATTTTTCCTTGTGTGCAAAGCTCCTCCTTTTCAAAACCCATAAACTCACGACCGCTCACATGGTGGGGCCCAGACTGGCTGTGCAGCCAGGAGTGGTTTATTATGAGAAATCGTCTGTCGGCTGCTGCAGACTCGCAGCAACATAAACGTGTTGTCTGCAGAAACAACAGAGAAGCAAGGGGAGGCAGGGAGAGATTAGCTGTGAGTGGGAGGGTGAAGATATGGGGAGCGGAGGTCAGAGGAAGCGTAGGTTTTAAAACAAGACCAGAATGTAATGCCATTGCTCTGTGATATTTTCTTTTTAAGTAAAAAGGCAGATAAAACTGGCAGGTTTTAAGATGGGCAAGCGTCCAGGAACTCCTTCCAATGCTAGTAACTTATTTGTATCAGTTCTGTCACCCACTTCCCGTCACCACTGTTCACTGGGGCATTGGGAGAGTGCCGTGGCGGCGCTGGGTCGCTTGTATCTCAGCTGTCAGATCACGAATAGTAGTTGCTATTTTTTGAGACTCGGTGTAAATTGGACAAAAATCAGTGGGTCCTTGTCTGGCCGCTGACCAAATCAAAGCCTCACCTTGGTGTGGGAAGCCTCAGAGAGGGTTTTAAGTACTGAATATTTGTCACTGACTTTGCAGGCTCCATTGCTCTTACCCCTAATCTTCCTCACTTGCTCATGCTGTGCATGCAGAGGCAGGGAGGGATGATAATGGACTTGCAGTTGTACTTGCTGTTCCCATAACAAACGGCAGGATCCTCACATAAATTGTTTGAACATGTAACACTGCTCTTATTTCTTAACGATAAGGGCTTAGGAGCTGCCCTTTTCCAAAATGAAAGAAGCGAACTAAATGTTATCTCTTTGTTTTAAAAAATGATCCCTGCAAGTACAACAACAAAAAGCCATTACAATGATTCTTAAAGGTCTTGCAAGCTTTTATGGGAGAGATTTTCCACTCACCAAGTCTGGCTTTGCTCCTGCTCTCTCTTTCTCTTCCCAGCCCACATGGCTCAAGATTTTTAGGGCAGCTTGAGCTCCTAGATACAGCTGAGTTGAACAGGCTTACCCTGGAGGACATGTCAGAGGTCCCGAAGGGAGAGGTAACTCCTTTGGATACTGTGTCTAAAGCCGAGTGCTCTAGATCTTGCTCCAGTCCCAAGTGCATCCATCATCAATTTTACATCTATACTCAGTGTTTACACAGGTTTCTTGTTTATTATGAAATATTTACTTCAAGGCTCTGTATCTGCTGTTAAGCCCAACAATAGTATCTGTTGCTTATGTCAAGGAAATAAAATTTCACCATAACCTTTTGGTGCTATGGCACAGATCTCTTAGGTGGTGGGCTTGTGCCAAGCCAGGGCAAGCTGCCTGCTGACTCTTGCCTGGACCAGTGAACACAGTAGGGGTACATTATGAGCCTAAAAAAATAAACCCATCCGTTAACATGCATTTAACAGATCTATGTTTCTGGAAGTAGTAGGGAGAAATTTTAAAAAATCAGTTTGAGCAGCATATGCAGACATACACATGTATGCACATACACGTACACGTTTGCACTGATGAGTCTGACGTAAAAAAATGTGATGATGTGAAATCACTTTACTGCCATCTCAAGGCAGAGCTCGAGCCCTTGGAGTTAGTGTCACGATCTCTGAAACAGAAGGCCTGGAATCTTAACCCATCTGATTTCTGCATAGCCCTCCTAGCTTAAACATGCTTATGTAGGTTAATGCACGCACCCATTAACTTTCCCACTGTCAACTGAGGTTAGTGTAGCTGCTAAACGCCCTGCTGGGAGGGAGATGGATAGGCTCCTCCAGATGCCATCTTGATGCTGCTTTTTTTAGTTTAGCCCTGGGGGATGCAGATCCTAGATAGCTCTCCTGGAGCTGTGTGTGGCCGTGCAAAGCAGTCAGTAGACATGCCTCTCTCACACTTTAGATTTCCAGTGTAAAAACACCCCATGCTATTCTTAGCTATATTAAGTGGAAATAACGTTTTTCTCGAAGTAGATAAGCATAGCTGCTTCACAGGTGGGGAAAAAGAGCCACTAAGGGCTTCAGTGATATGGACTGAGCCAGCTGCAGAGATGTGACTTGGCTCCCCAGTTATAAGAGTTGCTAGTCAGGCCTATGCCCAATCCCCTAGATCATGACAGAAACCTGAAGTGGGCACAGGGAGGTGCTAGGAATGGAGGGGAAGACAAGAGAAAAAGGGTGATGAATGAGAAGAATGAGGCATGTGAAGGCAAAGTCTTAATCTGTCTCCAGAGGCCTTTTGAACTAACTGAATGGCTGCTAATAAGAGTGACTTCCTTCAGTGTGTTCTGTATCATGTGTATACCATGGCTGTGACTTAGCGAAGTTTTTCCCCACACAAGACTGTATGGAGATGGTCATCATGCTGCATGTAGTAGAAAGCAGGTGGATTTACTTAGCTCTTTGGGTGGCAGAAATTGGGAGCATTTTATATTGTCCAGGTAGGAGTTACTATTCATGTATTTTTTACTGTCTTCCTTTGGATGTGTCACAGAATTGGTCTGTGCAAGGAGGAGCAGGGGGAGGAGGGGAGAAAGCGAGACATCTAGAGCCAATGCACATGGGAGGCATGGCTGAGTGATGAAGAGTGAAAGATGCTGACCAGGCTCAGGCCACACATGAAGGGCTGGCTGCCCTCCCTGACCCTCCCTAGCTGTGGAGAAAGACAGACCTCAGCAGAGCTGTGGCTGGAAGGGAGCACACTCTTTTCCACTCACATCCATGTGTGAGCACCATGAAACTGTGGGGTCAGTGCCATCTTCCAGAAGAAATCTCCTGTTGGCAAGGAGGAGAAGTGGGTTTTGTTTGGCCCTGTACTGAGTTGCTGGGAGTGCTGTGTTCCCAGCACTGAGCTAGATAGTTGAGTGGAAAGTCTTCCGGCTGCTGGACACCCGCTGCTGGAGCAGTTCCACCTCCCCTCCTTGAGAAACCAGCCTGTCTTGGAGGTGCAACCCACAGGTAGAGACAGGCTCTTGTGGGCTGGAAGCCCTTCCAAAACCTAAGCAAATTCTGCTGTGCTGAGGTGTTGCCACTTCATATGATTAATTTCTGAGCTCTTATTGACAATTACCCTAAATTAAAAGGAATTGGCCACTGGCTGCAGCACAGCGTTTTTACGTAGAGCCAACGGTGTTTTGGCAGTGGATAAGGAGAGGAAAGGAGAGATGTGCTGTGTCCTGACCTGGACCTCACTCCTTACTGCTTAACCTAGGTCTGTAGCGGGGAGAGCTGCGCTGCCCACCAGTGCTGCTCTGGATGTCTTCAGGGTCTCAGCACAGCGCTGTCCTGTACCTAACCCCTGTGCAGCCCAGGGGAGGACTCACCATGGTGTGGGGACATCCACCCGTGCTGGCCAGAGCAGACTACGTGGCTTCTCAGTGTGCTCAGTTTGGATCTAAACTCTTCAAAGCAGCTGCAGTGGGGTGGAGGTTTTGACTGTGCTGGCCTGGCCCTGGGGTGGTGCTGGGCTGATGAACCTTGTTTTCATGCACACACAGCCTCGGCTGCGCCTTGGGACTGGCAAGTTTTGGCGGCAGGGTGGCACGGGGAGGAGGGAAGCCCAGTGGGTCTGCCCGAGTGGGCCTCTCTTGCCTCTACTGACTCACAGGGCTCCGTGCTGGATGCCTGGCGTGGAGCCTGCTGCCATTCAGGAGAGAGGTAGTCATCCTCACGCGCCTGCACCTCCCTGCTGTTTGCACAACCACCTCATTCCCAGGCTGGGGGAGGTGAAGGCTGGACAAAAGCGCCTTGGACGGAGCCATGGCATCCCGAGCTCGGGGCTGTGCTCCCAGGGAAGCTGCTCCGTGCTGTCCTATTTAGACACTTTCCATTGCCTAATTGGAGTTGCCAGGGATTGCGTGTGTCATTCAGCAGAGCATGAAGGGACATGACAGCAACTGTCACGTGTATCTGGTCTTCCCTCTTCACCCTGAAAGAAGTGTGGACAGAGGAGTACCTGGGTTTATCGTCCCAGAGAAACGCAGGTGCAGACGTGTGTGCGTGCACCCGTGATGGCACGTGTTTAGAGGAGACACAATCAGATCTGTGCCCTTTGTGTGCAGCTGGAAAGGGGCAAACCTGAAGCAGCCGCTCTCTGCAGGCTGAGCTCAGGCTTGAAGGCAGCTCTGATCCTAGCCTGTTCCCCTGTGCTCTGCAACCAGTGAGCACAAACACAGGGGTGTGAGGACACGCAGCGCAGGCCAGCGTTTATTCGGTTTGCATGGTGGATTTTACTGGTTTTTGAGAGCAGGAATGCCGCCTGCTCATTCGCCTCCTCTAGTGCAGCTGCACCTCTCTGTCCCAGACCCAGCTGCCACAGCTTAGCTTTGCCTCAAAACACATTCTTGTGCTGGGTGCAGTGCCTCTGCGCTCTTGGATGGAGATTGGCTTTTAACTGCCTCTGCCTGCATGGCATCTGCTTCCCTCTGCCTTTTTAATCCTCTGCATTTTCCATAACCTAAAATAAACCAGTAACAAATCTGGGATGCACTTCTCCAGCCAAGGGGATGGATCTGGGGCTGTGGTGTTTTGCACCTACTGTGATTTCTGCAGCAGTCCCTCTTTCTTTTTCTTTTCTCTTCTTTTTTTTTTTTTTTTTTTTTTTTTGTTGCACAGAAGACTTGTGAGAAATGTATTCTTATGTCAGTAATACTCAAAGGGTGAAAAGAAAACCTGCCAGAAGAGACCCTTAAGAGTCTGACATATTATCATTCAGAGGAGAATTTTCAGTAGAATTATGCTGGAACTTTTCCAATAAATAAATTCTACAGACTTTTAAGGGAGAGCTTTTAGATTAATGGAAATATTACTTAAATTAAAATTCATTCCATTAAGCCATCAATTCCATTGACATTGCAGCATCATGTGTTAAATGTTAATGACATGCACAAATAAAAAAGGAAGAAACCTATTTGTTTTATTGTGCCAAAAGCTGAGTGTGGTCCATTGTGGAAAGTTAAATACAAGCCAGAGCGGGCACAAGGCAGGATCAACAGAATCATGGTTAAAATGCACTTGCAAAAGGTGAATTGCACAGTACTGTGTATGGAAATGTTAAGGAACACGTTTGGGCTTGTATTTTCAGTGCACTGATTTTTATTTTTTTTTTTGTCTCTTAGTGACTCCAAGAGAACACCTTCTGTGGCTTACAGGCTCTGTTCCTTTGTTTTTGGAGCATCACATAGAGGGGAGTGGATCCCAGACTCCAGATGGGACACGTCCTAGGCTCACTCTTGTGCCAAGGAAACTGTGGGCAGCTTGGAGGGGAGCTGCCAAATTCAAACCATGTCTTGAGCTCTCTGCACTTCCAAGATGAGCTCTCACAAGACTAGGTTTCATGCCACCTGCATCAGGACCTTCTGCTTCTAAACAGTCTGGGCAAACTGAGGGACAGCCTTTGGGCCTTTTGAAGCCTCTGCTTCCCATCCTGGTGAGGGGACATGGGCAGAGGGACAGGTGAGTGTGCGCAAGGGAAAAGCTAATTGGCTTCCACCTCTTTTGCCTTTTGGTATGATTTATGCTGGATTGCAAGAGGGGAGGCAGCAGAGGTTTCTACATTTTCTGGTATATCACTTGTCAGCAGGTGAGAGGGCTTTTGCTTAGGGTGGACGTGAACTTGGCCGATCTCCCACTGTAGGGGTTTTCCTCTTGAGCCATCCACAGTGGCACAAGTGTGTGACCTCGGGGGTCACCCCAGGTGTAGGCTCTGCTGTTGGTGCCCAGGGAGGAGGTGGGTCTCCAGCAGATGGGAAGGACTGTGACACTTCTGGAAAGTGTGGCTCCTAGTAGCAGGGCCACGGGGAGCAAAGACGTATTAGGCTAGCCCATGGGAATGCTGCCACATCAGAGTCACTGGTGCTCCCCACTCCTGAGAGTCTGCTTGGGCTTCTCATGACAGCTGTTGTATTGCAGTACACTGGGGTACCTCATGGCCTCACGTTGCTTTGGAGAGCCTGGCTGTCGTTTTGGCATCCAGGTGCAAATAACACTGGGGATTTTCCCTGAATCTTTGCTGGAAAGCGGGTGGGTTGCCAACTCAGGGGACAGAGTCCAGCATTTAAAGCATCACTTACAAACACAGCCCCCTGCAAACCTCAGGACTGAGGGCTCTGCATGGGCTGGAGAAGGATTTCAAGGCAGCATCTAAATGTGCCTAACTGCAGTGAAGCTACTTAGTGACTCAGTTCAAGCTGCAATCCGTAGACTGAAGCACACTATTCAGCAGAACAAACCAGCACAGAGATTGAAAGGTGAGAGGGATCATTGCCCATTGGTATCTTCAATACCCATATCAACACCCACGGTCAGGATAGCTCCAGTAACAGCAATCTAGGTGATAGCTACCTCTCACCTTTCAGAAGAAAAACTAGCTGCTGTTATTGTGGATACAGGAGCTGCATCTCATGGAAAGCTCCATCTATCCCATGGAAAGGAATGAGCAGGTTTACCTGGCGCTCATGGCAGGCTCCTCTTGCTGCATTTGTCCTTTACTGAAGGTGAAAGGGTCTTAGGGCAGGAGGCCAGTTCCCAGTTAAAGGCTACATGCACTGCAAGGCCAGGCATTAGCCTCTCCCAAACCTGGAAAGAAAGTTTGACCTGGAGCTTGTTCCATCATTCCTGACTCCTTGGTCTGCGCAGCAACAGGTTGGGAAAAACACTGGATCAGATTTCATGTCCCCCATGCAGTTTGGGGAATGTTTGTAGCAAATGGAGAAATGACTTAATTTGATGTCTAAGGTGGCTTTAAGTGAACAGAAAACCCAGGTAGGTTACTAACATCCCTGGGTTTCTCATGCCTTCTTCTCAGGCGTTTCTATGCAAAATGAACAGTGTTTTTCTTCCTGAGACTAAGGATACATTCCAGGCCGAGTTCCAAGGTCAAGTCATTCATTTGGCCTTCTCCATCTATATGAATTAATGGTCTTCAGCACAAATTTGAAACAGTGCAAATGCATCATTGCTAGAGCATGTTTTGAGAACAGCTTCAGGAGCACCAAACATATCGTTACTTGTACAGAGGCAGGGTTCCCAGACATTACATTGTGATTGCTATTTCTGCTCACTTACCACCGCGGCTTCCCAGTCTCTCTTTTTTTCCAGGTTACTCCTTTGCCACAGAACAAGTATTTATTTTTCATCAGTAGCATAAGATGTATTTTTCCTTGGATTCCCTTGAGTATTCCTTGCTTGTGGTCAATGAAAGGGAAGTTCTCAGCAAGCCTGACTGCTACATGTTGTCACATCTACTATTGCATAGCTCGATTTCTCAGCATCCTGAGGGTAGGGGTGGACTTTCACTCACTGGTACTAGAGTTCATGTCCAGTGGGTTTTGTTCCTCTTTTTGCCCTTAGCAAAAAGCTAAAGGCTCTTCTCCACATTCTCATGAAACTGTTCTTGCTTTCATATTTCCCTCTTGCTCTCCTCGGGTCCTCGGTTTTGGTTCAAAGGGACCTTGTGCCAGCAGACTTCTTCACACCTGGTGCAACCCGGGGACAATTCACTCCCAGGGAAAGAATGGGCAGTTTGTACATTCCCATCATCACCAAGGGCTTCCTGCAATGGAAAATAGCTCAAGGTTTCCGAGGCTCCCTTCTCCCACAACAGAATTAGCCTGTGGGCAGATGTACAGTCAGCACATCTCTATTTGTCTTGGCCCTGAGCCCTCTGCAGGCAGTATTGTCATCTTTGGGAAACCACTGAATCGCCTTGTACTACCCTCTGCTTCCCTGCACTCAGACTGTCTGCTTTGCAGGACCCTGCATGCTCAGTGCAGTCCTAGGGTGAATTTAGTCCTTTCCTTTTGAGCAGAGTCTTTTCTCCATCAGGCCCCACTTTTTTGGCTGTAGTTGCCATTTGTCACACTCACAGTGAAGGGCCTGCTTATAGGCCTGTACTGGTACATGCAGACTGTTTCTCGTTTAAGAAATGGGCATGGCAATTCTTCCATCTCTCCTAGGGGCATTCTGAAGAAAACATGTTAAATTATCCTGACCTCTGGTCTGTATGATTAGTATATGTGATTACTGCATGTCAGCCAGGTAGACATATGTAGCAAGGCAGTGTAGGATGGCCCTTCTAGCTATGGGACGACTCATCATTAAAAAATGCTCAGTGGTAACTTTGATCTGAGAGCAGGGGCAGACCTTGCACTTTCCTGGTTCATCAGGAACACCCATACTGCTTGAGAGCAGGAAAATATCTCCTGGGGGTCATGCAGTGGTGGGAAGCCGATGTTCCATGGGGGAAGAGCTCGGACTCCATCCAGTTCATCTATGCAGCAGTCACTTGTAATCATTGCTAATCCAATGAGAGTAATAAGTAGGTATGGACTCCTGCATGGATTTATTGGTCTGAGGGGATACCACTGGCAGAGATAAAGCAAGGGACAATATTTACCAGAAATAAATGTTGACATTTATGGAAACCTAGAGTGTGTGTTCACATATATTTTGAATGTTTTTGTGAGAGTTACCTAGGAAGCCTCCATTATGGGTATGTTTCCTAAAGGGTAATAAATTTTTCTTTTAATCTAATAATCTAAAGGGATAGATTAAATTAAAGGTTCATTTAAAAACTATTTCTTTTCTCCTGGAAGGTGAATAATATTTTTCACTTACACTGCTGCAGTCCATCATAATGTGTTTATTTGAATGTGTAATTTGGTTATCTGGCGTTACTTCAAACTCAGTATTATTCATTTCTGATGAGCAAAGAACAATTTGGGCCCTAGTCCTTTATATTAGTCTCATAAATTAATCCCAGTCGATAAAATTTTGCGCCACTGATGTTGACAGAAAAACTGCCATGGACGTCATTTGGGCCAGGGTTTCACCTGCTACTTATATGCTTAAACACACATCTAAGGGTTTACAGAGTCCACATTTTACTGACCTGCTGTGTGCCAGGGGCTCTCCTCATGTTCAGCCAGCAACTCCTATCCTCCAATAGTGATGTGAAGACCTCAGCAGAACAAGTCTACTGAAAAAAATCAAAGTCCTGTTGTAAAATCCTGACCTGCTTTTCATCTTCTGAGAGTTGAACAGGTTAAAGGAGTGAAATCTAGGCTGTCCACACTGTTTGCACGTGGTGGTTCCTCAGGGTTAGTGTTTCCCTGTGCAGTCAGGCAGGGATTGATTTTTGTTTGTATAGGTCTATCTCACAGCAGCAGAGAAAGACATTATAAACATGGGAAAATCTGATACGGAAAAGCTGGCAAGGGAAACTGTTCAGTCTTTTAGGACTAATATATATGCATGCATTTAATGAATGGTATATTATGTAGCCCAGAAAAAATGTATTGAAACATATCAGAATTGTGAAGTGAAACATTGGGCTATGGATGGATGGTGTTTCCTGACTGAATAAATATCCTTTGTGGTTGGCTTGGGTTTATTTTATCTCTTTATTTTTCACTCTCACTGTTCAGTAGGGGGTTTTGGGTTTCCTGAACTCTGCAGAGGATCAGTCATTTTCTCCCTGTGGCATTCTCAGCAAAGTATCTTTATTCTGTGCATATTCACAGCTGACTGGGTGCACTGAAGTGCTCTTATTCTTTTGGTTTCCTGAAAAACTTAGTTGTAGAGAGGAAAATCAAAAAAGAAGGTCAGCTAACTGGGCAGGTCCCGGTAGGGAACTCAAGGGCCTTGCTTTTGTTGAAATTGCTTGGAGCTTCATGATGTTAATCTTTTCCACCTGATAAGTTAGCCAGATACAAGAGGTCATGCTTAGTTTTTACTGAAAGGAGAAAATGGTTGGTTTGTTGTTTGGTTTTGGTTTTTGGTTTTTGGTTTGGGTTTTTTTTTGAATGCAGGATGGTCTTCTTTACAAAAACATACAAGTCCTGACCATAGCCAGAACCAAAGAGCAAATGACAGTGTCTTTGCATCCAGATTTCTGCCAGCACTAACATAAAATAGCCTTTTTTTTTTTTTTTTTTGTCTGTTCTGGGCATCAATTCCCAGTTCTTCTTTCCTTTTTTTTTTTTTTTTTTTTGTGTGTTCTCTGCTTCCCTGGACATTTGCCACTCTGCTGCAGACACAAAGCAATAACCAGATAAGCTCTCCCCTTTGCACCTGCATTTACTTGCCTGCATTTAGGATGGTCGTGGGGAAGACTCTTTTGCAAGGGCTGTGTGTGAAGGACAGCAACTGCATCCAAATATCAAGAGTCTGTGTGCACAAAGTAGAGATTGTTTTCCCTCTGCTTCCAACAGAACCTACCTACTCTGCAAATTAATCTTTGGATGTCTGAAGATGGGCACCCAGAAAATGAGGTACAGGCAGTGGCAGTGTGTGACCAATTAGGAGGAATCTGTTGCAGCCAGGGACAGTATCCATTTCTGAACTCATAGGCAAGCAATACTCACTGACATTAGTGGGAGCACAATGAGGGCCCAGCTTGCCCACAGTTACTATATTAAAAGACCTGTAACTCAAAAGGTCTTGGATGAAATTTATTATTCTGCACCCAACACATCAGTTTGCAGTGACATTTATCTCAAGACAAACTCTGAAGAAGTGATAAGCTAATGGAACGCAGGGAAGGGAAAAAAAATTATTAAATCTAGGTAATTTTATTAATTATTTTTTAAATACCTGTGGGTAATTTTGTTCTGATTCCACAGAAACAGCTCTCTTTTGCAGAAGGAATTGCAGATCCCAGAGAGTTTCCAAAACAAACCAGTCTCTAGGAAGATTTTATCATGGAAACCGTTTTCATTGTTAAGTAAAGAGACATTTCCTCTTATTTCTTATCACCGATATAGGTCCTTAGCTGGCCTGCCAGAGTTTCCTAGTACTCTATTGATCTGTTGATGGTGCTAGTCAAGAATATTGCCCCCTCTGCTATCTCCAGATACATGTCTGTGTTGAACATGCATGTGAAATGGCTTCTTCGAACACTGTTCTGTTGCTTTTTTAGTTTAAGAATTAAAATGGAAAGCACATTCACTCCTTTGTGTAGAAAGAAAAATGGAAATGTTATTTTTAAATATTTAAAGTGGTTAAAATAGCAATCAGCACAAAGTGACTTTGGTCCATTTTTTAAAAGCAACCCCCCAGTGGCAGGTGAACTACAGGCCGATGTACTTGGATTCAATCTTCCTTCATATTTTGATGAGATTTTGGGGCTTTTTTGTTCATTTATGGTAATGCATCTAATTATGCTTTAAGAAAGTTAGAAATTAAGACAAGATATGCTGCTTGTTTAAAAGTATTTTGCATAAATGCAGTGACTTAATTTTCTGTAATGCCAGAGATTGATAATGCAGTCTAGAAGCTAATAAAATGCTGGCATATCCTCTGAAAGCTTTTCTTCCATTGATAAATGTCCTTGCTGCCACAGATATGTGCATCTTTGTCCAGTTTTGTCCAGCTGTGTGCTGTAGTACAGAGCCATCATTTTATTCTTTAGGCAGATAAAAGTCCTGAATGTATAGGCCAGTAATTTGTTATACTTACTGGCCTGATAGAGATTTCTGAATGTTACATAGACATATCAGGACAGGGCAAAGAGATTTGGATAGTCTGATGATCAAAATCAACATGTGTAAGAGCACTTACTGTGCAGCATTTTGTTTTTTTTTCTAGCCCAAATCTAGCTAACACTTCAGATGTGTATGTAAGTAATAACTAAGATATGCTTTCATAACTGCAAATGGCAACCCTGCAAGGATTATACTGCACTTTTGGCAAATGATGTTTTCTCCAAAAACAAGTCGTTTAGAAAAATCATGAATTATTTAACTTGTGCTTCTACAAACAAAACACACTGAAATTATTATTTTCTCTCTTCTTTTTGATGTTTTGTTTAGAAGCCTGTTTTTTGTCATATTCTTCCTTCTAACTCGGTTTGGTAAGTGTGTTACAATATCCTCCATTTGACGAGTCTTCTACAATACCCGTCAGAGAAATGGTGGCTAAAAGGAGTCTGGGAAAGTACTTAGGGCTGTGAGAGTGTTTTTCTTATTTGCTGGGCTAGCTTATTATGTGGAGTTGAGGCAACAAAGGAGATTTCACTTCTCCGGTCCCTCAGCTATTTCGAGAGTACAGGCAGAAGTGCCGCTGAGCCAATGAGAAACCCCACTGCGTAGGGGACACTAGGACAGATCTGTCCATCCTCATGTGAAGATGTGGCCTCAGATGCCTTGGGTCAGCTTTTTGGGGGAGCAGGGAGCTAACAGCTCAGCAGGAGCAATGGTGATGCCCAGGTCTGTAGAGATCCTACTCTCCAGTGGTTGGGGAGGGGCACACCCCCTGAGCCCCCTCAAAACAATAGACCCAACCCTGTGTGGGTTGGGAGGTTGGGTGGTCAATGTCCATGGAGGTTGAGTGACCAACATTCAAGGGCTGCCGGTGATGAAATGCTGCAGTATCTTGAGGTCAGACAGCGACCTATTAACCAAGAATAAGTTGAAGGTCTTGATGTGCCATAGTAGGGGGCCAAAGTACACATCAGTGATTAAAATCAAGTGTTGCTTGTGGTAGCTCATAAATACACCACTTGCCCCCTCCCAGTAGACCTAGATACTGGGCAGTTTTAACTCTGTTTTAATACTGCTATATATATGACTGAAATCATAATATTTATGCAGGGTAGTTTTTCAAGAAGCTTACTGGATGTGAAAACAAGTTCCTGGGTTTTCCCCTTTCATGGAAGCAAGCTGAAGGTCAGATTTACAACGTTTCAAGCTACATTCTGTGCTCATTTACACAGCTGTAATCTTGAGTTATGCCACCGAGGACAAGCAATTGCTCCAGACTTACAGGGATATAACTGACAGCAGAATTTAGCTCGGGGTTGCCAAAGCTCGACAGAAAAGGAGCTGTGAGGGTGGAATTTGATGTTCAAGAAGTAGCTTGCACATATTCAAGGAATGCAGGAGCCCAAAGATTTATTAGCAGTGTTTCGCAGCATTATTGAAATTAGGCTTAATTATCTGTGTAATTTGCTGGAACCAGCATTTTAGCATTTTTGATCAAGTATATGCCATTAATTTTAAAAAGGGATGTACCAGGCTACTCTCAAAACATGAAATAAAAAGATTTAAAAAGAAAGCTCATGATTACTAAGCTGTATGTCTCAAAAACTTCAGAGGTTGTTGGTGGTGGAGTCCCTCTCCCCACTTTGCAAACAAATAGTCCATTTGCAGTTTATTCATATGGAAGAAAGTTCACATCACCCGAGAGGGTTATTCCAGCAAGAAGGGAAAGGAAACATCTCCTCATTCCCAGGCTTGCCAAGCTCTGCCATCCCTCTCCCTCCTGTCCTTGCTCCAGCCCCATGAATACCACCTGGAAACAGTGCTGGCCGTCCTTTGGAGGAGGGAGCAGAAGACATGGACCTCTGAGCAATAACCCACCCACTCCTTTGCAGTGACAAAAGCGCAAGGCTCCTGTTCAAACCCGTACTCCGTCCTTTCCATTCAGACACGCTCCACAGGTACCACTCGGTTCAGAGGTATCAGCTCCATGCCTAAACCTCTGTTTCTGCACTGCCTTCTTGCCAGCCCTCTGGCGAGGTGTAGTCCTTGGTTGCCTGAGCTCCCGGCAGAGAAGGATGTTCTTGTGCTGAAAGAAGCAGCCACACCAGACAGCGGACCTTGTTTTTGTGCTGGTTTCTGTGGAAACTTTGGAAAAGACCCTTAGCCACTCTCTGTTATGTATTAAATAGCATTAATGATGATTCCCTCTTTCCAAAAGAGTGCTTTGAGGATACAGTCATTAATATATATGAATAGCTTGAAGCTTACATGAACACTGTAATGTTGAGGGCTAAAGGAATGCCAACACAGCCAGGTTATTAGCTGTCATTTTGCCAAACCTCTGTCCAAGCAAGCCTTTGTTTTTGGGACAGCTGCTGAGTGGTGGTTTCCTGTAGTCAGCACTTCTCTAGTTCAGATTTTTTTTTTTTTTTTTCATTTATATCTTCTCACTCCCTGCCTCCATATAAGTCTCCAGCAGCACTGAAGGTGGTCAGTATGTCATTTTGGGAGGCAAGCAGTAAATACAAAGAGGGGCAATACTGTTACTGAAATGTTCTATGCCCTGGCTCAAATGACAGAGAAGCATCAACTCAGACTTTCCCAGTAAATGATTAACTTCTGTTTGTGCAGAGGACAGAGCCATGGTAAGAATGCAATTAATTACGCCAGCAGCCCAGCCAGGCCAGCAGTCAACGGTGCTCTCACTTGCAGCTTCTGGCTCTGCAGGTCTGATTTGAGAGTAACTAATTAAACGCAGGTGCAGGCTAGAAGACTTGTTGAATTAATGCACAGTGTCTTCTTTTCTGTGTTTCCAGGCATTTGTAGCTCACAGGAAAAGAGCAGGCGCTTGATGCTGCAAATAATAATAGAGTGCTGATGATGGAGGTAATTAATCCTTTATTATTCTGGTGTGATAGGCTGCTGCTAGGCCTGTCATTCAAGTACTTCTCATGCAAAAACGTGTCTCAAAGGTGAAAGAACACGGAGTAGGTGAAAGACAGAATAGCGTTTCAATGGATTTTCTGGTGTTATGGGCACAGATACATCTTCAGATTCTTGGCAAGACTGTCAAGACCCAGTAGTTAAAACTCAAGACTGGACATTAACTGCACTATGTTCTGGGCTCTTTGACTTGCCAAGGCAATTTCAGCAGGCAGCTGTTTAAAATGAAAATTCAGGCTGGTTCAAATGATGCACAGACATGGAAGAGAAATGTAAGGCCATAACTGTGGCTCACTGAGGTCTTTCTTTGCTCTTTTACTGCTTCCTGGACATCCTCTGTTGGCCACTGTCAGTAACAGGCTACTGACTTCAGTGGTCCTTGGATTAATCCCAACACTGCTCCTACTGATGGTGCAGAAGCTGATGGTCTTGCCATAAGGGATACTGGCTTTGAGTAAAGGTAACATGAATGTCTAAGGAGCTGCAAAAATAACAAATATTATTTCAGATTATATATTACCCATAACAAATGCTGCAAAATGGTGTTTGTTGCTGGTACCTTTCTGTTCCCCAAATAACGATCCCTACTGGTTCAAATCAAACTCCAGGACTCAGATATCTTTTCCAGTTAAAATTAAGCGTGAATTATGAAGATGTTGACCTTCTGCTCTCTCTATTGTAATTTACTTATTTGTAATACTCCTTCCTCCCAGGCACAGGAATTTTGCGAGTATATGAGGTGGCAAGGAGGAAATAACTTTCTGTGGTAGAAGCTCCACGGAGTGCCAAGCATTAGGAGACTTCAGCCTCAACACAAGGAAAAAAACCCAAACATAATGTATATATTCATTTTAAAGACAGTAGTGATTTCATGCTCTTCTTATTACTTCATGATGAGAATGGTCCCAACTTATTAGGAATGTTTGTAGTGAGAAAATAATGCTGAGTCTAATAAATGGATCGGATAGGACAGACTGTTATTCAGTGTGGAAACCAAACACTGCCATATTGTACAGATTTGGTGATCTGGAAGAATTGTACTTGCCTTACAGAATGCAGCTCAAAAGCTGAGTGCATGAATATGGCAGTTCTCTGGTTTTTAATGCAGAGAATTTTAAGACAGAAACACTGCTTATAGAGTTTTCTAAAGGATTCTGATCGACTTACCTAAGTTCAGGAAATCATCAATAATTTACTATCCTGCCATATTTTCCAGTGACTTTTGTTTTTCTTGCATCACAATTCTTAATCCATTAGAGTCAAACTGTATTCAAGTATCTAGATGAGGGGTTTACTCTGCTACAGATTTTAATGCTTACTCCATGTTAGGGGGATAGATGAGGGCTGTTCTTAGGGCAAGGATAGTTTTGATTCTTCTTTTCCTCTTTGCTAGTTACCTGTGGTCCTGACGGAAATTTTACACAGTGAAGTGTTTGCCCTCACTGGGCACACAAAAAGTTTGAAAAAATGTTTTTCTACCACCATTTGTATTTTACAACATCAAGAATCTTTGCTGATCCACTCCTGGCTGTTGGCCCTGACGGGAGAGAGCTTGGGAAGGGTGAGGCCCTAAATTACTCCTCAGCTCATAGGAAATTTAGTTGTAGTGCGTGTGTGTGCATAACCATGTGTTGTGCCTATAACAAGTATGATTTTTGTTTTCTGAACACCATGCCTCTGAAATGTCCAGGAAGCTGCTCTTTGCTGCTGACAGTTGCTACAGAGGCGATGGCAGCAGTGAGATGGGTTTTGTTCATGTCTTGTCTTCATTAATTTCCAGTGTGTCGTTTCAGCTGAAAATATGCAGTTGCTGTTAATGTGTTCAAAAACATGATATTGGCTAGGCGACTATTTATGTCACAGTAAATATTTGATGAGGAGGTGTGTTATTTTTAGCCACAATCACAACATATTATTGGGATTTATAGGCCTGAAATGTCATCTAACACATGATCATTTGTTACCTTTACAGTTTCCTGAGGGTTTTTTCCATTTTCCTTCATAATTTGTGCTGGAGAAGTGGTGATTCAGAGATTGTTGGTATGAACAGTTGCACATAAGCTTCATAGTAGGGGAAAACGTCAAGCCTCAAAATCACGGGTCCCATGCTGATGAGGGATGCTGCAGCCACTGAAGCAATAAACCCAGAAAGGCTGTGCAAATATGTGAATGTACAAACGGATCTCAAAGCCGTGATTTTCATATTCCAGCAATCACTGCTGTAGGAGTGTATGACTGACAGCACAAAGGACTTAGATTTACTGTAGAGAGATGTAAATTGATAAGCCAGTAGACAGCCATCATTCTTCCTTTATTCTCTCTCTGCATCCCATGTCTTTCTCTGCTGGCATAATCAAAGCTGACATAGTGCAATGCAATACCAAGTTATATTTTTTGTAATTATAAGACAGTACATGAGATCTGAGGGTGTTATTCAGGAAATGGCACAAAGCTCACTGAAATACAGGTTTTCAGAGTGATCCTCTGATAATATTGTTTTTCACATAGATTCTTGGTACTCAGACTCTACATCTATGTCTTTAAGTTGTCTGGGTGCTTTAAGAAGGGATAAAGACAGTGGAAAAATTGAGGTTGCTTTTCCTTTTGCACAGAAGAAAATGTATGAAGCATGAGATACTAGTTTTCTTTCCCTTCATCCTCAGCTGAGCCTGAAGCATTCTGCTGCACCATACATGTTTCTAAAAAAGTGGGGGGTAGGTGGATTTAAGGGGAAGAGAGAAAAGAAGTCAGGAAACCAAAACATAGAGATCATCTGTAAAGGCCTAAAAGAGCAATCAGCCTCCCCCTTAGCACTGGCTGGTGTGGCAACCTCTTGTGTCTTAAGGTCAAAGGGTCCTTCTCTTCTGATCCATCTCATTAGTCTCAGCTGCCTCTGACGAACTGCAACATTATTAGATCTAAAGAGAATGGACTATGAGATACAATAATGTTGTTATGATGCAGATACACTTGGAAATCTCATTTTTGCTCAGGCCTGAAAAAGTATGGTAAAATCTGAACTCTAATATTGCAGCTCTTTGACCTCAAACACATACACTGAAAATTCAGATCCCATCTGGATTCAGTGAATGTGAAACTTGGAAGAAGGCAAATGAATGAAGCTTTCCTCGCTCTGGAGCTCCAGAAGGGAGGTACTGCAGACCTTCTGGACAAATCCCGGGGCCGTGAGTAATTTTCCATATACTTTCACTTAAAAATTCTCTAGTTTTTTTATTTAATTAATCAAAAGAGCAAAGAGAAAGAAAAATGACATTTGGATTTTTTACTTTAGTCATATTAGATTGAAAATAGTAGGGAAAAGGGGATTATTTCACTTGTTAAGGAAGAGATTACTACTTTCCTTCCAAACACTGTTATGTCCTTCTGTGTCAGCCTCCCTCAGACTTACTTGCACTTCCAGAAACAAACTGAGAAACCTATAGCTATATGTCATGGACGTTTACGTGCAGGCCTCGTCTCCTCACTGGTGCACGGAGTCATCCCATGGACAGGAAAGCACATTTCTGTACAGTACCCGTGCATAGGCTAGAAGCCCATAAAGAGAGAGTAAGTGGGATGAGCTGTATACTTTGCATGTAAAATTTGATGGAGTAGTCTCATACTTAGCCAGAATGCAGTTCAAGATCTTCCTCTTGCCTTTGCTAAATTTGGGCTGCCTTTTGTGCTTGTTTCAGTCCCCTCTACAAAGATGGGAAAAACCTCCCTTCATGATAGCGTGGGTTAATTTATTTATTGCTGTGAAGGGTGCCATAGAGTCATCGGCAGATACCAAAGCAGAACAAGTCCTTGTTATTCGCACAAAGACTCTGATATTTGCCTTGACCTACTCCCTGCTCATTTGCCTAAATGGATTCTCACAGACTACACCATTGGCTTTGCTCACTGGGATCTAGGCTCACGATATCTCAAGTCTTGCTTTGCCTCGCCTACTTACATGCACAATGATCATAAGGTAGAAAGCAAGGTATTTCTCTCCCTTTCATCTTTAAACAGGGAACTTCTTACATCCAGTAGCTCCTCTGCTTAAATATAGATAACAAATAGTTTCAAAGAGGCAGAACCGATTTATTTTTATTTTTCTTTAAGCAATTAATTCAGGTGCCAGAATTAGGAGCCTGTTTGTGCTAAATTGCCTCTGTAGTTGAGGGAGAAGGAGAAATGTTTCCGAAGGGAGATTTAGATCTTAGGTGCCCTTTGGAAGTGCCTAGTTCCTGATGCAGATGGTACGTGATATCAGCATCTCAATTTTAAATGCTTCCAATTAAGCAAGATGGACCCAGTGCTCTTCATAATGTTGGGAACTTGCTGAGAAGATGTAAGGAAAGGCTGGTCATGCACTCCTGTCAAAAAGCAGCTCCTTGTCTTATGGCAACTCATGGAGTTAAAAAAGAAAGAAAAGAGTTTGAGCTAGTGAATAAAGCAGCATGTTGAACTACTAATAACTTAAATGAGAGTGGCTGTCTGAAATATTCTTAGAGATCAACCCCACGTGACTCCCATCGGGCTCAGGGCTGTTTAAATCTTTCGCTTGCATGCATTGATGCATTATTGCTGCTGTCATTGTAGGACTCTTCACTGGAAACTGGATTTTTGGAGGATTATAGAAAGTACTTTGGAAAAGGACAGAAATTTCTCTGTAATTCTTGCACTGCATACATAGCTCTGTAAGAGCTGCCCAAACGGACACTGCCAAATGGTTTTGCATAGGTCACTGAAAAACTCTTTGGAATAGCTATGCTGACTTGTTATGAGCACAGATTAGTTTCAAATGCATGCAGAAAAGATGCAAAATCTTATTACCAATTTCCTAGGCCATCCAATTCACAGGACACTCATGCCAAAAATGTGTTTACTGGACTATTTTCTTAACAGGGTCATTATATTTCCTTCAAGGTAATTCTTAAAGAAAGGGTTTATTTCTTCTCACTTTTTCTTATCTGTTTCTCTGGCAGGAATAGGCCTTTGGGAGATTCTTAGGAATGAAAGTGTAAGAAAACCATCTTCCAGAATGTGTACTGCATATTTGTTGCTGTATATTCCTTCAGAATTTGCTTTTAAAATGCATATTGGTTACAAAATAAACCCGAATGAGCCATTATACTCTGGTGTGTAATTATGTATTTAGGACACATAGTACACACAGCTTTAAAAGAAATCTGTATGGAAACAAATTGCATTACATTTGCAATAGCTGAAGGTAGTTGAACAGCAACACCTCAAGTCTTTCAACATACTGAAGTAATTTACATCATTTTCTGAAGAAATTATCTCCCAAGCCTCAGATTCCAGTTTCAATGCCTTTGCTGCACAGGAGCTGTAGAGGTCTCAATATAGCATAAAAGACCTGGGCTTGGCTGTATAAAAGCCTTGATGTAGATTTAGTGCTCCTGTGTGACATACCATCTTGGAGCAGGATTGCTGGCCTATGGGAGGGAGCATTACGTGGGGCTAACACTGTGTTGAGAGTGAAGACATGTGCCAAGGAGAGAGGTACCCCCAGGTGCAAGGGTGAAACCCAAATTTCTGGCTCTCCAAAGACTAGCGTGGAGCAGGGATTTAAGTCTTGGATAAATGATTCCGGGATTTACCTGAGAGACAGGGGTACCTATATAGCTGGCCAAGAAGGTGGAAAGGTCTCTGACTGGTAGTTTCAGGTTTTAAACTACCGCTAAAGCAGTGCAGTGGATCTCCCCAGCTTTGACAGTGTCGTACCACATATTCTTCCTCTTTAACCAGCACTTGGCAAAGTACCTGCCTCTCAGGGTGCTGATCCTTGGAAATAGCCATGTGTAATAGAAATGGCAGCAGGCACCCATAAGAAAGCTGTGTGCCTGCCTGGGTCGATGGTATGGAGCAATATCAAGCGTGCTTCCCTGCCTTGAGACAGCAGTTCCTGCATTAAATCTACAAAATGCCTTTCTCTGCACAGTACAGTTGGAAATGTTGAGTCACCTTATTAGCACTGGCACATATAAAGCAGAGCTGCAGTAAACGAGTTAAGTGTCCTGAGGATTTGAGGACTGGCTTGTTGTTTTTCCTTTTTGGGAGCTGAGTACTCAAGAGACTTTTGTTAAACCCGGGACTTTGCAGATCCTCATGCTGATTCTGCCACTTATTTATTGTTTGGCCTCAGGCTAGTCACTTAACCTCTTGCTGCCCTAATTTCTCCATCTGGAAAATTATATTTACTTACTTCTCCTGAGGATTGCGTGGGGCTTAATGAATGCCTGTAAGGGATTTGGAGATCCTCAGATCTGAGCTGATATAAGACTGCAGAAGATTCACTGCACGTGCAAGGAGGAGGGAGCAGGTGTC
This sequence comes from Athene noctua, assembly GCF_965140245.1. NCBI lineage: Eukaryota > Metazoa > Chordata > Aves > Strigiformes > Strigidae > Athene > Athene noctua. Next base: position 78,520,490 of record NC_134037.1, read on the forward strand.
CAGGTGGGGGAGCCTGCCTGCATTCCTGGCCTGGAACGGAGCCTGAAAGTGTAATCAGCAGGGGAGGATCATACAACCTGTTTTTAGATGGACTCCTCTTCCTTGTGGCCTTTTCAGATTTGCTGGAAGAAAAAGGAGGCAAGTGTCTGAACAGAGAGGAGGGCGGCTGAGGTTAACTGCTTTTTCCGGTTGGTCCCCTGGATCTTCTTGTCAGTGTGATAACAGCTGGATCTCCCAGGAAGGTAATGATCTTCCCAGATACTCCGTCTTGCTGCAGGCTATTAGTGAAGCCAGGCAGCCCCTTTGCTGCCCATTTCTTTAGCAGGGAAATATGAATCTCTGACCAAAAAAAAAAAAAAAAGTTCCTCCTTATAATTAAGCAGCATTAGAATGAGGCCTGTGCCTTTGCTGATGAACTTCAGTGAAAGCAGATGGTCACAATGGTATTAAAAACTAAAGACTTCAGTCAAGCTTTTAATTGAAAACAATTGGACCCTGCTGGATGGTAATTACCTTGGCTGCTTGCAAATAATATCACAGCACTGCTACCTATGAAGGAAGAATGGAAACTGAGTTAATAAGAACTGCTTGATCTGCATATAAGAAACAAGGAGCATCCAAACCTATTTTCTCTGGTAGCTTCTCCCCTGCAAGATACTTTCAGGTGGTTAGCAGTGTGAAAAGGAACACAGAGTGGCAGAAATTGAAATGTGTGGAGCATTTGCTGGGTTCATAAAATAACTTGAAGAGCCTGTCTTCCCCGATCTCACTCCTTTTTTTTTTTTTTTTTTTTTTTAACAGCTGAAATCCCAGGCAGGTCTGAGAAAAACAGCAAAACAAAATAAAGTGGAAAATCTCTAGGTTATCCAGCATTCATCCTCTTCTGAATGGCAATGATATGACAAGCTGCCTTTATCTCATTTTATCCACTTTCTCCTTCCCTTGCCTGATTGACTCGAAGGCTGGGGCCCTCTAAGGACCCAGAGCATTTTTTCCCCCTGTTCTTAAACAGATTTTAATGATCATTAACTTAATATGCCTCAATCTCTAACAAAGCAAAGGTAGTATGTGGCATATTTGCAGTGCTTCTAAAAGTGACAATTTTCTCACTCCTTTCCCTTTACTGTCCTGGGATCAGGTGAGGTTTCATGGGCCAGCCCATCTAAAGGGTTCCTAAATCCTGGTGTGCTATATGTTTGTTGACACAACATGACTTTAATACCACTTTACAGTGTCTTTCCTGCTGGGGAAAACGACCTCTTTTGCTGTGGATGTGCGTGGGAAAAACCAGTCCTAATGTTGTCTCTTTCAAACACGAGTCCTGGCTGTGTATAGAATGAACCAAATCCTGTCACCTTCCATGTAAACATTGTTTTTCATGTGGCTGTACTCTTGGGCATCACTTTTTGTCCCCTTCCGAGCAGGCAAGACACCGCTGCTCCAGAAAACCTCAGAGAGTAGCAGCTGATGCAATTTTGCAAAATTAATGAGTAGCTGTGAACTGTTAGTAAAAGTGATGCAATGATTTTCCGTAACATATCATTTTAGAAGCAATGACTTTACCCACTCTTTCTTTTCCTATCCAAATATTTGTCTTTTCAAGGCAGCAGCCAAGAGTTTGTCTTGTCTTGTCTGGCAGCATGATGAAATGGACTTTTCCAGTATGCTTCATCTGGATTTGATGATTTTATGCCTGGAGTTCAATTTTCATCTACTGAACTCACCACGATTAACAGAGAGTGATTCCTGGACTCGTGGAAATCAGTAGAAATTTCCACACTCTCTTCAGTAGGATTTTGCTTATTTTTATGTAATCAAGATATGCTTAAAGCTTTATTGATGTAATGTCTCTGAAACCAGTGGCTGAGCGTAGTCACAAGGCATAAGCATATGTCATAGAATCATTAAAACTGATGGTTTTAGTTGTTGTACTTCCATCTAAGTTGAAGTATTCTCACTTGTGCTTAGGACTCCTGACAAACCCTTGGCTTTCCCTCTGCTGCTGGGCTCTTGGAGGACAGGTCTGCAGTAGATGGGGCAGGAGTCCTGCTCAGTCTCGTGGTCCTTCTGTTCAAGCTGATGGCAGGGACTGAGCAGAATTTTGCTCACAGCCTTTCTAGTCCCTCCTTATCAAAGAGCTTTGGACAAATTTCCAAGTAGGAAAGGCTGCTTTTCAAAAGTGTCTTACGCTAGTGGCTGTGGTGATTTTATCAATTTTATAACAGCTACGTACTTTTAACTCTACAGAGTATGAACACTTATTGTAATTACTGCTTGCAGCTTCAAGGGAGCTGGTATAGAGCAAACTATTTTAAAGGTATAAGTAAGGCATAAGCTCTATTGATCTAAAGTATTCTGAGCGATAAACAGCTGCTGGGTTTGATTAAAGCTGAAGGGAAGCCAAAGCATTTAATCAATCTCTAAAGCTGCTGTGAGTATATTACAAAGCAATTGTGATTATTGCTATTATATGACAAGCTATAGCATAATAAAGAAAGGGGGATCGTTTTTCTTGGAAGCATTTAGAGATGTTGTGGTGCTTCTTCTCAGCCTGCCTGATGCTGTCACCTCTGAAGCTCAGCTAAGTGACAGAGTGTGCCAGCTCAAGCTGACTAATCCTGATGGGAAAATGCAAGAGCCAGGCCTTTCAGCTCCCCAGAGTCTTCTCTTCCCTGTGCCTAACTGTGGCTGACAGCAAGTGCTTGGGGAAGGAGTAGAAGAAACAGAGCAAATGTACAATAATGATGGCCACATCAGAACCCTCTCTGATCCCTGCATCCTGCACATCTCAGGATGTTTTGAGCTTTGGGATATGTTTGTGCCTGTCTAACAGCCCTGAAGGGATGCTTCTTCCATTATTTTGTTTAATTACTTCTTGAACCTTTGGACAGTCTTGAGCTTCACAACATCCTGTGGTGGTGCCTCACACAGTGCTGTCACATGGCTTTGTAAAATAGTACTTTTTTGTTCTTGTTTTTCAGCTTTCTACCTGACAATTTCTTTTAGTACTTTCTTACTTCTGTGTTAAAAAAACAATGGATAATTGTTAGCTGTTCACTTTTTCTATTTCATAAACATAGAGATGACTGCCTCATCCTGCTCTGTTGTCTCCTTCTTTTCCAAGACTTATTTAGTCTCCCCTTTTCTGAAGCTGACCCATTCCTCTGACCATCCTTGTCATCTCTGCATCTGCCCCTTTCCTCATTTTGCTGCATGCATTTTGAAAGGGCATATCCAGAATTTTATACATTAAGATGTGGGCTTTTCTGAGTTTATTATTCTTCCTTTTTTTCAGGTGTTCAATGTTCTGTACTTATTACATAGCTTATAAGCAATGTGTGTCATGCAGTTTTGAAGACATGAATATAAGAAGGATTTCTGAAAACTAAGAAGCTGAATGAAATAATCTGCATGAAGTTAATAGTCAAATTAATAAATAAATTTATTAAACCTTGCCCTTGCTGTATTTGCACAACAAAGAAGTTATAGCTCTTAAGCCTGGCGAGGATAGGATTTGCGAAGGCTAACTTCTGAGGAGGGTATCTTGTATTAGTCCTCTCAGTGGTTTCTTCAGTTTTTCTCCACTGAATATAGAAAAATATGAACTTCTGTGGGCCATTGTTGAATTGTCTCTCAAAACCAGAAAGTAAAAAAGTAATACTTAAATGACTTATCTGATTTTTATTATTCACCTGGAGAGAAACACCAAAAGTAAAAGGAGCTTACATAGTGATAAATTAGATAAGGTAGAATGGCATTAAGAAGCTATATGTTGTGCTTTCAACTATATTAATTTAAAATTGACATTGTTCTTCTGTGGTTTATTTCCTTTCGGGAGAAGGTGACTTGCACTGAATCTCTCGAGTCAACTGCAGTTTGCTTGTCAGCCCAAATTGCCAGCTGCTGGTGGAGATGAACTTCTTTGAGTTAACACTTTGAACTAATTTTGGAAAAGTAATCTGTTTCTTAGTCTGTCTTGCTTTCACTCCAGCGTGGTCCATGCTGTGTGGAGAGATCTCCAAAGACACACTGTTGCAAGCTTTGCTTTTGCTAAATAAATCCCATACATGCAAGTTAACCTCTGGGTTAGCAGGCAAATGCAAGACTTCCCTGGTTTTGTTACTCTGTCATGATACCTCTTTTGAAACTCTCAAACATTTGAAGCTTCTCATGACCTTCATGTGAAACCCTATGCATGGCCCTAGCGTGCTGGAGGCTAAGCCTGGTGCAGCCATCTTCGTTGCATAAGATTCTTATTGCAACAATCATCAAATCTTCTTTATAGTGGTTTCACATGAGAGTCACAAGTCTTCTGGGAAACTTATCCTGAGTTTCACTTTATAATAGTATGAGAGTCTTGTGAGCCTTGTGAATGCAGGTTTTTAAGTGAGAGTTTATAGCCGTAAATAAAATTTCAATTGGGAAATCTTGAGGTCCTCCATGGATGGCTACAGCTGGCACACTTGCCCTCTGAGGAGAGGCTGCGCAACCTGGTCCTGTTCAGCCTGAAGAAGAGGGAGCTGCGGGGAAACCTCACAGCAGTTCAAGTCCTGATTTAGCTTGAATATCACTAGTTTCAGTGTGCTGAATGGGTTGGACAGTTGAAACTACAGACCTAGCTGGAAAATGTTTCCCATTGGAAAGTGGACCATAGCAATGTACTGACAAGAGCCTTGCTTTCCTTAGGATGCAATTTGAGGAGCATTTCCCTTGCATTCCTGTGTTGTTAACTCAGTGTGCCAGCAAAGGTCTGGTATGGCTACATGGCAAATCATCAGGGGAAACCGTTCAGGTTAAAACTAATCCTTGATTGTTTGTGTTCAAATGTTTTAAAATTGATTCCTCCTATGGTTCCATGAAAATTAATCTTGGTGTAAACAAACAGCGGGGAGTGCTTCAGCTGATGCTGGGTTTCAGAGGCACTTTTCAGACTGAGGTTTTACAGTCAGTTTTCAAGAGCCTCTTGGAAATAACTCACAACTCCATGGCTCCAGAGATCACCAGTTGAAGATGGCCATTTGTGAAACCATATTTCAGGCTAAGTTTGTGGGAAAGATAGACTGCAAAGAACAATGAAACCCAACTAAACACTGGTGTACAATATTTCACTTATGCTGTTTTGACATTTTTTGGGTTGCAATCTAACCATTTGTTAAGTGGCCTCATTGCACATTGTTTCTGGGCATTGAGATTCATTGTCTCCTGAGCCATTCGGGATAGGACCTTGCAGCTCTTTTCAGGTCCTGCCTCTGTTCTATTTTGACTGCACTAAGACTGGTTAGCCTGGCTGCCGTCCTCTATCTGATTGCCTCAACCTCATTGCTATTTTATAACAAGAGATTGTGTCTGAGCAGAAGGATGTGAATGCATCACCCTCTTTCAAGAAAATCTGTTTGTGTCAAGGAGAACAGGATTTTGAGGAGTTGTGGCTGTCAGCTGACCTCACCTGGAAACAAAGCGTGATGCTTTGTGTGAAGTAAGTCTGATCCTGCACCCCAGTTCTCAAGCCGGGCATTGCTTTTGCTGGGATCAAAGTGAATCCTGGCCAAATTGAGACCCACTTCTGTTTATGTTCCTTTCTAAAGCTAATCTCTCTTTTCTCCACTATGCATATTTCTACCTTTGTGCTAATGAAAGCGCTGGATTGTTCCAGGGGATTGCATGGAAAATATCTGTGAGCTTTGGCCATCTCTCTGAAATACTACAGTCGATTTGGTGTTTGCTTTGGCATGTTGCTGTGAAAGATTGTAGAGTGCGTGTGTTTATATGCGTACAGGGAGAGAGGGCTCCCGCTCATTGTGCCTTTGTGAGGCTGCCAGACTGTCTGGCCCCATTTATTCTACAGTAAGTGAAAAGGGCCTCACAAGCGCTCGCTGTGCGCTTGGACTGGGGCTCCACTAGGCACTACACTTGGAAGCAGCTCTGTCAGCTTGAAAAATCATCTTTCTGCCTGAATATTGTTTATTCCCCATTGTTACAAGTAACACATAAGATTACTTGTCAGTGGAGAAATTTTTCCTTCTTCCCTTTGTTTCCTCTGTGTACTGGGCCACTTTGCATACAGTGCATTTTGGTCGTCTTCCCATACCAAGCAGCCAGTTCCCTTCTGGGAACATGAGAGAGGATCTTCCATACAGAAGAATGAGAAGTAATGCGTGAAAATCAATAGTAAAATGCAGCCTTGGTGGAAAGACCTGGAAGTTGCTCTTGGCAAAGGACTTATTTTCCTCCTGTAGCCCAATGCCTTCTGAAGAAAGATGACACAGAGGTTTTCAGGTGGAAGGCATTTCTGTCCAAGCTAGGATTTCTCTGCTCTGTGTAGAGAGATATTGTCTAGCTGAAAGCTCCCACAGCACCCTTTAAGAAGATGAAGGATGACTCCAGCAGCCCATCGGTGAATTTTCCTGCCTATGAGAAAGCTCATTCTAACATTTAATGATATCTGTGAGCTCCTGCTGAAAAGTCACAGGCTGCAGGACCTGCACTTGACTAGTAATTATAAAATACTTTGATATTGAACTTGGAGTCTGAACAGCAGTTTATAGAACTCAGGACTCCTTTCCTTTTTCTAGTGGCAACAAGCATTCATCTCAGAGTCCCTCTTCTGGAAGGAATAGCTGGAAAACAAACATGTATTGGTGGGAAATGCCAAGTACCTGGACCCAACCTGTAGCCCATCTGGCCTTGAGACCTGTTTGTAGTCACACTGAGTGTTTGGAGGAAGATGCAAATGTTGCCAGAATGGATGACTACAAATGACGTGCAAACAAACTTGTCTACTGCTTCCTTGAGAGCTCTCTCTCAGCTTTTGTTTCAAGTGGTGGCTCTATTAATTTCAGCAGGGGATGTACAGTAACTGATGCTTAACAATTGATTTTTTTTTGTTTCACCTGTCAAGCTTTGCTGGACAATTTTGCTTTACAAAATCTGTAAGTAGGGAACACTGGTGTTTTCTTTTGTACTGGAGACATGAAGGAATTAAAGGATTCAAGACTGTAAAGCCTTCATGAATAATTTAAGCTCTGTTTCCAACAAATATTCGCTCTGCTACATATGCACTGATACTGGGCTCAGACATTTGTGGTATCAGCAACAGTGCCAAACCCCCCTGAGCCAAAAGGAAATAGGCTTTTATTTAGTGTCAGCCATCAATCTGTTTCCAACCTTCGGGACATACTCTTGTCAATTAGGGGCTTCTGCTTGAGAAACCTGGCCTGTTAGCTCGCAACAAAAATAGATAGGCCCAGGCACTTTACCTTTACAGCCTTCCCTACGATACGTTGTGCAGCTCAGCCAGCCTTGCTCCTCTTACTGCTCTGCTTCATGTTGCTCTTGTGAATAAATATTGCTGTACATACTTAGGCCAATGTGCACGGTCACTCAGCTTCTCCTGCTAAAGTGATTGAACTACCTGAGACAGAAATGTCAAGAGTCTTCTCAAGAAAACCAGTCAGTGAGTTTCTCTGGGTCTTGGTCTGATGGTTTTCAGGGATCTTCTTGGTGTTATAAAGACTGATGAAAGCCTGGAAATTTATAGTTGAGAGCTAGCTTGCATCACATTCTCTTAGTTCTGACACTGATGCAGCGCGAGATCTTTAGGCAAGGATTTTCCCTATTATAGCCCTTTATGGTTTCTTGGATTTGGGATTTTTTTATTTGATTGGTTTGGTTTTTTTTTTTTAATGTTTGGAAACGCTGAAAGCGAGCACACTGCTTTTGCAGCAGGGTAAGCAGGCTTGCTTCATCGAGAAAGAGTTACAACAGCTCTGCTAGTACAAATGGATCCTCTGACTCAAGTGCTGTTTCATACATTGTGATTCTAAGTGTTGACCAGCAAGTTGAGGAATGACCAGCAAGCCTCTGTTTTTCTGTAGCGCCAGGATTAAACGTTTGTTTCTGCTTCTTGAACCGCAGTGTCTGAGGGTTCAAAATGGTGCTGCGCTTGTTTGTGTCCCCTCTGCCAGGGCACAGGCACACAGGCTTCTGTAAAACTTGACAGAGGTAAGCTGCTGCTGAGAGCTACATGGCATCAAGCGCAGCCCTATGCATTCGTGAAGATAAGCGAATTGGGAGAAGAAGCGCTTTTGCTGTGCTGCTGTTATTTCTATGTGAAAGTGAGACCCTGAAATGCTCTGTTCTACTTCAGTAGCTCCAAGAGGAGCCTTTCTCCAGAGGTCTCCGGGACTCAGATTAATTGAAATAACTCCAAAAGGCTCTTTTAAATCTAATTCCCTCCCCCATGTTTGCAGTCTCTTCTCTTTTTTTCCCTCCTGTCTACACCTTCTCTTGAACAAAAAGCTTTAAAATGCTTTTCTGGAAAGGACTTGAATGTAATTCAGATGAAGTTAATGTGAAGTCAAGGTTGATTGCTCATCTCCCTGAAACAACCAGTGGTGGCTGAGTGCCGGCAAGTGTGAGATGGGAGTTCAAACACAACTGGGGAACTTGTGAGCAAACTGAACAAAGAGCGGGCTGGAGGCTGAGGATTGCTGCTCCCCCTCCTCCCTGTGTGACTTTCTCAGCTCATGCTGAACCCTTTGATCCCTGTCCAGCACAGGGTTACGTGGCAGCCTGGGCCAGGGCCAGGGATGTATACATGGGTGGAGGCTGCTGTAATCTGCGTACGTTCTTGATCCACCCTGTACCCTTATTTCCACAAACACTGCTGCACATCACGGTGGGGTGCATCCCTGCCAGTGGTCCTTCAGTTGAAACGTGGGACTGTCCCTGGCACAACTCCCTTTTCCAGATATCCCTCTGATAACAACATTTTGAACAAGTGTGCCTGTATTTTGTGACCATTACTCTATTTTTGCCAGGTGCATTTCTATTTGACACTGAAATCTAAGACACTGAGTACAATAGTGCTATTCAGCACCCAGAGTTCATGTCTTTCAGAGGTGGCTGCCCTGAGAGAGCTGCATGGCCAAGCATGGTTAGCTTGGGAAGGTGCTGCTCATGACAAGATCACTGCCAGGACCTCAACTCAGGAAGTACGTCCTCCAAACCACCTGCTTTAGGGCAGTATTTTAGCTCCATATTCCTCTAATAGGGATTTTAGTGCTGGGCTTAGTGGCTGTTGATAACTCATGAGTCCAAGATGAGTTCTTACAGATGTACTACCACGATCATTCATACTTAAATATTCACATGGTAACATGTAAAATGAGCTGAACCTCTTGAAGACAAAGGCTATTTGGCTGTAAGGTAAAGTGGATGGGAATCAGTGGTGGAGGCGCAAACTGTGGTCTCTTGTGCTTTTCAGTTGTATTTATTTGTGGACATTCATCCAGCAGCAGGTGGGAAGAGGGACCTGGTTCCTACTGTCTGCCTCTGCCGTTGTGTCATCTGATAAGTTCCCTGCAGCACAGCGGCACAAGCAGACTTCTTGTGACTGAAGACTGTCAGCAGCAGGCTGCGTGTCGGCTCTTATGAAAACCTTCGTTTTCTATTAGATCCTACTGCAAACCTGGTATGGGTTCCATTCTTCTCTATTATTTCCATGAGATGGTCAGAAGATCCTAGAGGGATTATATCATTCCATATCAAAATCTCTCTGGCTGACTCCTACAGTACAGTCTTGCATTGCCCTCTTATTAAATGACACCAGGTTTTCCCAGATGGTAGATCCACTACCCCTAGCAGGTTGCACAAAGGATGTTGCAACCCTGCAATTATAATTCTAGTGCAAATGCTGAAATTGGTTGAAGAGGATTTAGAAACCTATTTCTTCTCTCTTCAGTTGCCAACCACCCCCAATTACTTCAAAAATAAGTTTTGCCCAGACAGATGAAAAACAGTGTCACAGCATCTCCTCATTCCTGCAGGCTTCTGCGCAACAAGGCTAAAATAATACACAGGCAAGTGCCTGGAGCAGAAGACTGAAACTGCCACGAGCCTCCCAGTGCTGCGGCTGAGTCCAGCTGGTGCCACTGAGAAGGGCCAAGACATGCTGGGGACAATTGCCCACGACTTGGGCACGGGTAGCGGCGTGTGCCGTGTGGTGCTGGCAATGCTGAAAAGCAGGTGTGACTGGGTGGTGGGGCTACCGACTGGCACCCCACAGGAGCCCTGCCCTCCCTCCCCACTGCCTGCGGCTGGGCAGCAGCCGGCTGGGCTCAGCCCCAGCCCTGGGGCAGCACTCAGCACCAGCTGCTCTGCCAGAGCATTCCTGTCGCGTTACTCTGGTGTGGCTCGGCAGTTACAACAATAAAAATCCTCTGTTGTAGATGCAGATAATCTATTTGATGCTCAACCAGGGGATGATCAATCTCTTTGTACAGGGTAGAAGACAAAGCTGTAGGAGCCTAGGACACCTTTATATCTATTTACCTATTACTGTATCCGCACTGGGGACTGTGTTGCCTCTGAGGCAGCATTAGGAGACAGGACAATTGCCCAGAGCTGCTCCTTGTAGAGTGCTCTGGAGATTGATGTCACCCCTGGCACAGCCCCCAGATTGCTCAGCAATGTCCATCAGCCCCAGAGAAATGGGTGAGGATGCGGCCCTTATCCTGTGCCTGAACTGCAAGACTGCCCTGAGGTAAGATGCTGCAGCGGGTACAGCTTGAGGGAAAAATTGGTCTGGTTTAGGAGAGCTACCTGTCTTTAAGATGATTTCAAATGTTCACATTTTTATGCAGCATTTTGGAGTGTTTCAGCTACTCCCATTTGGAATTCAATTCCTCTCCCTGTTAATCAATAGCAGGCCTTAACAAAACAATATCTCACAGGAGACACAAGCACACAGTGCTGAACAAAGCAAAACAGCCACTGGCTTACAGCAACAATTGCTGCTACACAATGGGTTTTCAAAGCTCAGTATATATTTTGTCCCTAGTGGGAAAACCATAACAAGACTGAATTAGTGGCTAGGCTTGCCAAAGGGAGAAATTAAAGTGCCACGGCTTGTCTGACACCTTGAAGTACCTTTATTTATTTTGGGGAGAGGACAGTGTGAAGAAATGAGATGCCTCTTAGGGAAAACTATTTTCTGTTGCCTTCCAAAGTACACAGCAATTCTACATGCCCGAGGGCTTGGTCCAGGTTGGGACTAGCAGTACTTCCTGGTGAGAGTGCTCCAGAGAGGCACTGCTGAGTATGGGGACACTGTCCATGGAGCTGGGATGGCACAGGGGTGGAATGTGGCATTCGAGTGGAGGGTGGGCTGGGAGACCCCTTGTCCTTGCCAGCGGAATCCTGGGGCTGATTTGCAGGTGACTGTTTGGTGAGGGAGTAAAGGGAGAGACTAGGTGAGAGCAGAGCACATTCCCTTCCCTGCACGTGGTCATCTCCAAGCTTGAGAACTTAACTGCTCATCTGTGGATCTTGACAGCTCCTTGCTCTGGCACTAATGGGCTTCAGGAGTTCCCAGTGAGCTGCATTCACCTCGGTTCAGGGCTCAGCTTGCACCTTTACAAGTGCCTTCACCCCTTGCTGTTAACCTGTGGTCCCCTTTATTTGGCCACGAAGCTTGTAAATTCATGTAACCAAATAGCTGCGCTGTTAACTGCCGGCACGAAAGTGAACAACACATCCATCTTCCAGTGCTCAGCCGGCAGCCTAATGACACTCCTCGCCGTGCTCACGGGTACCTTTTCAGACATAACTAACTCTGTCACTGCAAAAACAATTGTTTCGGTGCTTGCACAAGACACGTGGCTCATCTGGGTGGAGGAGGGAGGTTTTCCAGGCAGGATTTTCTCACTGACGGCCCCTGTGCACCAGTGCCCTGTACCATCATCACCTCATGCTGGCGAGGAGAGAGCTTCACCCTGCCGATGAGCTGTGCCTCATGCCCCAGAGCAGGGGCATGCTTGCACTGGTTTTATTTTGGGTTGTGACCGATGTTTATCAAGTCACTTGAAAAAGATGTGCCTCAGTTTCCCTGTCTGTAATCTGAGTGTAATTTCCTGAAGTAAAGCACCACTGGGAGGACAGCTGCTAATGAAACACTAACAGGTGCTGAGGTTTTCTGGCCTCTCTTAATTCTTGCCAAAGTCTGTGGCTTGAATCCTATAGTCTTAAAATTAATCTCGGCAAGAAGATTGTCTGATTGCAGACCCAGTTTCCTATGAAACAAGGCTTGTGTGATTGCTCTGTGTGTGTGTGTGTGTATAGATGTGTTGTCCCCATGAACTAATTTCAGCCCAGTGAGGCAGAGAGGTGCAGCACTCACAGACAGTAAATCCTACAAGCTCTGAGGAAATGGTCAATGCAAGCTCCTTCTCGTGCTTCCACCATGGAGGAGATTGTGCTGCAAGTTCACCCTTTGTCAGAGAACCCACACAGGAGCCCAGTTGAGGACACAGCTCATGAAAAACAAGGCTTGGCTGCTTCTGCTGTTGCTTGTGTTACTACTTGTTATTGAAGGAGAAAAAGTGCAGCTTTCTGTCTGCAAATAACTTAGACCTGCCATTGGCAGAGAACTGATATGTTCCCTTTCTCACCCCAAAGCAATCACAAGCAATCAAAGTTGGAAGCACGTGAGCTGGCAGGGCTTGAACGGACATTGCTTTTCTTTATTTGCTGGCTGCTTACCTGGTGCAACAGGCAGTCCATGAGAATTTCTTAATTAACCAGGCTCTGTCCTGGGTGGCACACGTACACTGCCAGTGGGCATTATAAAAGTGTAGTTATTGCACTTTGGCTTGGGAAAGGCCGCAGCATAGTTGTATTGTTAAGGAAACAGTCTTGGAGGAAGGGAAAAAGGAGTCCGGGCTCTGGTCTCCAGTCCAAAGGCTGTTTGTTGTCTTTGTGTTAAAACATTGCTGGATCTAACCTCAGTGGAGAGTGGGTGGAGGGTTAATTTGAGCTGCCTTTGAAAACAATTTTGAGCAATGCACAGCAAGATCTCAGGGAAACAGTGTTTATAATCTATATCCTGCCTCAAATTGCGTAGGCACCACGCTCCTGCCCCACTGCCAAAATTAGCTGCAGTCATCAGGAAGCAGCTGGTGTCCCAAGCATGAGCTCTTGTGTTCAGCCATCACTCAGTAGCTTTTATAAAGCTATTGAGAGAGTTTTGCCTGGTTATTGAGCATCACCTACTTCCCGCCTTTGCAGCAGCAGCAGCAGCAGCAGGAAACTTCTCATACTTGGAGCCTGATCTAGTGTCCTTAATCATGCACAATTCCCACTGATTTTAGCAGGAGGCTTGTTTCATGGTGGGTAGTAGAAATGTGTCCCTCAGGAAGCAGGCTGTCTTCTGTCCTCCCTGAAAGAGGGTGGGGCATCCAGTGTTCTGCTGGCTGTCTGCCTGTATGATACACAGTCCTTAGAACTAAATAGCAATATTAGGGATTTTGCCAAGCTAGGTAATACTGAGTCAAGAGTGTTTGTCAATTAGCCTTTCCATCCGTTAAATCCAGGTTACTTTCAGTTTTTAATTCACTCTACATAAATTAGTGCACCTCTTTCATTAGTCCTTTGGAAAATGAGTAGCCCCTTCTCCCTTCAGTCTGGATTTGGGAATATTTGAAAACTGGCAGTGCATTAATTTCTGCCCCAGAGGAACTTCACAGAATAAAAAACTCTTTAAATTGTTCAGTTGCCACAATACATTTGAAAGAGTTGGTGTCAGGACTTTTTGTAATTATTTAAAATATTAGATAAAGAAAACTAACAGGAATAAGGCCAAATATGGGAGGGGGGGGGGGGGGGCATTCCTCTGCTCTTGCAAGTTTTATTCTGACAGACCAGTTTTGTATTCTCCAGGGTAAAGACTTTTATCCTGTCTTTGTGACTGTTTTACTCCCTTTTTCTCCTGGACTGTGGAGAAGAATAATTCGTGCTTTCCTTCTGTTTCTTCATCGCTGACGGCTTCTTCACCAGGAAAGAGGAGACAAACAATTCCAGGACCCTGCTCATTCTTTAGTGTTTTCCCCTTTCTCTCTCATCACCAAAAGACGGAAGAGGGAAATGATGTCAGGCACTCAATATCCACTCATCTTTTCAATCCAGCTCTGTAACTGCTTTTGTTATCCAGTGGCATGATGGTCTTTGGCTCATTATTTACTGGCTATTTAATTTAAATGTATTCCCATCAGAGAACCAAAAGATCCAGCCTTAGAGCTCTTTCACCTGATTTGTCTAACCATCTCTAAATTATTTATCATGGCTCTGAACTGTCTGGAGATTTTTTTTTTTCTTCTTTTAAGCACTATGATTTGATCCAAAACATCTGTAACAAATCACTACTGACCTCCCATCTGGGCAACAGCTCAGCTCTGTCCTGAGGCTGGGTAGTGTCAAGTATGTGAGCTCCATTTCAAAAGCCTAAAATTCCTGACATGGTGAAATTCTTTTCTTACATGTTTGTTGACAGAAGGTAAGAAGGGAAGGGAAGGGAAGGGAAGGGAAGGGAAGGGAAGGGAAGGGAAGGGAAGGGAAGGGAAGGGAAGGGAAGGGAAGGGAAGGGAAGGGAAGGGAAGGGAAGGGAAGGGAAGGGAAGGGAAGGGAAGATCAAGCTGCTGTGCCACTGGGCCAGAATTGAGTGGAACATCTTGTTACAGCAAAGGCCATGAAAATGCTCCTCCCTGCATTAGAAAATTAGCTTTTTAAAGCAGGATCGATTACCAGTCCTCTTTGCTGCTGTTGTCATTTGGATGTGGCATGTGTAATATTTCCTCATGAAAAAATACTTCCAGCTATGACAGCACTCCTCTGGCCATGTCCTGTCCCAAAGGGGATGAATAAGCTTGTCCCTGGAAACCGTGTCTCCTTCTGAAGAGAAAACCCAGGATCTATGTCTTGTCTTTCCTCCTTTAGACAATGAATTTTGACTCTCAAATGCCATCAGAGTGGCACTAATAGGGCACAATTTCTAAGATACATTTAGGCACTGGAGAAACATAGGACAGTGCTCATGTAAAAGTAAAAATACATGGAGAAAATGAACAAAACTATGTGACTTAGAGTAAAGCCCACTTTCCCTTAAGATCTGTATAATCAAAGTGGCAATACGTGCTTTAAGGCATTTCTTAAAAAAAGATTGCTTTACTTTTACCAATGTCAGTGAGCAAAAATCCTTTAATTCTTGGGTAATCACAATTCCTGACTCCTCAGGGGGTGTGGTCACATCTTTCATAAAACTGGAGTTATCAAACACACAGAGATTCAGACTCGCCCCTCTATGTTTTGTTAACTGTGTTTTGCTTATGTTTTTTCCTTTTCTCCCTCTTAATTTTTGATTTCCAAGGAAATTAACCCACGCCTGTCTTAAATACCCTCAAACTTTCCTCAAGTTGAGATGCACATCTGGATCCCAGCTCTACAGTTTAAGCCTGTTGCTGTTTGTTATTGTTTGCATTGCATCACGCCCAGCTTAGGGATTGTACAAAGTGTTCTTTTAACAAAAATAAATACAGAAGTGTCCATACAGCATTTGAGAGAAGTGCACTCCTTCTGTAAGGTGCTGTCACCTGATCATTACAGAAGCACAGAAGAGAAACTTTGGGGGCACATAGGGCACTGGGGCATTGGAAAAAAATGTTTTTACAATATTAGGGGTTCAGAGTCGTCCTTATTTCTATGTAAACCCCTGTACCAAGTGAAGGGAGAGCACCAGGCCTTTGAGGAGCATTCAGATTTCCTGTGTAAGGAAACTTAAAGATGTCACTCGGCAAAGGGATTGGATGAGATCTAGGCCAGTTGAGCCTTGCTTTTAGGGGTAGGGATCTTTTCTCATGCTGACTAATGAGTCCTAGCAGAAAAAGAGTTGTTGAGCAACCCCATTGCTGATTTCTGAAGACTGTGGAGATGCAGCAGAGCTGCCAGAGATACCGGAGGTACAGATCATCTTTTTGTCTTTCCTGTATTAATCCCCCTGACCCCAAACTCCTTGTTTTATTTTTATTGGGATTTTCTTCAGATGAACTCTATTAAACACATCACTAGCGTTGAAATTTGCCGATGCCAATAAACCCATCTGTTTTATTAACTAACAGAGGTCTCTGGAGTGTTTCTCACCGGCTGAGACATGAGCAGCCCTTTCTGCAGTCTCCAGTGCTCTGTGTCAGCTCCCCGAACAATGGGAAGGGACCCAGGAGGTCGCTGGCAGGAAGCACCACTTCCCCTGGATAATTAACCGGCTGGGAGACTGAGGAATGAAGATAGCACATGAGACACACACAGTACAAACTGCTGAAACAATAAACAAACAAACCAATGACCAGCACTTCCTTTTCTTATATTGTTAAGGCTGCTTCCTTAACTCAGGTTGCCCCAAACCCACCCCTCAAAAAACAGCCTTTTAGGCTCCCTAATTCTTAACCTCTTCACTGCCAGTTCTTACTGAAGGTGTAAGCCTATGTTTGCCTTGGTGACGACCAGCACAGGGCCTACTGCTCCTCTTTGGGGCTTGCTGAAGAAGCTGGAGATCCCTGTTTCTGGAGGTCATAAAAGCACTTTTACCAAAAAGTGAATGAAGGGACGCTTAGTTTGTCCATAAGTCTGCATGACCATAACACCCCAGTACCAGGACTGCACCCCATGTAGGTACCAACATCTGGAACGGCAGGTGGCTCAGTCTAGCTATTAAACTGTTGATTTTCAAATTAACCAGCCTCAGAGCCAAGACCTGGAGGAAACCTGGATCAGGGCTTCGTGGCTCAAACCCAGCTGCCATATCACCCCTTGCAGCCGTCCTCCAATGTTCTGTTATTTCACCGTCTCTGTTAAAAGAGGGTCAGCTGCACCACTGGTGCTCCCTGTTCTCTGTGTCAGTGAGCATCTGACTGCACATTTCCACCGAGATCTTCTCCTCTGACTCTAGGGTAGACTTCTGCCCACGGTGTCCTCCCCCATCCAAACCACTCTCTGGACGTGTTGCTGTTTCTGACCTGTTAACACCAGAATTACGACAGCAGAAATCAGGCAGTGGCAAACCCCTCACCCCAGGTAATTTTTCAAGATGTCCCACTGAATAGCAGCCAGAGATTTTCTTTACTTTTGTGCACAGAGCACCATGTGCATATTTTATCTTTCAGAGGCCAGTGCTAGTGGCACCCGGGAGCTGAAGTGACAACATTGTCCCACATCTGTCACTTGTTGATGCCGGTCGATGGATCTTGTTCCTCTGTGTCCTCAGCAAAATGTTACCAGGAAGAATGTTCAGCCAGGGATGGCTGGGGAGAATTAGGCTGATCCCACTTAAGACAGGAAATTGCTTTTCAAAAGAGGTGCTGATGTTTCTCCCCATCAGGCAGATTCAGAGCAAGGTGGGAGCAGGGGTGCATTGGAAGGGGGCCCGTGGCCTGTCCCTGGACTGGCCCCCCAGCAGCACTGGCAAAAGTTGTCTTGGGGCAGGTCCTGCCTGCTGCTGAGTGCTCCCATCTGACAGCTTATTTGTTATTACTTTAAATACCCACTGTTTGTGTTAAGCACAGCAAGAAGTCTAGTAAACTGAAATGGTGACATTTAAAAAATGAAGTCTCTCAAGTAGATGTTTAATCTTTCTAATAAGGAAGTTATCAGCTAAATACCAAGTTTAACAGTTATGTAATAAGTCCATATCAAAACACAGATAATGACTGGTAGGGTATGGTTTAGCAATTGGTATTTAATTAACCTATAAAGGCTTTCCTGCCTAATCTGAATTACACTTCTAGCCCACAGACTAAGGTGCAGTGATGGAAGTTTTGTCAGTAAAAGTGCTGTGGTACCTGAGGCTACGTGGTGACTGTGAGCATCAGGGTGGCTTTGTGCAAGGGCATGCTGCTCACGGACCCTTCAGGCTGGGCTGGGGCCTCCTGTCTGCCCTGCCCTTCCTGACAGAGGGGCTGTGGCTGCTGTCATCCTGCCTGCCACCCCTTAGAAAGTCCTCCTTAGTGGCTTTGTCCTCTCACTGGAGCGTGGTTGCAAAATCTGCTGCACCAAGCCATGCACAGGCTGCTGCTAGCTCCAGCATACCTGGTGCCTGTCCCCAGGTCCCAAAGTGGGGCCCAGCTTTGTCACCTCGGGTGGTGTCTGTCACTTTTTTTAAAGGAGGAGGTCACATTTGAAAGAGTAGAAGGTCTTAGTTAGTTCTGGATTGGGGTTTTGGGGAAGCCAGGACACAGAGCAAAATGAGAGTGCTAGTATACAGTCAAGGATCATGCAAGTCTTGGCCAGGACATGAGGAATGGTCAAAGGAGAACAAAGTAAACTGAGACAAAGTCCAGGGGGCTGTCTGAGCAATCATGTAGACAAAGTAAGGTGTACAGTGAAAACCTTCAATGCTTCCTGTGCCTCTAGGTGAATAAAAGAGGACAGGCATGGAACGCCACACGGAGGCATGATGAAAACCAGTTATAGAGATTAGGCAGTGTGATAGGAAACCTGTTACAATTGTACGATATCACAGAAATAAGGAAGATCCACTATCTTCTGCCACAGACACTGCTGAATGCCCTTCAGCTCTGCTCAGAGCTGGAGCTCCAGCAGTGCTCTGCAGTTCCGTCAACCGTGATGGGCCACCCTGGCTCAGGTCCTCTGTCACCACGCAAGAACTGGGCACCTGGAGAAGTGGTGAGTGGTATGGAAGGGATGAGGGACAGCGGATCCTGCAGCTCTACCATGACTGACATCTGTGTGCTCATGGCATGCTTTGCTGAGGGGTGGGAGTGGGCCCTTGAAAAACAGCTCTCCTTATCCTTCTTGGGGAGACCAGCCTCTCTCTGAGAAATGCTTCTCCCTGGCAGGTTTCCATCCTAAGCGCCTGGTATATTTTGGCACGTTTCGGGCCACGGTGAATTGTTTTTGAAGCTTTTTCTTTTCTACTGCCAAAATCCCTCTGTGTCTCTGTTGTGTCTCTGCAGCATGGAGTCAAGTGGAGACATGACAGATTTGCGCATCCAACCTTCATCATAAAGGAAGAAATGTGGAATGAACTCTTCCTGAGCACAAGTCCTTTGACTTCAAGGGGCTTCCAAGACCGAAAGTCACTTGTATGGTGCCACCCCCCTGAAATCTGTGAAGTGATGCTCTGTTCAACCAACTGCTGAAACCCAAGGTGGAAGAGTGGTGCTGTGAGAACAGTTTCGAAAGGAGCTGGGAAGGGGCAGGTGTGCTGGTATGACAGGGATGTACTGTAAAAATCCAGTTCCTGTTTTTGTGTAATGTATCAAAACTTCCACCTAAATTTCCTTGCTAACTGATTCATTACTGTATGTCATGATAATAACAGGCTTCTGCTATATGCCTCTTCACAGTGGTAAACAAAAAGATGGGTTTTACAGTTTAGATAAAATATCTTTATTTCTTGTGGAAAAGTTAGGATGTGTGCTCTTTAGGACTTTACGTATAGCATGAATGAATCATGCAGGTGATGAAAACTTTTTTAGGCTTCATCAGTCCTCCTTTGCCCCCCATGTAAATGGTCAGCGATTCTGTACAATGAAGTTGCTCTTTAAAGAACAGGACAAGCAGACATGGAAACCAGCTCCCTGTTCTCAAAAGGCCAAAACACAATCCCTGCCTGGCTGTGGCATTGAAAATAATATAACTGCACTTTCATCAGAAACCCCTAGACTCTCACAGGCTGGGCCAGTGGGGAGCTTGGCTTGCATGCCAGCTCTGACTGTAAACCTTGTGGGATGGCTGAACAGGAGGGAAGAAGGCAAATAGAAAAATACATCCAGGCGATGTATGTGGTGACTTGCCTCCTTTCCAGCTTCAGAGAGTGAGACTGTCCTGAGTGCTCCACATTTGTCTTGGCTGAACAAAAACCATGTGAGTGCTCAGATCTTGCTTCCAAAGAGACCAGGTATCAAGATGGTCAGATTGGATGGCTCTGAAACCTAATAGAAAATATTTGGGAGTACTATGCAATCCCAGCGATGTTAAATGTCAACTCATGTGGCATGCCAGAGTATTTTGAGACAGACAGAACATCGTAACATACTTCTTGATTTATCTACTCTGTATAAGGTCAATCTGTCCTTTTAACTACACATCTGCAAAAGGAGAAACTAAGTCATAAGTGGAGAAACAATAATGTCCTGGACAGCAATAAGTCTGATGGAGAGGTAAACAGACAAAAAAAATCCTATTCTAACTGACGTGACTGTCCTTGTCTAGAAGAGATGCACCTCCTTTTGTGCAACATCTAGCATAAAGAATTGTCCATGCAATGGTCCCAGACTAAATTTTACTAGCCATAATGTCTTGCACAGATGCATTTTGTGTTTGTGAAGTCAGGCAAAAAAAGGACCTGGTTTTGCAGCCGCTGATATGGAGGAACATTCAGGACCAGTATTTTGGTCCTAGCTTGCATTATATGTAGGCCAGTAGTAAGAATCAGTCTCATCTCAAAATGCAAAGCAGCAGCTAAACAGCATGGGAAAGGACGTACCACATTTATGCTGGTGGTGGATGGATGCAGTGGTCCCCCCAGTTCTTCCCCATATCTGTACCACAACAATGCCTGGCTTGCACAAGAGATTTTTGAAGGTCTTGGACCTTTGGACATCCTTTTCTTCCTCCATGGCAGATCTTGCAGTGCTGAGTGGACAACAGTGCTTGGTGTTTGTAGGTGCTGAGTAGCTGTTCTGTGATTGCTCCAACTGCAAGGGACTGGCCTGGAGCTGCCTTCCCATCCTGTGCTCCAGTGACGGTGAATGCAGAGACCAGGATGCTCACACCAGGCTCGGGGTGTAGGGAATCATGTAGCCAGTGTGGCATGTGGGGGTTGGTACTCCTGAAAAAAATGGTTGTTCCCTGGTGCTCCTGGCCTCTCCCTAATAGTGAATGGTGGTCTGTTGCAGACCTCTGAAGCAGCTGCGACACTGACCTAAGGACCACGTGTATTCACAGGAATATGTAGACACATGTAGAATTTGTCAGAGCTGGTATACCTGCAGGCTGGGATGCAGGAGGGTTATTGGAGCTGTGTGTGCTGGAGGATGATTTCATCTGCTTTCTGCAGTGTGTGTGACCACAGCATGGTGGTGGGCAGCAGAGAGAGGAGACAGAGGCAGGAGATGAGCACTGTGTCTTTCTAGGTTATCCCCTATGAAGACACAGCTTGATTCAACTAATGGCAGTAATTAGGGATAATACTTTGGTAGGGGTTCCAGATTTCCTTTATAATTAACCCCAGGGAGCTCATATTTTTTTTCTACCTACAGTAATCTGTCATATGTGTGATAAGAATTTATTTTCTTTTTCTTCAGATTTTGGTGTTGAGTTGTTATTTTTTTGCCTTCCCTCCCCCCCTCCAAATTCCAAGACACAATTTGGCTTTCTCCAATCGCAGATGGAAACAGCTCCCTTGCCACCTCTTATATCTGGGAGCTGATAAAGAGGAAGGGTGTTTTGGGATCCTGGCCAAGAGTGGCATCTATAAAGTTACTGTTAATAGCTGTTGTTCTAAAGGCATAGGTCAAAGGTGCCATGAATGCGTTAAGTGGCTTGGTGATACTGCTACTAGAATTAGAAACACTTCAGGGGCTTGATATGGCTAGTCCTCAAAACACATCTGAGAAGAAAGTTTTTACAGTTCCTGTTTTCCCAGTGGGGAGATTAGCCAGGGCTGCTAAAGCAGAATTTAGGTTTAGATTTGGGTATTTATGCCAATTAATCATTTGCTCAGATTGCTAGTTCCTTACCTGAATAAGCATTAATACACCCAGAGCTGAAATGAGACCCAGTCAGGACTCTGCTCCTCTTTTGCCATATCTCTCTGTCCCTGACCCGTTCACACCAGCCACACAGTGAGAAAGATGTTGTTAGCAGATGTTGTTAGCAGATGTAGGTGGATGTCTGCTCAGTGGCTGTGTCTGTCCTCCCAGGATATCCTGGGATAACCTGAAAGTTTATGAATTTCCTGAAATACAGGTTAGGTCCACATCTTTGTATTTAGCCCCAATTTGTGGCTCTTTCCTATAAATTTTTATAATTAGCACCTGAATCTGCTTGTGCTTTTGGTCCTTGCACTATCCAGTGTCAATGAGTTCCGCAGTTTAACTTGGTTCTGTGTGAAAATGTACTTCTTCTGCTCCTTTTTACCCTGCAGGCTGATAATTACTGTGACAATCCCTACCTTTTGCATTGTAAGGAATAGTGAGTAATATTCCCTGCTGAGTTTTTAAATGCATTTCTGATAATCTTTCCTGACATCCTGCATGGTTTTTTTCAATCACGTATCTAATTTTTCAAGCTAAGAAGCCCTAAACTAAGCTGTTTAATATTTTCTTATATGCCAGCTATATTGCTGATGGTAGTTCCATACTTAGTGAAAAATCCAGGTACCATCAAGAACTAATAAATTGCCCAAACAGACTGAGAGAAGAATTTTGTTTCCCAACCTTGTCCCATGGAAGCCGCATTCAAGACAGGAGAGGCAGCGCAAAACGTAACTGAAGCTTCTCTGGAAGATGACTGCCTTAACATAGTGTAATGCATTGAACTTTTTAGAAGCCACAGTTTTCACTGCCATTTCAATAGCTCACCCTAAATTAAAGAGTTCTGAGCACTTTTAATGGTAAGAGCTGAAATGAGAGTATTTTTCAAGTCTTTCGTATGACACATGCTCATGAGAACAAATTACACGTGTTATACCTACAAATACCCATGGGCATGTATTTTCAATTTAACTCGGTTCCTGATGTCAGTAACCAGAAAGGCAACACAGATGCTTTGGGTCTCAGACCCAGATGTTTTGGCCGCTGTGACAACACCTGTGCTGACTCCATTGGCAGCACTAGCAGTCCAACACAACTGCTGTCGCTGCACAGCCCTCAGAGGAGCAAACAAGCCTAGTCCTCCCATGGCAGGGGCCTGGGCAGGAGCCTAGGTGGGATGCAGAGGTTTTTCTCTGTTGCAAAGTTACTTCAGAAGCTCAAAGGAAAGCATAAATGAAGTTGCTCTGAGAAGTGGGGAAGAAGAACATAGCTTGTTGTTGCTTACAACAAAGCTAGTGGGGTTTTTGGTCTTTGGACTTTTCCTCTATTTACATTAGAATTTGCAACACGGGAAGGGTCAGAGATGGGGCCATCCCAGTCAGGCACCTGTGCCAAAGGGTGGAAGAAGTGGCAATGGCTCAAAAGTTTTGGCAACCAATGATATGGGGAATTCATCTAAACTGTAACTTAGTGAGCAGGCTCCCCTGCGTAACTGAATCTTTCACAGAGTCACTGGAGTGATTGAATCTCTGTGGTTTCTTTTCACACTTGTTAATAAGGTTAATAAGTTAGTCTTTCATTCAATGACTTTGCAACTATACCTTAAGAAAGGATGAAGGTGGAGAAGCACTTGAAATACACTTGTTATAGACCACTTCTTTTTATTTGTGTGTTAGTAAACATTTTATTTAAGTCTCAGTGTATTATAACTGCATGAACACTGGTGCCAGGCTGTGCTGTTCATACATACCTTCCAGAGAGGAACAGTGCTTGATGATTTGGTGAGACATCAGTGCTTTGTTAAAATTCTCCGTGTATAACTGGAGACTTCCCTGTAATCAAATGAGTAGGTAGAGGATACAGGGTTTTGTTTCCAGGATTTTTTCCACAGGCAGGTTGTTATTACTGCTGAGAAGATGGGAGATATAATGCAAATGACAAAATCTAGATGATGGCTGTGTTACCAAGAAGCAGAAAACACAATCAAACGGAAAAGTGAAGTAGGACAAGTGTATTGACAAGGTCAAACAACATGCCAAAGGAGCCGCGTGGTCAGTATGACACATCACACCCAACCCAATTAACAAGGCTATTTATATTTTAAAAATTATTGGTTCAGTCAAAATTTGACTGAAAGCATTTGAAGAAAGGTGGCCATTAAACATTTGCAATAGAGAGCAGGAAGGAATATGTATATATATTTTCTTTGTCAGTAAAGTATTTTCCAGTCATAAGAGTGTCTTGTGCCGCATGCTGATCTCACAGATGGTGCAGTAAATCAGGGCTAACTCTGAAAGTGTCAGTGGAATTATCTTTGTGTAAACGGTATCCGAATTGGTCCCTAGCTGTGAAATACGTGGATTGCCTTGGGGCATAAGCACAGATAGATCTAAAGTTGGTTGGTTTGGTTTTTTTTTTTTCTTTTTTTTTTGCCTTGGAGTCTGACTCACTTTGTGGCTTCGAGCATTTTGCATAATTCTTTTGCCTTGGTTTCCTCCCTGCAAAGTCAGCTGATAGTTCCAGAGGAGCTCTTGAGTGGAGAACTTTGATTATGGAAATTGCTATGGAAATGCTTGTTTATTACTCTTAATGGAAGTAACATAATACATTAGAAAATTTTAGCTCAGCTAAGGGACTTGGAGGGCAAAAGCACCACAGGTTCACTAGTAGCTGGTTGTTGAAGTACCAGTTATTATTCCATATGATGAAGAGAACTTTCAGCTTTAACAGAAAGATACCACCCAAGAGTGAAGCAAAGAATACAATCCCATGACTGCACGGGTCAGACTTCAAAACCCAGTACAAATTCCTTGTGACTGCATGTGAATTCAGTGTCAGGCAGTAGTGACCACAAGCTCTTCTTCTTTGATGTCTGTTCAGCTTATATTAAATTTGAGGGGGTTCTACAATATCTCTATAGTTTCGTAGGATTTGGAAGTCTTGTGTCCTAAGGAGAGACCATGTCCTTATACAGCCTATTGCACCCTTTCCCTCATTTCTCTTCCAAAAGATGCACCTAACTTTTGGTTAAAGATTGTGAGGTGTGGGGTCTGTATTGGTTGTCTGTACAGTGTCAGGAATATTCATTAAAGCGTGTGGGCATGTTACCACAATAATCTTATTTGAATATGAGACAAGGGATGCTCATATACAAAAAAATCCTACCTGTGTGCTTCATAGGCGCTGATGTGCTGCCAGAAGGGTACACTAGTAGCAGTGATAGATCAAAGCCAGAGAGTGATGTTTTTCTAATGTCTCAAATAAATAATCAAGGGCTAAGTAAAGGAAAAGAGAGCTTCTGAATTTACACAGTTTGTGGAAAGAAAAATTCAGAAATCTGCTCACCACGAATGCATCCTTCAGTTTTCTAATAGAAGAGGCTGGGATGTACCAACAACAGAAGACTCCTGGCCTTTACTATGACTCTGGACATTGAAAATAGGATTAATTTTGCCTAAATGTAGCCAGGTGTCTGGCCTCCTTCCACAATCAGTGGAGGAAAAGAAGGTGATTTATCCAACGTCTCTCTGCCCCTGGGCTGTAGAAGAAACCTAGTTAGACCAGATACTAACTTACAGACAGCTAAAATTAGCAAGATGTATTGCTCTTTTACTGTTTCATATGTAACAAATTGCACACTTTCCCCACAGTTGTGTATAAGGTCTCTGTTTTACAGGGAGAGAGGAAAGTGAGGCTGAGGTGAAATGACTTCCCCAGTTATAATGGCAACAGAACTGAGATTCAAACACACATGCCTCTGAATCCAGCCTCCTTGCTGCTTCTCCCCCCACCTTCTTTCACATTGTATTGCCTCCCAAGGACAACAAATAATGAGACTCTGTGCAGGAAACCATTTACACTTCTCCTCATGTGCATAAAGGAGGGTCAAAAAATATGGCTGAGTGGACAAACACAGCCAGCTCCAACAGGCAGGTTCTGAGATTTAGGGTTGCTTGTGGGACATCCAGGGCTCCTTACCAAACTCTGCTAATTTCAGTTTCCTGAAATTGGGTGGCAAATTTCAGGGAATTGGGCTTGTGAAGAAATATGCAGTGATTTACCTGCCTTGCCTGACAACAGCATTGCATTGTTGCTGTTGCTCTCTTTGCTGAGCATATGGGAGCTGAGTGCTCCCTGGCTAGTATCCAGACATCCAAAAGTTAAATTGATGGGAATTGCCATGAGGGTTCTAACTAATGGGAGACATAAAGAATGAAGCCTTGTTTTATTTTTGCTTGTTTCTTTTCTTATAAGAGTTTTCTTCACAGAACAAACCTAGATACGACTGCATGCAACATATTTCTTCTGTGTCTCCCCCCTGGGGATGACTTATGCCAAGTTGTGATCTGTTTTGCTGTTCCAGCCCATTGGGCTCATCAGTTTATTCAACTGACTTTTTAAATGACCCTATTTTTTCTGACTTTGGAAAAAGTGGCAAGAATTTAACTGCACTTCTGGGCATGGGATGTAATGTCAAGGTGGCGGGATGAAGGGAGGGGAAGACCCTGCCTCTCAGAAGGGGAAGAGCTCACTGGGCAAACCTGTTGGGGTGTCTTGGGTGATTTGCACATCAGTCATCAGCATACAGGATACCTTTAAGCCACATAGCTGCTGTCTGCACAATTCAGGCAGGGTGCTTAGTGGTTTCTTATCCACAGGGACAGATGTTACAGAGAAGCTTAGATATGCACCTGTAGTTAGATTAAACGTTTGAGGGCCTATCTGCTTCAAGCCATTAGAGCTTGGGGTCCCTCTTCACAGACTGCTGTATATGCACTCCCTGGACCAAACTGTAGATTAATAGCTCTGCAGATGGAGAAATATTTTTTTTTCCTAAATCGCAGTTCTGTTTCATTTTATGTTGCTTGCTAGATTAAATTTTAGAGCTCTCTGTGGTTGTTTTTTTATGCAAAGTGAGACCAGAAATTTTTACTGTTGTACAGTTTTGAAAGCTTTTCTTTTTTTTCTTTTTGCCATAAGCAAAACTCAGGAAATCAAAGGTGATTCATCTTTAAGCAGCAAGTGATTTAAACCAAACAATGCTTTTTGATTTATGATAATGAAAAAGATTGCAGAGTGATGATGGGTCAGATGAAAACTCACACTGCACCGATTTTTATGATAAGTATCATATTCATATACTCGACTAATCCTTCACTATCAGTTTTATTTGTGGGTTTTATTTACTTTAAAAGTTTTTGTTTTGGGAGTTTATTGGCAGGGTGTGATTGACAGCCTTGGAAAAAGAAGTCTGCTATTTAGAGAATGGATATAAAATTTCCCATGCAGCCCTGCCAGTATGTCTCAGCTCATCAGGACCACACCAAAAGAGTAAAAGAACATGAGAGCATCTTCCTGTGGTCAGATTAAAAGTCTGGTCTGGTATCCTGTCTTCAACAGTGACCCATAAGAGCTGCCTGGGGAGTGCCATGAACGAAGAGGAAATGCAGGATGATACTTTCTCCCAAATATTCTCCCAGTCACAATTTGTGACTCAGAGAGTTCCCATGCTGGAGGCTCACACACAGAGGCATGCTCGCAGCATTGCCGCACACACATGCGGGACCCACAACATCCTGGGGCAAGACATTCTACTTTCTTAATTGCATTTTTTATGACAACAAAACGTTTTTGGCTTTGCTTTTGGTTTTGTTTTCCTGTCACACAGTTTTGATCTGGAAAGGAGGCACCCATGTCCCTATCTCTATGCCACTCACTGGGAGGGACATCTGGTGTCTGAACTTTTCTTTCAGCAACACAATCTCCTTTTTTGCTGACTTCAGGCCTAGACTTGACTTAGAGGATGATCATTAAAAACATTAAACATTAATGAACACTAAAAATTGGAGTCAGTCCGAATCATAAGATTTTTTTAATCAAATGCTTTTTGATTTTTAAGCTAAATAATGTATTTTACTTTTCTTTTGGATTTATAACTGCTGGAAGTACTTCTCTGTCATACTTTTAATCTGGTTTTTGTTTTGGTTTTGTTTTGTTTTTTTTTTTCTGCACCATAAATTTAGACAGCTTTTTCTTATTTAAACTTAGCTTTCATGCATCTGCTTGACTCCAGGAGTCAGAGTTTTAAGAAATGGGCCAAGTACAGTGAGACTGAAGACAAAGCCATAAGATCTTGCAGCACTAGGATGTTTTTGTTGTTCTAGTTGTTTTGTTTTCAGAAAACTCATTCAGAAAACATTTAAACCATGCTGTACTTAACATAGGCTGCTCCAGAGAGTCACAGCTGGATTTTATGTTTAGGATAGAGAATCAGCAAAAAGTAGGTCTGGAAAGGGCCTGTTAATATCATCTGTCTCATCCTGCTCTCTGAGACAGGATTCCTGTGTCATTTGTTTGTCCAACCTGGCCTTAAATTTCCTCCTGTGACAGAGTCTGCAGCCTTGCTAGATAACCTATGCCAGTGCTTAACTATCCTTACCACTAGAAAGTTTTCCTAATGTTTAAACTAGTCTCTCTTGCTGTAGCCTAAGCTCATTACTTCTTATCCAACCCTCAGCAGAGATGAAAAACGTTTATTTGCTTGTTCTTTGCAGCAGACTTTTAGAAAAGCATTATCATGTCCTTCCTTGGTCCTCTCTTCCCTACACTAAATAACCACTACCCTCCTCTCTCACAGGCCATTGTTTCTAGGCCTCTGACTGTTCACCCTACCCCCCTTTTAGCTCCCTTGGTTTGGCATGTGTCTTTATTAAGGCATGAAAGTAGACCCACTGTTTCTTTGGAGAGGAGATCCTGCCTGGGGCAGTGCTGCAGGGAGATGGACCATTTCCCCTTTCCTACTAACACAGTCTCTCTGTCCATCCCACAACAATATTTTACTTTTACCCATAGCAGCACCATGTCGTGTGCCCAAGCCGTGCCCAAGAGCTGTTTTACCTCTGTGCCCAGCCCTTCATGCAGCGCCACTGCCCTGTCAGCCAGCCCCCACCATGTATCCCTACCTCAGGACAGCATTTCGCAGTTACTGCTACTGAATCACACTTTTGTGTGGTCAGGGCCCCCCACACCTGGGTACACAGCTGTTTCACACCTCAACTGGGGGACCTTTGGGCTCCAGCTTGATCCCTTGGGGACAACACAACGCAGTACACAGGTGTAGCAAAAATCTGTCTGACCACAGTTGCTTTATTGTTAAAAACACTTGAAAAATTCTGGGGGCCCTGACCTCTCCCTATATCTTATCTTTCTTGCATCTGGGCAGGGCTACACGATAAAATTTCTTGCTTCTCTCCCACAAGCCATGATTCCAAGTAATGGTCAGTGACTTGCTTTTCTTACAACGTGATGTCTTTGGACTGCTCTCCTGACACCTTTTAGGGATAATCCTCCAATGTGCTCAGGCATTTTTTCTGGGCCAGTCTCTCTGGTGTGTGCTATAATCATGGTCCTTACACATCCCGGACACGTGTCCAATATACCATTGATGGGTACCAATGTATTTCACACTTCACAATAACTTAAATATGCTTGTCAGTGTAAGTCAAAATGGTAACAGTTTTTCACTTCATGCACAGTGGCTTTAACAATGCATTGAAACAGCATTTAAATGATCTTAATGATGGCATTGGCAATATGAACCTATACTTCCTTCTTTCCCGCACTGGTCAGATCTGCCCAGCCCACTGATGTCTGACACACTTTGCAGCTTATGAAAGTAAGGCATTAAAAAGATTTATGCACAACTCCTTTAAATGAGATAAGCTGTTTCTGGCAGTCAGTGGTTTTTACCTCTGTCTGACCAGCATTTCATGAGTAACTGCTCCATGCGGCTCTTGCACTGTGAAGTTTATGCCACACTCAGTACTCCTTGCTACTGTACAGTCCAGGTCTCTCTGGGCAGTCGATGAGTACTTTGGTAGTACTTCTCCAAACTGCTGCAGGTCCCAGTTGTCAGCAGAGCCTCCTAGTAGAATGATATTTGGTGTTTCTGTCAAATCTGAAAGAATTAAATGTGGACCTCTTATTACTGTCCATTGCCAGGACATCATCAGACTGACATGATCTCATTCCTACACAAGCACAGAGCCTTCAACCTATTGTCAAGGATTAAAGGAAATCCTGGACAATTTGCATACTGGTGCTGTCTTGCCATTTCTTTCTTGTTACTCCTTCCAGCCCTCTTTCCTCAGCCCCCTTCCCCTTCTCCAAAGAGGGCAGGACAGAGATGACGAAGATCAGACAAAATAATTGAAATGGCTTTTTGCAAGGCACCTGGTAAACTTTATTCAGTTAAGCAGATAAACCCGTTCTTCGTGACAGGATCTTTAACAGGATCCATCAATGTCAGGTGTGTTGCTCTTTATGATTTTTTGTTCGTTTGTTTATTTTGTTTATTGCCAGGAAGAGCATAGACAGGTAACGGCCAAAACAGAGGGAGAACGGAGAGTGGAAGAGATATTTAGTTTTAGATAAGACTGCGTGGAGTATACAGGTTACAAGTTTCATGATTTTCTGCAGAGATTGAGACTGAGCTGGCTCAGACAGCAGTGTCTTACCTTGAACTAGAAACACCTTATTGACAGTTGTATTCTGCAGGCCTGTCAATTGCTCAGGCTTGTCAAATTACACCATGTCATTTTTATTAGCTTGATATCTGGAGAGCTATCTCAACCATTAGAAAAGGTGGTTAAAACTACATCAAGTGATTTGTATGTAACATAACATTACTGTTGGGTTGCCAATTGCTAGAAAACTTTCTGATGCCACTTCCAGTGCCTCGCTTCCCAGTGAGTAGTAGCTTTTAATATAAAATAAAAGCCATTAGCAATTCTGTGTACTAAAGTGCTCAGAAACTGGCCTTACTCACATTTTGTTTGGTTGCCAATAGCTTTAATCAGTTACCTTTTCTGAGTCATCAGTGTGACTAATATCCTTGTGAGGACACCTAGAATAGACTTCCTCTAAAATCATTTATTTTCTTCCCACCGAGCTACCTCTGATCCATAAAGGCAACTCTGGCAAATCCCTTTGGTCCTACATTGTATCACAATCTATATCACCCAAATAAGACAGGTAAGTAAAAATATTGGTGTGTTTCCTTGGGGACATCATTAAGTGTTCTGCTGAAAGGAGTAGTGTTTGTCATTTCTGATGCAAGATAAAATGAGTAAAGTGACGTGCCTGAACTCCTGTTCTGAAGCAGTGACAGAGCTAGGGTTAGGATCAATCACCTGAATCCCAACACCAAGATTTATTCACAAAAAATAAATAATCCTGGCTTCTCTAAACCCATCACTCTGGATTTTCAGATTCAGTTTAATTGGGAATATTGACATATAATTTTAAATATTCCATTCTATTTATACCTCCCCCCTCTCATTACACCTCGATTACCATATTTCCACATTCATGGACCATGTATTAATTGTCAAAAAAGTTTTAATTCAGCAGAATTGCAGTTTGTTCATAGGTATGGCAAATGGAAGAGGTGTATTACCAGACACCGACCTTTCCTTCAGAGTCAAGAGAAAGATTCTTCAGAGTCAGTCATGATCCTTTCTGTCCTTGGTGCAGAGTGCAGTAGAAGCCTTTCCCTGCAGGTAGGCTATTTGGAGATTAAAGATATTTTAGGAAACATTATATTTGACTGGGTTCAGTTTCTCTGGGAGATGGGTTTTACATGCTAAACCCATGTCAGTCCAGTAGATCTTGTTATAGATAGTCAAGGTATTTGTGTACTATGAGTGGTTTGAGAAATTCTGGTAAAAACCAGGGATTTTATTTCTAACCTTTTATTGATAATAGTGAAAAGTTATCAGTGAGCACTGTAGCCTCATGTGTCTAGCTGCCATGATACAAAAGTTGCTCACACATCTATGTGCAGCTGTGGGTTACTAGAGTCTTAGAAGATCTGTTCTTGTGTGTGTAACAGCATAGTTTCACAAGCATTTATTTTAATGAGAGCATTATGTTAAGCATCCCCCACCTTTGTGTGGGTGCCAGTCAGTGCAACCCAGGGACTACTCAGGCTAAACATTGGTTTGCTTGTGTACTGCGCTGTTAATCTAGCACACAATGAAAATTATTTTTGTTGGATTGGCACATGGCCTCATAAAACCAGCTGGGCAAGCAACACTTAGTCAGGGGCTGCAGGAGAGGGAGGACCAGGAGGAAGTGTGAGGGGTGACAGAGAGGAATGGTCATGGGGGAAAGGTTTTCCACACTCAGGAGAATGGTTCAAGATTCCCTGTTCTGTCACCTTGTGAACACACATTAGAGCAGTTACCTCCTGTATTTTTTCATTATTTAAGTGTTGAAGTCGCTGGAGATCATGGGTGGCACTAGTCACCGGTAGGCAGTGTAGCCCGAGAGACTGCCGTGGCACCCACGCCATGTCAGCTAACAGCATGTGTCAAGTTTTTAAATTTAAATACTTATTAAAGAATACTTCAATATTGTCTGATATAAATGTACATATAAATGTGTATATATATATAAGCCACTTAAAAAAAGCAGTATGTCTTTTCCCTTCAACAATACTTCACAATTCAACAGAAAACTGCAGGTATGTTCATATCTAATTAGTTTCTGATCTAGGATTACCTCTTTTCTTCCCTCTGTTTAATGAGATTCCTCTAGCAAGATCTGGGAAATAGTGTTTTTTCTTTTTTCTTTGTGTTTTAAGTAATTTTTATGCTTCCATATGGCTTGCATGACTCAGACTTTATCATTTATAGATTACAAAGTCACAATTAAAGTCCTAGATAAGACTAACAAGTTGAGTATGGCAGACAGAAGCACTCTTTTTAAAATAAAATTCTAACTAAATTTAAAATCTGCAAATAAGGCATGAATTCACAGCATAATATTGATTACAAAGAGTTAATTAATTACATCTAATGAGCCAATTCTGAAAATTCTATGATGTCTAACAAATGAAGGTTGCATGGTTTGGTGTGATCACGTCTTTCCCCACCCTCGGCTCCATCATGTCATGAAAACTGCATTATTCTTGATAATAATGTTAAATGAATTATTTAAGGACTCATTCTTTAAAGGAGAAGATTTTTTGATTGCATATTACGCTGGATACTTACATGCTGTTTATGCAGTTGTTATTCAGCAGTTTTGTGTTTTCAGCTCTTGGTGGGAAAGGTTCACCCAACTCTGATTTATTATTTGTACTAAAAAATGTGCTGTTCTCCATTAAAAGAATATCTAAGACATGCTTTTCACTTTTATGTTAAACTTTTATTACCTGAGGTCGAGTAATCCTAACCAGGCAGTTACACTTCAGTGCAGAATGAAAGGAGGGGAGAGGGTGTTGCTGGAGGATGAGGCACACTCTTGATAACCTGCTCTACTTCTGTGCATTTGTTTGAACCAAGATATTTGGAGATTGTCAAATGTCTGTTCTCTTGCATTTGTTAAATGTAACCTTATTTATCCCAGTAGCAGCTCTTAGAATCCACACTACTCCTTACTAAGTGGATGGATAGGCTTATTTATTTATCTATTTATTTACTTATTATGTTTTTATTGCAGTGAGTACAGATCAGGATAGGGAGAGAGATTACTCCCACAAAAGCTGGTGGAAATTGCTGTTGTGGAGAAGGTCCTGTGCTGCACAATTCTTTGAATTCCCACATGTGCTGGGTTTTGGCTCCCCAGAATGACAAAAAGCACTAATTTAATTTGAGAAAGGGGAAGAGGAACTACAGAAGAGAAAAAAACTTTCTGGAAAATGCATATGAGTGACCCTTTGAATTGTCAGAGGGCAGAGCTCTCCTCCTCACACAAGTGCAGGTTCTCCCTTGAGGTCTCATGAATGCTCTGGGCCATTTGTGTGATATGGTAGGATCAAGAGCTGCTGAAATTTGAGTGAAAGTTTTGTGGTCTTCCTCCTTCAGATAAGCACGTATTTATACAGGTTGATGTAAATTACTTTTCATTCATCTAGATATTTCATACTCAGGATGTTTCATACTCAGGCTAAAATACAAAAAGGTCACATACAGTAATTAAAAATATATTCTCCTCATGAAAACTGAAGGGGAAATTTAAGCTTTAATTAAGTCAGAAAAAAATTTGTAAAACATAATTTTCTTATTCAACAACTTTTCCTCGAATGTACTTCGCTTTAGGCACACACACTCAAGGATACAGTAGTGCATTTGTTTGCTTTTTAAAACTATTATTAAATATGCTACAATTTCTTTATCCCTGTGTGCAATCAGCAGAGCTTTCACCTTGATCATCTTTGCAAAGTCTTCATTGCTGGTAATGATATGTGAGCCTGGAGGAATTGTGGTAAGAAATTTAAAAATTGCTGCGATCTAAAGAGAGTGACACACATTTCAAAAAATGTGTGTACATGGGTCAGAAGAGGTTAGTATAAAAATTTTAACAGTGGGATGACTATAATATACATGTTTAAAGGGAAATCCTCAGATATTTAGTGTGCTATGTAATTGTTTTATATCACTGTATACAACTTGTCTCCCAGAAAGGAATGGTCTTAGATGATTCAGGGCCTCAGACAAGCATTCTGGAGTATCAAGTCTCCACTCACTCCTAAATCCCTATCTGAGACCATGTTTCCTGCCTCTGACAGCCTCCAAACACTCACTTCATTTTTAGAAAACTGAACCCCAGACCTCATCCAGCCCCGTTCCTCATCCGCCCTGTTTCAACTGCAGGATGCTAATGCCTATGCCCACACATTTTGCTCTAAGAAGTTCTATTCATTTGCTTTGTCATGTCCTCAGTTTCCATTGGAAAATGGAAAAATTCACTTCAGTTATGAAGGAGGTATTTGCCAAAATTCATCTTGGGGGAATTTCTGGAAGAATCACTTCTTCCTTGCCTGTTACCCAGGGACAGCTGACTCCTTTTCCTTATCTAGGAATTGACTGAAGAGAATCTGTTGCTTTTACAGCTGTCAAGTGCATCTGACAATATTTGTCCTTGTATTCACATGTGTGCTGCAGAAGGCTGCAGAAGGCAAATGCTTTATCCTTTTGTTTTCCTGATCTCAGATCCCCAGGAGGTTAAAGAGAATTAAATAAAATGTAGAAAAACTTTAGCATCAGAGGTTTCAATATTGTTAAGGAGTTTAATATATCATAACTGTTCTAGACTTTGCTGTTTCTTTGTGGGTCTGTTTCTTCCTCACTATGATTAAGTTCATGGCAAAGTCTAGATAGATATGACATTTAATGCAATCCTATTCTTGCTGCTATGGAGACATGCCTCGTCGAGTGTGTCTACTTCACTTTGGTCTACCACAGCATGATAAGCTCAGCATGCTTCTGCCAGATCTTTCTAGCTCCCTGTCTTTGTTGTTAATAGCTTAACATGCATGTAAGTATAATACTTGGCAACCTAACACAACATTTGTCTTCATTAAAGTGCTTCACAGACCTCAGTTAATGAAGCCCTGTCAATGTGGTTTTAGGTGGGAAAGGCTTTTTACAATACAGGAAAAATGGTGAAATTGGGAGACAGAGCTTATATCTTCCAAGGTACTCAGGTACCTAGGAGCTGGGTTTTGTACTATGGTCTCTCCAGTGGCAAAGTCATTGAAAAACTTTTCTGTCCTCTCCCACAGCTCTGCCTGCAGTTTGTCCTTTCCCTCAGCCACGGCATTTCTGTTGTTTGTGGCGCCTTCTGGAAAGCAGATCAGTAGCAATGTGTTGCTAAGAGTAAGTCCTGGCCCCATGTCCTTATCCAGCCCCTAATGAGAGCTGATACCAATGGGAGTTTTTGCCTGTTAAAGACAGAAACAAAACCAAACCAGGACCTCAGATTTTGCTCATGGTGACAGGGTGATGATCCCTTTCAAAAGCAGCATGTGGTCCTTGCTGTACATGCACAGAGGGACAGAACCTTTCACCCTGCCTAAGGCGAAGAAATGTTTTGTAAGTGTAAAACAATACACATAGCCTTTTCCAAATTTCTGTGGGGTTTTGATTGTTTGTTTGTTTGTTGTTTTATTTTTGTTTAAAATCTGCATTTGTTCAATGACATCCTTAAGCCATGATTTCACAAACAGCAGACAGGGAGGAGTAGGAATTAGTGCCTGAGATTGGAGGGAGGGCAAGAACTTTATTAACCAGCTTTGCTAATAAAGAATTCATATTTTGGAATAATTTCTGTGAAGATTAATGGGAGTTTAGTATAGAAAAACTAGAGGGCTCTCAACCTAAGCAATGTGCATGCCGATCTGTCCATATTAGGTCAACATGAATACTAAAATCACTTTGTTCTCTAGCTGGTCACAGCTCTCTGCTTAATAACTTTTAGCAGGCTGGCTTATGGAGTCCTGCACTTGACTTGCTGCTTAAGGTTGGAAATGCCAGTTTCCCCAGGAAAGCAAAGCTCCCATGGAGCCATCATGTCACACTGCCTACACCATGGGGTCCATGTGTGGTGTCAGCTTTCTGCACTATTTCTTGTAATTTTTTATTTCTGCCCTCTCTTTCTAGGTTTTAATGAAGGACATGTTAATGAGGACTGAATGGCATTTATTATCCAGACAGCGTATTATGGCCAGTTAGCCTGATGGATTGGTAAGAACATATCTCAGCTCCACACCATTATTTAGTTCTTAATTAGGGAATTTTTCCTTAGTAAGGCCTGATGTGTGTCACTATGCAAGGCTTTCAGATTTACCTCATATTGCTCTTAAGGAGCAAGTGCCTCTTGTGAACACTCTGGAGGAGACAGTTTTCCACCAAGATCTGTGAAGGGCTTTGTACAAATTTCTCATCCAGCAGACTTCAGTGCACAAGAGGTGTGTCTGCATGCAGGAAAAGACTGGAGCAGCTAGTCCTGTAACTCTTTTAATTTTAAAATGTGTCAGAGGTACTTTATCTCTCTAAGTAAGGAAATCAGAGCATGTCTGCATTGCTAGTTAAGCTGTGGTGCATACCCAGGACTCTAGATGGGTTCATCTTCTTTATACCTCTAGGCCTATTAGTTGGGGTTTATTACTTTTTACTGGGCCAACAGACCTCTAGTTGCAAAGTCAGAGATTTGCTAAACTGCTGTAAGAGTTGAGCTCCCTCTTTCAATGGGGTCTGAACAAGATGCTTGTCCTCCCAGAAAATCACTGTGAGCATCTCTGGCCAAAATAAGACCCTGGTGGCATGGCCAGTTACTGCATCAGGAAAAACATCAAAGAACATTTCTTCCTGTGAGCAGGTGATGCAAAAGGAGTGTAAGAGCAAAGTGATAGCAACCACTCTGTGCCTTCTGTCAAGTGAAAGAAAAATGTACTTTGATCCTTTGGGAGATGCATTTGGATGTAGCTAGTCATGGAATATTTAAAGGAGCCTTGGGGGAACTTCTGGTGAGAGAGTTTAGTTTGCAGCCACTACCTGTGGTAGCTACAAACTGTCATGTTTATTTTCCCTCTCCTGGGGAGAAAAAAAAACAATGCCTGTTTTCAGTGACAATGGGGGCTTGCCCTGTAAAACAACTTTCTCTATGACTGTTGTGTAATATTTGTGGGTAAGCAAAACTTAGCAAATCAGATTTGTTTACAATGAATAGGAGTTGCTCCTCAGAGGCTGTTGTGATGCAGCTTCCCCTGTTCAAAATGATGCTAATTGGCTCCCACCTAGTTACCAAAGGGAGGCTCTGTGATTTCAGATGTGTCACCTGCTGGAAATGACTAGAAGACCGAAAATGTATTCATTTCCTCAGGGAGTGTTTTTTATCCTTTTAAATGAGTTTTTGTGTGAAGAAGTATTTGATAGAATATCCCCGGTGTAAGATAAATAGTTTCCCTGAGTTCAGGACTAATTATCCTCAGGGACACAACAGACTGAACAGCTAGATGAGCCAGAAATAAAATGGTATCTTGTGGCTATAGTGGGAAGTAGGCAGTTACACTCCTACCATACACGATTAGATGGCTATCGAGCTTGTTATTGTCGGAGAGGAAATGACCGGCTTTCTCGTACAGAGCCTCCACAAAAAACAAAGCATATGTGTGCTGCAGCAGTAGTCTCTCTGTTGTGCATAGGTGGATGTACATCACCGGCAGCCTTTGCTGGTAGTACTGATTTCAGACCAAACAGGGTCTTTACACAGTCAAAAGAGAGATCTTTTTGTGCATGTGATATTGCACATGCTTTTCATGTTTACATAACATACATATTTAAAATACACATCTCTTACTGAAGGATGAAAGAGCATGCTTCTGTTGTTCCTTACAAATCCAGGAATAATACGAGGTTTTGTCATGTTCATCCAGTGCTTGAAATCTTTTTTGTTTTCTTTAACTCTTCATTTTTTCTCAGATATTTTTAATTGACAGTTTGACATTTGAGGCTCCAGGTTGTGACTGGAAGTAGAAGGGTAAATGTGCATTGAAATTGTTCTCATAGTCTGAACAAAACTGACCAGAAATCTCATGAGAATTTCAAGGAAAAGATAAATTTTGCATCTTAGGGTTAAGGTGTTTTGTTGTTTTTTGTTGTTTTTTTTTTTTTTAACTCCCTTCCTCAGCCAAAACTCCCATTAAGCCAGCTGTAGTTTTGCCTGAATAAGGACTGCAAGATCTAGCCAAATTTTGCGGAATAAAAAGTTCATCTGCTCCTTAAACTCTGGATAAGCATCTGAACTCTGTGCCACATTCCTAAATTAGATCATTCCCAGTGCAAACCTCAATCCAGTGCAACCCTGCCAGGCTATGTTGCTGGGCTGTGCTGGGGAAGACTCCTGTGGGGCAAAGATTTTGGTCTGTGAGGCAAAGCGGGATGTGTAGGGAGCACCGGGACCTCACAGCAGGGGAAAGAGAAGAGGAGAGGGTGGTGGGAGAGGGCAAGGGGCAGAGCGCTGGTCTAAGATGTGTGGTTCACCATATTTTGGGGGATTTGCCACGTGTCACATCACTCAGCAGGGTTGTATCGTGCAGCCTGGAGGTGAGAAAAGCCTAGGGCATTGCAGCGCCGGCCACAGCTGGGAGGGATGGGTGCAATCCCTTGGCTGGCTGAGGGCAAATTTCAGTGAGGCTACTATTTATATCTGGGGGAAAGTGAGTGTGATAGCACACACAGCTTCCATGCTGCTCACCCTAACTGTGGGGGGTTATGCCTCCAGTGGAGAGGGCAATTTCTTTCTTAGCTGTTTCAAGGTGCCACTCGGAAACTGCCTTTTCTAGTGAGACCTCATTTGTTATCAGTCTGCTAAAATGGACTTGTGCAAGAGCATAGCGCTGCAGGAGCAAATACCAGCCTGAGTGGTCCTCCACCCCACCTCCCAGGGTAGAGCAAACATAACAGCAGTAAGTTTCTCCAAAGGAAGTCTTTATTGCTAAAGTTTCCAAACAGACATAAAATGGAGAAAAGTCCCAGCTCTAGCCAGTGAATTCATGCTTAGCATGGTATTTTAACTAACTGTTGAGTCTGAGCACTCAGACTGCCTTGAAGAGCAAAGTGTGCCCAGGGAAGTGTGAAAACAGGGCTTGTCTGTCTGAAGGAGTAACCCTTTTGGCATTATCCCTCCTCCAGGCCTCCCAGACGATGTTGCTTGTAGGACTTGGGGAACTGCCTCCCAGCCTTCCAAGGATTCCTAAATTTTAAACAAGCACTGTGAATGTGAAGGCAGCATTCATAAATTCCAGTTCTCTAAACAGGGTTCTTGCAACTTGTGCATTCACATATTGCAGTCACAAAGCTATGAATTTTCTGATTTTTGTCACACTCTGATAAGATTAAAAAAACACAGTTATATTCGATCCTGCTGACTGAGTTGCAGAAGTAATTTCTTGTTCAATTGAAATCTAAAACTTTGGAGATTTCACGTCCACTGGGATGGAAAGCAATTTATCAATTCCCATTAACTTTGGCCACCAATCAGGGAAGTTTTTCTTCTCATTTTAGCAAAAAGGATAATGTATACCACCTACATTTTATACACTGATAGGAATTTCAGAGAGCAAGCAGCTAAAGCTGGACTCTCTGCCTGTTTAGAAAAAAACACCCTTTTCCTAAGAAAATAGAACTTTCTATTTGGTCTGCAACTTTTATGAGGAAGAGTTTTCAAAAGTCAAAACCTGTATGTTTTGAGACTTGCCCACTTCAAGTTACTTTGAACAGCTTTTTGGGAGATTATGGCCTTTCAAGCCTCTTATTTTTGTACGTGCACATCTGAATTTCTTTTGGGAGTTGCTCTTCTGATACACAAACATTTACTAATGGTCTTACAATGCCTGCAGATTACATTTTTTCCAAGGCCTGCAGTCAGAAAAGGGGAGGTTGCCAATCCCTTACAAAAACAACAATAGTGACATGAACTGTGTTCATTTCTTGTAAAGATAAACAAAACACAAGAAATACAAAGAAGAGGCACTTCGAAGGTTTTAATTCCATGAAATTCCTATGTTAGAACATTTGAAAGAAAGAGAGACTTGCTATTAGTCAACTGTATTGATTTCTGCCACTAAGGAAAGTGGGAGAAAAAAATATTTACTGTGCTAAACCGCTGGAGCTTTCAACCAGTTCCTGTTGAAAACTGTCTCCTCCAGCCTTCCCTCCCTAGCTTTCCCTCTGTGGAAGGGAAGGCTGGAAGAGGGACCAGGGCAGAGCAATGAAAGGGAGCTGCTCTGTGCCTGTAGGCCTCCTCAAGGGAGACAATTGCCTTCTCCTCACTGTTAGAAATGGCTCATGAAACTATATAAGTGATTGTGACAAATTAAGTACAGCTGCAATTAAAAAGTGGTCATTGCTGCTTTTCAATCTGGTTCCTCTACATGGTCTTCTAAGGTGCTGTGAGTACTTGCAAACATAGCTGTTAAAATGGTCAAAAAAATAGTTGTAGCTGAATTGTTTCAAGCTGCTTGATATTCATGGGAAATTATGTGGTTTTCTGTTTAGGACAACTGGAATAAGTGTCTTATTTTTTAGGGTTTTATGTGATTTTTTTTTTTCTGTTTCACTTACAAACATTAAGCGTAAAACATTTGCTGTTCGCTTTCTTAACAAAAGACAAGCAAACCCAAGCTCAGCCATTTTACTAAACAAATGTGAAGGGTGATAGATGGATAGGTATATTTTATAGTGTGGCTCTACTCAGAAAAGAGGC
The DNA here is from genome assembly GCF_965140245.1 of Athene noctua. Taxonomy (NCBI): domain Eukaryota; kingdom Metazoa; phylum Chordata; class Aves; order Strigiformes; family Strigidae; genus Athene; species Athene noctua. The sequence continues at coordinate 78,561,145 of NC_134037.1, forward strand.
TGAGTAATGATGGTGTCTTCTTCCTCAGCATGACTGCTACTTGTGTGCATTCAGTCACATCTTTGACTTTATGACAGAAATAAGTCTTGACTGCTTTTTAGTCTTGTTAGCCCCGCAGAGACTACATAGCTAAGCATCAAATATAGCTAAGAGCTAATAAGCTAGATTTTTTAGTGGTGAGCACTGAAGCCTCAGCAGCTGAGACTTCAGCAAGCTATTGATTGCTCCTTACAACAAGGGGGTAGTAATTTCCAATCAATTGTATCTATACAAGCCCAGTGAAAACAGGGGATGTGGACAGGTATAGGCAAAGGCCTAATTTATCTGACAAATGGTAGTTCTATTTCTCACAGTATTTGAAATGAAAGGACAAAGTTTCATTGTCAAAGTCCAGGCAGAACTTGAAGGACCAGGAATCAGAAGTTTTTTCTTTGTAAACTTAGTGCATTTGAGACTGAAATACTGTAAGCATAGGACCTCACAGTATTACTTTGTACGCTCTTTCAGGACATAAGACACAATGTAAGCACATTGCCAAATAGGGGGGAAAACTTGATGACAGAAAAAGGATCTTTAACAATCATATCTAGTAGGACTGATTTTTGCTAGGAGGCAAGTATGGCAATTATTAAAGATTAATAAGGATGTGGACCCATATGAAGGATCCAAAAAGGTTCTAAAGGGTACACTAGCAAACCGATAGAGTAATAAATGAGCAACACTTTTTAATTTTTTTTTAATTTTCAGAAGTTACCAATATATTTAAAGACACTTATTTTCTGAGGAAGACTGCATTCCTGTGGATATATTAAAATGCAAATAATTAGAGCATCTGCATTTTTCTGTGTTGAAAGGAAATCTTCCTTCACACCATAAGTGTCCCTAATTTCGGTTTAAAAAGAAATATACCAGCCACAACACAATGAACCCCAAATAGACCCAAACAGACTGCCTGTGTACCTGACTTTTAAGTTTTAATACAATTCTAGGTTCAAAAGGAAAGAGTAATGAAATGGAAGGCTGAACCTGAAAGATTAAACATAGGTTTACCCTTTCAGGGCTATACTTTAAGACATCATTTCTTTTCATCATTATGAAATTATTTGTAACTATAATAATAGATACAAAAAAACCTAATACAAATTGGATTTCACATTGAAAATAAATAGATGCTATATTATACGTAACACTTCCTAGATTTGATTCTTAAGGTTTTGGCTATAAGAGTTCAATGCTGAATCGTTAGTGTTTGAAACTGCCATACATGGTAAGTTACCCTAATAGATTTTCTGCGATGTTCCTGAAATTAGCACGTGAATTTGTAAACTCCTTTGAAATAGCTGAAAATAACTGCTCTGACTGTAGAAATCTGAGGTGGAGACTGAAAAAAAGATCTGATATTTTGCAATTTTTAAAAATTGTGAAAAGTACAAATGAGAGGGCCTGGGGAGCTGTAATGGGAGCTGCATCTGCTAAGTTCATTTTTCATTAATAAAGTAATGAAGCAAATGTTAAGGGATGACAGCTGATGAGCAATAACACCTTCATACGTGTATAAAATAATCTCTGACATACCAAATTGATATATATATATTTAAAATTTACTGAATTTGCAGCCAACGGTAATGATGGCATGACTGAAATACAGCTATTTCTCAATATTATTGAAGAATTTGATACAATACCTCCAACCCTGAACAATTATTTCTTAGCAGCTTGGGTATAAGTATTGTCTCATGCATAGAAAGAGCCCAAATAAATGGTGGTGATTTGCAGCAAAATATTGAATCCTAGGAGATGCCCAAGTGAGGTGTTGCTGGGCAGTGTGATGTTAGATTTTGTTTACAGTGTTTATTAATGTTTTGCAAGAGAAGTGTAAACTGCACATTAATTACATTCCACAGGGGCTAAATGGGGAGGTGTAGCAAAGGATGGACTAATCACTTTATCCCTTGCTGGGCACTCTGAGCTGGTATAATTTAGTATAGTCCAACTAAAAGTGGGAATAAATTCTCCCTGATAGGAAATTTATTTCCTAGGCTTGTATGTGGATCTGTGTTTTATTCCCTTTAGACACTATATATCTATTCTTATATGCCAAGGCTACTGACTTTTCTCTTATTCTGGGTTCTGGGAACACTGAATGCTTCTTAAACTGTTTGTAGGTGATAAGAAGTGCAAATAAAACAATTTTATTAATGATGAAAAGAGGAAGTGGATAAATATTGAGACTCATGAAGTGATACAAAAAGGACCAGAAAATGCTGGCAGAGTGGGGACAGGCTACTGCTGAACCAAACATGATTTTATTCTTTGGGTGCTGTATATTCACAGGCTGTGCTCACCACCATCCTGTGAAGAATGAGTAGGCCATAGCCACTCATGGAAGAGTCACACAAAGGATACAATATGGTGCTGGGCTGATTTTTGTAGGAAAACTTCTCTGGTTCTTTTAATTCTGTTTCCATCCTGGCAAGGACCCCTTGACTGTGCACTGAGGAGACCCTGCTCTTTCATGGGGTGGAGGATGAAGAAGGAGAAGACAGAAAATCCCCAGCATAGGCAGACCTCTGGAAAACACTCAAGTTATTGGTCTGGAGGTTGGACATGCGCTTCTCAACTGGAACCCTCTGGACAGGGGCTGTTTTCCTGTCAAAATGAGTTTTAAGGAAATTTTATGCCTATGCAAGGCCTCAGCAGCCTTTGGGTATGACTGCACAATGGCAGAGTTGTGGGGATGACCATAGGAGGAGCAATCTAGCTGAGGTTGCTTCCATTGAAGTGGGTCAAGTGTCAACATCACTGAAGCTGAAGGGTACAGGCTTTTGCTCCAACCAGTCAAGGAAAACGTGGCAGCTACTTTTGCTCTGACTGCATTGAGGGTGACTCTCAGGGCAGGTGCAGGCCAGTTTTTTGCCCTAGATCATGTTTTCTGTGAGGAAATGGTTTAGAAGGGCAAGTTCAAAGGCAGTCCAGACAGGCAAGGCCAGTACATTTGAGGCTGCCAAGAATGGTGCCTGTAATTGTAGTAGAAATTCCATTGCAGTGGAAATGAAAACCCTGTAACTTCTTCTGTAGACCCTTAAGATGCTTGGACAAGAGACAAAGTTTTTGATTTAAACCATTGGCTTAAGTTACCTAAAGCAAGAAGAGTGCCTTGAAATAGCTTAGGCATGGGCATGTATTTTGTCCTCTTGCCTCTGGTGTCAGTGTGAAAAATTGGAAATTGGGTGGTTGGAGTGGGTATACAATAAACTTCTAGAGGAACATCTTCCTTACCAACACCTAAATGGCTCTGTGTTACCAGTGGTTTGAGATAGTGAGATGTCTTATTTATTCCTTTAGAGTTTTCCATATTGATTTGGGTTAAACATGCTCCTTTTAAAAAAATGTCCATCAGGGTGATTAAGTCTTGCATAATAAGTGCCGTAAACTTTCCCAGGCTCCAAGAGACTCTTTTGCAGTCACTCAGCACTGGCACTCCCTCCCCAGCACCCTGTAAATCAGGTACTATCTGGCAATTTTGAGTTCGTTCCCCTACATTGTCTATTCTTTGAGCAAATGCTGGAGACAGCTGCATTTGGCTGCGTGCATAGACATCTGCCATATCCCTGTAGCTCCAGACTGAAAAACTTGAAAAATAGAGGGCACTGGGATGGGGATTGAAAGCCTTCTTCCTGCTGCCTCCAGCCTCAGGCCCAAGCCCATGGAGAGGCAGCTGCTGAAACAAGTAGTAAAAAAAATGGGTATGGATTCACATTGTGGCAGGTGCAGGGCAATGTAACCCTTGCAGAGCCTGAGGGACATCCACCTAGCAGTGCAGGGGACGTGCCTGGGGTTTCCTCTACATACAGAAGCAGCTCATCCCGTATAATGCATCCGCTGTGGCATCTTCTGGGCTGCTAATTCTTTTCCAAGTCAGGAGTCACCTTGTTCCCCCTTTTCTCACAGACATAAGGACCATCAGCCTCTGTCTCTCAATAATGTGGCATTTAATGGGGTGCCCCATCTTTTCATTGAGAACTCATCAGCCAAGGTGCCTATGTCATTGGGTTCACTTAGCCATGCCTAAGATGCACTTGACAAGGTGTTAGTGTGCCACCAGCACCTATGTGATTTCCTTCTGCTTCTCTGCTGCTGCAGCACAGATTATATGGCTGAAAGCTTTTCATGGTTCTTGGACTCAGATATATCCTGCAAACATTAAATATGGTCTGATTATAAATGCTGCTCTATGGTCTGATTTAGCATGCCTTTGTTGGGCAAACCTCCTGGTGATACTGAATGACTCCCTAAGTGAGGAAAAGTGGATTTTAGAGGACAAATTGTTTGAAACATTTATTGGGAAGCTAGCTTGAAAAGAATAACAGGAGGAAACCATTTTGTGTGGAAGACTTTAAATTCCTGACTAAAGTATGTAGCAATTTTCATTTAAGGTTTCTTATAGATTTTTTTAAAGTAAATGTATAATATATATCTATATTCCTCTTGAAGGCAAGACTTGGGGATTTGAGGCTTTTGAAACAGTTCTCTCTGTCAAGGGCACAAGTCCGTAAGTTGCGACTTTTGCATCACTACTTCTCTGTTGAGCTAGTCTAACTCAGGGAGGTGGTAAAGGTTTTAAACTGGCAGAGATGTGCCTGAGGCAAGCTTCAAGCATATTGGCATCACAGCTGCCTTGCTGCTTTGCCAGCAGAATAATGGTACCATATAGACTGATTAGAGGAACTTGGATAAGAGAAGGGATAGAGGATTACAGATAAAATAAACAAATGAAGCCCTTCAGAAAGAAGCAACATTTTTCAGGCATTTTATTTTTTTTTCCTGGAAAGGTGTTTTACTGCTCTCTTTTGAGAGTCTGTCATCGACTGGTGTGCCAGTTTAGTCTGAAATCATGTGACTTGGCAAGTTTTAAATAGGACTACTCCTGGTTTACTCCCATGTGAATGAGATGCCTTGCACATGAAATCAAAGACTTTTCTTGTGGAAACCATAGTTTTATATCAAGTTCTGAATTTTGTATAACAAGCCAGGTGGGAGTGCATTTTGTACCTGGTTCTTGATGAATGTTGCAGCACAAGGCATTTATGAAATTTATATCCATATTATGATTTCTAAAATTTGATGATCTTTTAGACTTCATACTCTTTGATTTGGAGCTATCTAAACATTAACATCGACATATAATGCTTTGTATATGTAAACATACTTTTTACTTTTCATTTTCTAGTAACCACCATTTTTGTTTATCAACAAAATGGAGCTGAGTTCCTCAAAGAGTTGCATGCAGGGTGGATAAGGGAAAATAGGCATTAGTTGAAATGAGAGGTTCAGATGATATTTAGTCAAACAATGGATCAGGTTGTAGAGAGGCTGTGTAGTCTCCGTCCTTGAAGGTTTTAAAGACCCAGCTGGAGAAAGCCTTCAGCATTCTGATCTGATCTCATAGCTGACCCTGCTTTGAGCAGGCAGTTGGTACTAGAGACATTCTGGGGTCCGTTCCAAGCTGAATTATCCTACGATCTTACGAATATCAGTTGCTAGCTTGTCCAGTCTAATTTCCAGAAATTATTATGGACAGTGTTAGATGAAGATGTAGACTCTTTCCCAAACTGGAAATCATTTATAAATATGGAAGGGCAGCTAGGATGCTGTCACTGCTTGATAAAGATTGGTGTTCAGGAAGACGTATTTATAGATCATCCGGATGGGAGCTGAACTCCCTCTGGCACTGGTTGAAATGTGATTTCTATATACTTTTGATGTAGTTCTTCAGTTGGCTTGGCCAGGGCCTACAAAGGAGACTGGCGCTTCAGCTCCATCCCTCTTAATTTCCTGGTCTCTCCAGGACAGCAATGCAGAGATTAATCAGTTGTAAGCAGTTTCGATGGGTTTACATGTTAGTAAAAGCAAGGATAAACCAGATAAACCAGAGTTTACACTGACAAACTCTCTGGCATGTTACAGTTATTCCCCTGGGACTTTTTTCTTTAAAAACTTACAAATTTTTGAAGAAACTTCCTGCTTGCTTTTGACTCTTTGCTGCCGGTGAAAAGGACGTTCAGATCCCCTTCTCAAGGTTTTTTCCCTCTCCCATTTCAATTCTGCCAGTTGAGCTATGACTTCCACTTCTCCTAGCAACCCCCTCAGATCTCCTCCTCCTCCTTCCTCTGGCTCTGCAGGCAACGCTAATGAACCATTTGCTGATAACCGCTTTTGTAGCATCCCACCCAAATGATATCTTCAGGGAACCCTTTGGGAAGCTCACCACTCCTCCACTTCTCCATGTTTTCTTGCTTAATCAGAAATCCCTGTCCTGAACTCCCATCCAGGACCCACACTTCTATTTTTTTCTGCAAAGGGCAAATTAATTCTGGCTTTTACCCCACTGACTTTAGTGGATTTACCACTGGAACAGGAATATCTTATTGTCTTTCACTTCTGAGTACCACTAGTACTAAGATAACTGCAGTTTTATGAGCTCTGTGTTTAGAGACTGCCATTAAAAAAATGGCACTAAAGTGCCCTCTGATATTTGAGCTTTACTGTGGTATTTGTAGTATGTTCTATAGAAAGAACAAGAAGTACTGCAGTAAAGACAAACTTTGAGGTATTGTAAACATTAAATTTATTTTAAACAACCCACTGCAGGCTGACAAGAAAGATATACTTAATACTTTAGTCTATAAATATAAAAATTGATCCAAGACTATGTCCCAGGAAAGTGAGAAAGAAGTAGCATTTTTCTCTCAGAGAAGTTGCCTCTTGTGTGAATGAGTTACCTCTAAACCTTCCAATGTTTAGGTTATTCCATGATTAGTGACTTTTGGTGGCAGTATCACAGCTTGTTTCTACTGGCCCAGTCTGCTGTTAGGGGCAGACCATCTTTGTGAGGACCTGACCTTGTCACATGGAGTGGAGTGTGCACCTCTGAACTGTGATTGCTCCAAGTCTGAAGGAAAGGGGCATTGTCTGAGACTTTCAATCTAGATCTCTGAGTAACTGTAACTTCTTCTGATTTAATTATGAAGTATAAATAGAGCAGCTTCAGATGTTTAAAGCTGGCTACCAACAGAGAGGGCCTAATTTTTAAAGGTGCTGGCACAGGTGGAAACTTAGGGAAAAATTCCCAAGGCTTTTGAAAATTACAAGGAACTTTGCAAACATTCTTCATGAGAGGATTTTTGCATATATTTATTCTCTGGAAGGAAGACAAACCAGCTGGGCTGATAATGAAAAAAATTCCTGTTTAGGAAGAAATTGCTGCCATAGAGTCAAACCCCTCCGTTTGTTGATGCAAGAATATGTCTGCTTTGGTCAGAAACTCTATAAGAGTTATGGTATTTTTCTATCCATACTTAACGTGTGAGAAAGAAAGAAGGGAGCTTATAGTCCTCTAGCCCTCCTTCCCTTTGCTGCTAGTGCCCTTGGGTGTCACAAATGCCATTGTACTCTGCAATGTTGCTGTGAGTGCAACTGTGTATGTCTCCATTTAGATCTCTGTCTTCTGCTTCAGTCTTGTATCACATTGATACCTCCTGGACATGTTGAGCTCTGAGGATTAATGTGCTGCCCTGTATCCACCTCCTCAACTACAGGCCACGCTGAGATCAGCATCCAGATGGCCAGAACAGCATGTGTTAGCAGTTGGGCAAGTTTAGCAGTGCATGGTGCACCCTGTTATGCATGTTTGGGTTCCTCCTGTGGCCTAGGAGTCTACCACCTCTGGTTTTACCCCATGCTAAAACGCTACAAGATAGAGTCTGCATGGAGATGTGAAAAGGTTGTTGCAGTGCCTCACTGCTTCATGGATTGAGTCATGTCATTAGCAGTTTCCTAGTGCTAAGAGCTTTTGTGAAAAGCAAATTAAAATAAGATTTTATTGTACAGGAACATTTTATAAATGGAGTACTGATTTGCACTTAGGTGTAGTTGTAGTGTCAGAATGGGGGCTAAATAAAAGGATGTCTCCTGGTTGAAGCTGTCAAGTTGGCTTATTTTGAGGTGGTCTTAATCCAAGGTTGTGAAAGGTCACTAGAAAATTTTGGTGCCTAAATGAAAACATTTTAGAGAGGTCTAATTTTCAGAACAGAGGTACAGAGGTACAGACCATGTTAGGAGCATCTCAGAGGATGCTCTGTGAATCTGCCACACTTTCAGGAAAAACTAGATCATGGGCTTTTGAGGAGAAGTATCTATTTTTCCTTTGTTTATATATGCAAGTTGGATGGTCAAATTAGCCACACAATTTCTCTAGGATACTTTTGTAAGGACCGGAGACACAGTTTATTCCAAAACCATTGCAGAGGAATGACAAGGCGCATACTTGGAGCTCAGTTTGAGTAGCCAGCTACCACAAATGGCCAAGTTAAGTGGGTAAGCGGGTCGGCAGTGCAAACACATCTGAGAGCTTCTTTAGGTGTATGGATCCTGGATAGCAGCATTGTTGCTTTTCATAATTAATTATACTGTTATGTGTAAAAGTATTTAAATCTAGTTATGTGTACTAAAATTAGGAAACACAGTAAATGGAGATGGTATTTGAATGGTGTACCAGCTTCTACATTTGAATGTTGCAGTGTGCTTAATCATCCTCAGTCATTAAGGAAATTCTGTGTGTGAGTGTGTCTGTGGGCATGCACACACATTCAGCTCTTTCCAGAACCCATCTGGTTGACTCTGTTGCTTCTTCAAAGACTATAGGGTGTCTTTTAAACCTCTGTTATGCCACATTTGTTTTGTTTGCTTTTTTTAAAAGGAAACATTAATATTTTTTACTTACACCCATACTCACCCCCCTTTTATAAATGACTTCCTGTAAAGCTCAAGGGTCATTTGACATGCTTTAAAATTACAAAATAACTGCATCAATAAAAGCAAACCCAGCAATTTTCTCTGTATTGGATTATGGAGAAGAATCTTTCCACTGCAGGCACAAATCTCAGCTGTATCTTGTTCCCAGCCCTATCCTTTTCCTCTCCCATTGGATGACTGAGGAAAGAAAGATGCTTACAACATGAAGGAGAAAAAAGCTAGTTGAAGTTAATAAAAACCAAACTTGAGAGGAGAAGCTCAGAGTGATTTCTAAAGTCTGAAATGCTTTTTGGAAAGGACCATGACAACTTCTTTGTCACCAGCAAATAGACATTTTAGCCTGATGCTTCTTCTGACAAATGCTGCTGTAGGAAAGCAATGGTTTGAGTCTCTCCCTTGTCCTAATGGAGGGCATTTATAGTTTGAATATCAATTCCATCTGACTCTTCTGTCAAAGCCTTCCCAGGTTCTTGTATTTAGAGGCCAGAAAGGCCTAGTTTGACCTCCTAAATAAAGCAAGTAATGGAATTCAATCCGCTGACGTCTACATAAAGTCCCTATCTTCTATTTGAGCATAGGGTTTAGCAGACATCCACATCAGATAACGAGAAATCTACTGTATCCCACAGGAAGCTGTTCAAATAGTTCTCTCTCCTCTCTCAAAAGCATGCATTTCATGTTGTGTTTGAACATTTCTAATTTCAGCTCCCTGGTGTTTTGTATCTCATTATCCAAAGATGTTAACATGCATTCAGCATCGGGCTTAGACGAGATCACTGGAGCAACTGTTGCCCCAGCTGCTCACCCACCCCCTTCCCAGAGGTTGCTGCCCACCAGAGCAGGGATGTCTAAATGTCTCCTGAAATAACACAGTTTACAATGATAAACTGATCCTGGGCGGCAACTTGTAAGAAATTTAGACCAAACTGTTTCTTGCTGCAGCCATACAGTTTGATCTGCTGCTACATGTATGTTAATATTTTAATGTACTAGACTGAGGTACCTCGTATCTGTACGGATGCAGTTATGATCGAATAGCTTCCTAACCTTCTCTTTGAATAGACTGACCTCTGGATCTTTCACTGTTAAATGTGCCTTGAAACCTCAAATCAATTTTGTAACTCCTTTCTGAGCTGTATTTCAACGTGTGGACATGAGACTTGGATAACCATTCCTGGACAAGCGTTCTGCAAGCTGTGTTAATCTACATAGACCTCTCCTCAGTGAAGAAATGTGAGCCTTTCACACAGAGGCTTCTTTCCAAATAAAGTTCCCAATCCTGCAAGTGTGACCTGATGCCAGACTCCTCCAGAAATATGTGGGTAACAAAGCTTTGATACTTTAACCCTCCATTTAAATACCTATGAGAAACAAAAAGTGAATGGCAAAACCAGGCTCATTTGAATTACATTTTATTTTTCTTTGTTTTTCACTGCTGTATTGGAAAAAGTTAACACAATACAAAACTTCAGCACTGAAAACACATTTTTATTTGATTTTTAAAGAGAAGTACTTTCTTCCAACAAGGAGCCGGCAGTTTAAAGCAAGATATTAGGACTGTTCATTTCCATACAGAAGTTCACTGGAGTAGCTGTAATACATTGTGTGACCAAATTAATATGTATGAGAATGTCCAATATGGGCATGCAAAACCTCATTGTTTTTATGGCAGCTCGTTATGCAGCAATTCAATGAAGTCAGCAGTGTAGTCTGAATTCAAGTTACTTTGCAGTGAATTGGAAATCAGGAGAAGTATGAGCTGCCTTGCATTGCTGGAGTAGGTGAAGTTCATTAATGTTCATTTTGGGAATGATTTAACGATGAGTGGTTGATACATTGCCAGCTCATTGTCAGCTCAATATCAACTCATTAGCAGGAATCTGAACACTGTCTGAGTTGTTCTGAGACTGGTACCTCAAACAACACTTAAGGGAGAATCATAATTTTATTGAAAGAAGAAAGTCTTCAACATAAGAAACAATGTTTTAAAAATAAGGTGAGAGTTTATAAAAGTAATGTTGTAGCTGGCTTGAAATTACTTTCCAGGAAAGCTCTCACCCTTAAAAAATACAGTATGAATAACAAGGTATGTCAATGTCTTTCTTATGCTAACACAAAACTACTATTCTTTGTAACTGCTAGAAACTGCTTATGTAGAAGGCCTGTTATCTTATACTTTTAGATCTAGGAAATCAACACTGAATTTAATTTAAACCTAGTATACAAAAACAAATCAGTAACACCATATCAAAAGCACAGACTACATCTGGTCTTAGTCAGTTTATGTACAACATTCAACGCACTTGAAAGCACACCACCCACAGCAACATCTCCCAGAGTGCTAAGAGCTTCCAATGCTACCTTTCTTGCTTTCTTTTCCTCATTTAGAGTGTGTTCTTTAAAAACAGACAAATAAACACACTTCATTTTCATGATTCACATTTTCCATAATCTTGGGTCTGAGGCACTGGCTCCACCTTTTTTTAAGCTATTGCTACATTCCTTCATTTATTGTTCCAGACACCAAACAACGTGATCCATAAATTCCATTGATTTGGCATGTACTTTGCAGCTCCAAAGATGTTTAGATCCCATAGATTCACATCTCTTTCCAAATATGTTATTTGGGGATCCCAAATACCTGAGATTATCTTTTAATTGGTTGCTTAACTGAAGTACTGATGTATTGACTTAATTGTGTCTGTTCTCATTTATCTGTTTAAACAAGCAAGAAATACTAAAAGACAACAACATCGTTGACTGATTTGACTGCATGACATTTGATCTAATCCATATGGGCCACAAAGTCAGCATGAGGTTTGCAATCACAAAAAGTCATCTCCAGACTCTCAAGGAAGAAGAAAGCTGTTGGTGCTAGGAAGAAATTCAGTTCCTGTAGTAAAGAATCAGTTGTTTTGGTTTATTCACCTCGGTGACATATATGACATATATGCAATGTCAGTAAATCAGTTGTCAGCTGACAGCAAAAAACTTAGCTCCAAAAAATAATTGCAAACTAGGATCTGCCAGTTTCACGCCTGGTAGTTTAAAAATACTAATAAAAATAGGAAAACCTGTGACAGCAACCTGATTTATACAAAAACCAGCAAACCTCTGTTTGTTATTTTTAATGTGCAGGTTTTGGCCTCTTAGAAATGATCCCCAAGAAAAATTCACAGTCTGTAGATATCATTATTCTGTGGATGTTTTAAGATGTCCATGCCCGGGTCTGGACTTTGGGGCTGGACCCTATTTTTCCCAGCCAAGTCAAAACAGTGGATTCTTGAGTGTTTTTTGCCTCTTAGGTGGCTAGTGAGATCCCATAGCTTAAGATGAGAGAGCAGAAGGTGATCATTTTTTTGTTACAGGGTTGTTGCAGTTTCCCTTTGCAGGCAAGTCAGAAGCTGTGGAAGAAATAAAAAGAGAGGAGAGAAGCAGAGCCAGAAGGTCTCAAAGAGAATATACAGGAAATTCTTGCTGAATTTTTGGATGATTGTATCCATTTTGAGCACCTTGGAAGAAGCAATTTTGGTTTTCTCCTGGTACATTGTATTTGTTCGAGGAAAGTCATTAAAAGCATGGGCATAATAATTTGTGAGGCAGCTTGTGACCCATGCTGCTTTTTCTTGCCACCTTCACCCTAGTTAAACTTTAAAAGCTTCCCACATTATTGTCAAATACTTCTCGCATCTAAGAAGATAAATGCAGGAAATCATCTCCTGTTAACAGGTGAATTACAGGTTCTCCCTACTGGAAGAACCAACAGACATTTTTGTACAAGGCAACAATTTGTTTTCATTGAGCTTGGAATGGAAAATGCAGACAAACTCTGCAAACTGAAACAGTTCTGAGAACAGAAAGATGGGAAAATTAGGAACTTAATGTTTTGCTGAGTAGCAAGGAGGGCTGTCATATTATGCCAGGCACTTGAATGGAGAAATTAGCCATAAGCATTTAGGACTGTACTTTCAAGAGAATTGTAACCATCTTAGGTGTACAAAATATTTGCACAGGAGGCAGTGAAACGTAAGTTAATGAAGAAAAGCTGTGGTGTTACATCCAGACCAGGTAAACTGTGCAGGGAAAGAGAGGCTATACATTTCTATCCTACAAGCCACCTCTGTTCTGTGACTTGTAAATTTTCCCTCATTTGAATAGTCTCATCTAGGCACCTGGGTCTCTTTTAGGTGATAGGAACTACCTAACGATCAGGAACATATTTCAGAATAAGGAGATTTATACTTATGGCTGTCTCTTTTCCATGCCTAATGTGTGCTGGTTTTCTAGAAATAACATAAGGTTGTGATGACAAGTGTTACGGTTTCTTGGGGGATCCAGATGTTTGATGTCGGTGTTAGATGATGTGGATACAGACCTGCTGGGTCAGCTATAAATGGTACCTGGCCGTGCGAGTTAGGGCTCCAGAAAGCCAGAGGGCATGGTACTGCCTCGTCTGCCCTGCTGCCACCTTGTCTGTCAGCTGCTGTGCAATGCAGGCTGGCTTGGCCGCATCTTTGACCTCAGCTTCATCAAATAGCATTGTTTTCTCGTCTGCTGCAGGAGGCTCTCATAATGAAGCTAAATACTGCTTTTGTTAAGTTTCATGAGCTACTCTTCTCGTTCAGGGCAAAGCAAGCAGAACCTGCTGCAATTGCTCTGCTATTTTCCCTTCCTCCTTTATAATGTTTAACCTTTTCACTATCCCCTGCTGACTTGAGTTGGGTGGGGAATCAGTGCTTTCTGCTTGCTAATGTCAGGCTGTAATGAATATGTGTTTTACACTGCGTTGCAGCCTTTCTGCTGGATGTGGTTCTGACATAAACTGGTGGGACAAGCTGTCACTTGTCACTCTCACGATGTTTTCCTTGTGAATGGGTTCTTTGGCATTCTTTTGCCCAAAGGACAGTCAGACACTCTTCTCTTGCCTGCTCTGTTTGTTTTCTTCCAGTGCTTATTGCTCTGCTTGTGCCTGATGCAGAGAGGCAGTAACTACCCTTTAGAAATTTGCAATAGTCATTAACCTAGGGCACCGACACAGGCATTTTTGTGATCCAAGGAAGACGTTAAACAGCTGAGGTAGGAGGGGGGATGACCATACCTATGAATTAAGCTGGTGCACTAGAAACCTTAGCTAATTACCTCTGGATGAAGAAACTGTCAAGGTCTGCTGGCCAAGACATTGGAGGCTGTTACCTGAGCAGTTCCATGGGCCCCGGGCAATGAGCCAGTGCAGCTTCCAGCCTCTGCCAGTCCATTAGCTGCAAGCTACTAATATGACACATCCCTCACGACTTGTGTCCTCTAAAGCCAGTGCTGGATTCAGTCCCAGATCTGAGCTCCTTCATCATGCATTCTTCCAGTTTCTTATTAAAAAAAAAAACAAACCAGCAGACCCAAAAACCTAACCATTCTTTGCTACTTAAAAAGCACACACAGTGACACTGTGGTGCCTGCTTTGGTGTACAACAGTGGGAGGTGTGAGCACACTGGGAACCTCACTATGGTGCTGATGTTATGGCCCAAAGACCCGTGAGACCCTTCCCAAATCACCTTGTGAGAAATCTGCATGAGAACAGTGTGACAGCTCCAAGCCTGCACTTTCAGGGAAATGCCTCTACAGGCCTCAACAAGCATTGAAGTAAGTGGAGAGGAAAAAGAGTTTTCCTAGACTTTGTTTGGAGGAACAGGAGGTAACTACCAGTGCTAATGCTTTCTTGGAGGCAGCAGAAGGTAGCAGCCCCAGCACAGCATTCCCTGGCAGTGCTGGTAGCAGAAGTAGCTTAACTTCTGGTGCAGTGGATTTCTCACTGGTAAAACTGACACTTACCCATTCACTTTCTAAAAGGACACCTCTCCATCTGTGTCAAACAGCTCAAAGCTATTTTAAGCAGGCACCAGCCTTGTCCAGGAAAACCCAGACAACACTGACATCTCAAAAGGTGGGAGGAAAAGCAGCTGAGATGGGTGAACACAACAGCAAAAGGTCAACTGCCCAGCAGGCCAAATGAAGTACAGCATCCATCCCACACTGACCATTAATCTCACAGAGTAATGAGAGTCTGGGGAAGCTCCTTCCTTTCTCTGGTTGAAGGCGGCAGCTGGGCAGAGGCCTGCCAGAAACAGTGCTGGTTGGGATGTGGGTGACAGATGCTTGCCAGACGAGCAGAGGTCTGGAAGAAAGCCAGTCCATGCCAGGGCCTGTGCTGGAGGACCATGGCATGGGCTGGTGGTGCTGCTGGGGCTAAGTCGCTTTGCTTTGAAGAAGAGAGGAGGTGTTCACCAGTCTGCATGACAACTGAGACAGGCCAGCCTGAAACAGTCTTGCAACTGTCCGAACCACTGCTGTGTCAAAACATCAATTTCCTTCGGGTTTTGTAGTTTTGCTCTCAGTAGACTTGGTTTTTATTGAAGGATGGATCCCTGCCTCTGTCTATAGAATTTACCCAACTTTTCCTCTCTGAAAACTACTACACAGGAAATCTCACAGTAGTGGCAGGAGAAAAATGGAGCCACGTCTGCACACTGGCTTCAGTCACAGAACTCACACATAGCATGTGTAACAGCCTAGTGGTCTTAGCCAAGAGTGTTTTTTCCACCAGTCTTCATAACCCAACAAACCCTATTCTACAGACTTCATACCAATGAGAAGATGCTGTATGTAGGCACTGCCTGCCCCCACTCCACCGTGGAGGGTCAGCCCCATGTGGGTTGTGTTGTGCCTCTTCAGCTGTAACTGATAACCTGATTGCCTTCTGTACAGGCACCAGTGGCAGCAGGTCCTAATAGGTCTCTCACCTGAGGTAACTCTGTCATTAGCAATGGAAACAGCTGGGGCCACTTGCAGCCTTTCCATCCTTGGGCTATTTGTTGCTGTTCCTCAGCAGGTGGTTGTCAAGCTTGTAGCTGAGCTGAGGGAGGGGTCTGAGAAAAAGACCCTTAGTAGTCCTGTGTTGGGCTCCTGGGGTGCTTTGGTTGCTTTTCTGTGATGAGTGAAGCTAACCTGGCTGGGATGAGAATTACTCTTCTATTAGTGTCAGGTCTTTTGTGTCAGTTTGGACCTTCAGCAGGGGCATAATAGCTGATGGTGAATGTGAAAGTAATGTTTTAACCTTGTACAGTTGTTTCTGCAATAACCAACCATGAGCTAAGAAAGGAAGGAATTTGATCTATATGTTATTTCAGTTTCCTCTGAATGTTGCTATTTATCCTTGCTTTTGATTTTCTGGTACCTAGAGTCCTTTGATATTTGGATGTGTTGGCTTATACACAGGAGTAGGCTCAGTGCATAATTCTTTCTGTATCACCATGGTTTTCAGCCCAGGGCAAAGGTAACATACATTGGTACCAGTTTCAGTTGACTCTGGCAGATTAGACTATAAGCTTGGACAGCTTGGTAAAGGGTATCTGTCCTGTTCAGCTATTGTTTCTGTGTAGTTGGTATCCCCTGAGGGAGGAAGCAGACTAGCGCAGGTGGTAGTTAGTGCCACCATCAGGGTCACTCTGTCCCACAGCCCCCCCTGTGCACCCAGAGTTGGCAGCTGGGTTAACAGTGTAGGAGCGAGAGTGCTGTAAAGACATACCCACTGCTGAGACCATTTGAGCCCGCAGAAGGTATCAGTTTTATTTTATTGCCCATCAACCAGAATAATCATCCCTGCAGCTTGCTTGGTGGAACCTCACTACTTGGCTCCAGCTAAACCAGGAACCTGGGCCCTCTGCGCATGGTGTTTTATGACATGGATAGCCTCGAGCTGCAGGAGCTTGTGAAGTTGCTTGGTGAGCACCAGTACTACAGTACAGTAGGCTTTGCTGTCCTGAGGACTCAAGGGACATCACTGTAGTCCTGCAGGCAAGCAGCTTGGCCCTGACAACAGAATAGCTACTTCTGTCCTTCTTTAAATGATATTTCAGGAAATATTATTAGCCTATGAAAACTTAGCTGTTCAGATGATGCCCACAGTCCACCAGGTGCTTTGGTGTTTAGATATCTAGGAGAAGAAAGCTTCTGTTTTCTTGTGCACCTGTATTTCTGAGTGTAAAGTTCCATTAGTATTTTTCTGGCAATGTGTACAATTAGATATGAGCTTCTTGTAATATTATGCAATTTTTGACAAGAGCACTCTTCTGTTTTGTGGTAGCTTTCACAATTTTTACAGTCACTGGTTTGTTTGGGTCAGCCTGTAATCTTTCTGAAGAACCTCAATGTCTCAGAAAAGTTATGGATCTATCAAAAAGCAGCAGTTTAATTTTATAGGCGCACCTGTGAATTTAATTCTCTCTCTAAAACTTCTCTTTAGTCCTTAAAGGGTCATTCCAAACTCAAGGGGAGAAGCTTTGATTGCATCGTCTCAGTAAACTGCACGATATATAGACATACTGAACTTGACAAGCGAGTGTTCGTTAATCCTGAAATCTGGCCAAGTCACTTGTAATTCAAAAGGCACTGCATTTAAAATGAAAAGTTCCCCTTATGATAAAGGCCCATTTATTAATTTTTTAATTTATTTTATTTCTTACTGCTGTCAGCCATTAGTAATTGCCAAGAGCTGCTAGTAAGGTCATTGGTAGCTAAAAGTTTCCTCACCTGAGGAAATGTCAGTGAACTATAAATTCTAGGACATGGATATTTTTTCCCACCCACTTCTTAAACTGCAGTAAAAAATATTTTACACACTACATCAAACCAGCTCATAGAAAGAGTAATCTCTACTTTCCTGAGGGCTATGCCAAAGGGGAGCAGGACTTGTGAGCTAAAGCAAACCTGCCTTCTAGTGCAGCCTCTCAGCTTGCTTTTAAAGATGCATTTGAGGCTATCGTTATTAAGTGTTGCATATAACAACAGTATTTCTTCTTAGTATTTTACAAATAAACCCCTTTTCTATTTCATGCAGTAAGGTGAGATAACCCTTTGTCTTGAAAAATTGGAGGTAGCTGTAGAACAACATCTTTTTAAGACTGCTTTTTAAAGTAATCTTGTATGGTAGTGAGTTTTTAAGTCCAATTCTCTTAACAGTAGCCCAAGCAAAGTCACACTTCAAATTTATCCAAAAGTTAGCTAGAAGGGAGAAAAAGAAGAAGAAAGCAGATGAAGAATATGTGTTTGTCAGCACAGGCAGCACCTAGAAGTCTGGTGAGGATGACCATGACCAGACAGAGTAAGCTACTTGAGAATGGTTTAAATTCTGACTAAAACATTTTTGTTTTACAGAAAAGTTAATGGCTAAATGTCCCATATTATGTGTTCCTTTTTACCTAAAGCAAAAGTACGTACAAACTGTGGTCAAGTGTCTTTATGAGGTACTGATAACTTGACTAAATAAAAATACCTGAAATCCCTGGACTGTCTATTCTTGAGGATATTCACTGCAATTTTGTAATTTTTGGCAATTTAGGGAAGGTAAAATTGCCACTCTCTTGAAGTCAATGTGAGCTCTGACATTTATTTCAGTAGGGCCACTATTCCTGAGAGAGTCCATTATCTGACGAGCTCCCTCCTTATGAATTGGTGGATAGCCCACGCGCTTATCTGAACCTGTTGAGGTTTTTCTGTTACTAAATATGAAGCATATTTACCCTGCTTTTTGGCAGAGACTTTGGCTTTTCAGACTTTTTCAGTATTTGAAAAAAAAAATGGAGAGATTTGCCATGATTAGATGTGCACCTTGGGGAAGTTGGAGTGCCAATCCACGTAAGTATTTATGTTGACTGAAGCTGAGGGCATGCCAGAGACCCTCCAAAGGGCAATCTCCATGCTGTAGGCAAAACCAGTGCTTACAAGGCTTGGTTAGATAAAAGCTCTTTTAGAGCTATTACAAGGCAGAAAAATTTACTTTATCTTCAGTGACAAGAAAGCAGTTTTTAACATAGGACAACTTGTACCATGGCTGTTATACAATGAAAAGGCAGTGGATGCACCAAGGCATTTTGGTTTTACTCTGGGAGGTGAATTAGCTGAGGTTGGATCATCAGGGTCTAGAATAGTGCTGACCTTGCCTAGTTGTTAGTAAAATCTGCAAGCACCTGTGGCTCCATGAGTTTTACAGCAAGATGATAATCTCAAATTTATCTCAGTTTAAACAAAAAAAAGCAAACATCTTCTCCCTACCGAATACCTTCATGGTAGAGATGACAACACCCTCAGTCCTGAAAGACCTGTTAGTTGTCTGGCTTCAATAAAAAATTCTCTTCATGTTTTCTGTAGTTGAATCTTGTCTCTGGGACAGGAGAAGTGAGGGAAGAAAGACTACATGAGATTTGGAAAAGGAGAGAGGAAATGCAAAGGGATGGAATAGAGGAGAGATACAGGAAACCTGGTTAATATAAAATCACCCTGGAAAGCCCTGTAGTATTCTGATTTCTACTTTGTCTTATTTATACATCTTAACACTTTTATGTTTGTTTTTTAGCTCTAGAAAATTATAATTGCTCCATACTTTGCAAATACTAATGGGTTTAATAGATTAAATCTGTGGTAATGTCTATGCAACCTAATAAAGCTGGGTAGTTTGTAAGCAGTGCATTAGGATTTCTATTCTTACTGCGTTGGCATGTGGGAATATGACAACAAGGGAAACAATTCTAAGAGCATGCAAACAAAATCCAGGAAAGACTTGTGAGTCTTCTGACTCAGAATAAGATGAATTTATAATGAAACAGTCTTCACAAGAGGGAGCCTTTATTGTTTTCACTGAATGTTATTTTCTAGAGGTACCTGACAGTGTTACTCATATCTTGGAATCTAGAGAACAAAGAGAAATGATTTTCATTTATTTTCCACTAAAACATTCCCTTGATGTTTGAGTTCAGTTTTGGTAATGGTTAAATAGGTTGCAATAGGTTATATACAGCTTTCCATTTTAAAGTCTGGAGTATCATATGTATACTGAACTAAACCTCACATAGCCTCACAGTGTTGGGCTGCAGTAATATCTTTGAATCACAGGAGTGGAAACTGAGGCACTGAATGTGATTTCCTTAGTGTCCCGCAATACATCCGAGGCAGAGTTAAGAGGACAGCCCAACAGGTTCCATCCTAGCTTTTTTCCTCCATGTGTACTGTGAAGTTGGATACCTGCTTGACTTACTGGGATCCCCTCTGCCTGGGTAGAGTTTTTTTTCTGCTTTCCCAGAGGAAGAGCCTAGGATTGCAGAAACATGTCAGTGAAGAGTAGCAATGAAAAATACTGATAAACTTGTCCGTAGGTTGGCACTGAATGTGAGTAAGGACAGACCATGGCATGGAGATTAGGACTTCCAGAGATGTATGGGTGGATCTTCCTATAGTTTATGGAAGTACTTGAGCTGGACACAGTCTGAACCAGCATAACTGCTCTTACTGTCTATGGACATTACTGTCCCTTGTTGTGCTTCCTGTGCCTGCAAAGGGGGAGGATGTACCCTTGCCTTAGCTGCTCCTGCTCAAACTGTGTGGAACAAAACCAAAAAATGCCAGTTTGGAATAAGGTGTGGCTAAGCAGGGGCCCATGGTCCTGTCAACAGACTCCTACAGAGAGGGAAACTTCTGGCAGAAAATGTGTTTAGCTGGAAATAAATGTTTTAACATGTTTTGTGTGTATATGTGGAGCTTGCAGAGTGGAAAAATAATGTGTTTTTTCCACAAAAAGATCTCATGTGTTACGCCTGATTGCATTGTTTCACTTTACATCTGTCTCTTGGGCTTTTTTATTTTTATAAAAGTAGGATTTTGACTTTTCCTTTGCAGAATTCTGAGGATGAGATACTAATCAGCTTGTAGGTGTACTTGTCACCTACTATGTGTTTGCATATTGTAAGCTGCTTTCACTTCTAATTAAAATCATTGTGATTGGTTCATGAAACTGGTTTCCAAAACTCTGGTGCTAAGCAGGGGACAGATACAAAAACTTTTGAAAATTTTACTTCAATTATTTATGCTGTACAGTGCATTTGAAGAAGCTTTCTGAATTGCTGCATCCTTACCTGTAAATCTGCCCCTCAAACCCCTTTACATGCCCACTGCTAGGCACCTAATAAGCATTGTGCATAACTATTATGCTCCTTGCTTTCTCTGCTGTATACCTATAAATGTCTACCAATGGCCTTTCTGAAAAGACAAGAGATCATTTTGTATAAGGTCCAACACAGGCAAGAAAGGAGGGGTAAAACCATGTTGTCTCTCACACAGGTTTTATTTTGTATCATCTAATGTAGTTATCTTAGCAAGAGGAATAATTTTGGTCTTTTGTGTGTGGATAAACGTGATAGGATTGCAATATGAGTCTGTATCCACAATACCTTGAATGTATTGTCCTAGAATATTGCGTTGGATTTAATAACATTTAGGACTGGATGGACGGATACCTATCTGATCTTCTTCCATTAGCTTTAGTCATAGTGAAACCCAAAGCAGGGGTTTACTTTCCTCAAGCTTCGAGGGGCTGTTTCCCTGTTTTCACACACTGATATTCTGCTGCAGTACAAGTGGATGCCAGCACTTGATCTTACCTCTGAATTGAAGGATCAATGAGAAGAGTTAGCAAGAAGTTGTAATACTGTGTTAGATCTCATTAGGATGTTTTTCCCTACCATGGTAACTGAACTTTTATGGGAACAGATCAGTTCCAGCAAGGAACTGATGAGGGAAACCAGAACAAGGGTTTGTCTGTTAGTAGGTATGGCTGCCAGTTTCATCTACTGACTACTTTTGCTGGTTTACTCTTTCAAAATAATGTTGATGGAAAAAAGGAAGCTTTAGCTCATTATTAGCACTTACAGAGCTGCTGATTTTAACAGTTGTTCTTTGTCTACTAGGTCGTCTCTGTTCACCTCTGTTTTCATGAGGCCGGCCTACTGAGAAGCAATGCTATGGCTGCTTCCTTGCTGAACCAGGGGGTTACTGAGCTGTGGCAAACTAGTGATGTTAGTTCAGGTGTAAAACAGCAATGTTTATTCAGTGAAAAATGTCTCTTTAAATACACAGTTTCTGTGTGTACACCTGTGCTTCAGCTGACCTCTGGAAATAATGCTCTTCCACTTGCTATGCTTAGATTCTTACAAGTCTTGAATTCAAGAAAATTCCCTTCAGCAGAATCCGCTGTCTCTTTCCTACATCTTGTATGATTCCTTGATTTTCCTATTAATGAGAAAGAAGTCATTTAGCATTGTTAATTCCTTTGTCTTATGATTCTTCAATCAATTGAATAATAAGAACCCATTGTGCTCTCTACAGTTATCTGGATAATAATAGTCCTAATAGTTATTTGTAAATTTTTTTTTTTTGTATAAATCCTCACCTCCACCCACAGTTTTTAATGCTTGGATGACATGGGAAGAAGTGAGTCACCATTGTCATGCTAATGCAATTTCTAATAATTTAACGAGGGTTAATGAACTTCTTAAGCTTTAATTACATTGTGGCAGGACATATATACATATCTTATAACTCTATTTGAAAGTTTTCTACTTATTCTCTCCTGCTTTTACCCCTGATGCAATCTCTCAGGCAGCTCAGCTCTTCGTGGGCCTAATGGAAAACTGGAAAGTGCACATGACTAGATACACAATGATTTTAGTCTGGTTGCATCATCTCAGATGGTGAGTATAGCAGAGCCAAAGCCTGAGACAGGAGACTGCATGACTATGGGCCTGGACAAGGGTCATGTAAGTACCACAAGAGTGCTCCAAGGAGCAGGGCTAACTAGAAGAAGGTTGGTGGGTGTGGGACTACAGCATGTTTTCTCTTCTCATCCAGTTCACACTTTAGTGTTTAGAAGTATTCATAAGGGGAGTTTTAAGGAAATTCTAGGTAATATAGTAACATTTGTCTGGTTGTGACTGGGAAATCATGACTAAGCACCAAGTCAATACTACATGTGTCTGACAAAAAATTCTATCTTAGTCTTCAGATTCCTCAGAAACTATGATTTGAGTTTATACACTATCTGACCTGGGTTCTTGGAAAGCTTTGCAAGTGTGGTCCCTTTAATAATAAAACTTGAAATACCTGTGTTTCTCTTGCTTTAGGATTTTGCTTTGGCAGTTTCATGGTGTGGTTATGTCTTTTGTTCTCATTTTTGTCCTGCCAGACAACTTTTAAGCGCAGAGAAGACAAATGGCTTTTGGGGCCCTCCATGTAACTTTGGTTGATCTTTCCTTTGCAGTAAGTAAGCCGGAAAAGTCCTGGCATGCTTTCTCTTCCCACTTCCTTCTTTTGGCAGCAGTACCTCATGGGAAGCAGTACGTCAGGTTTACTTTCCTTTTCCAGTCACGCTCTACAGCTCAAGGCCTAAATGTTGTGATTCAATCTTTTCTACCTCTGCCTTTCCCCTCTTGACACCATTCCCTCAGGAGAAACCATCAGCTTGCCTTCATTATGCTGGACCTCTGAAGAGTAAGATGCTACTACTCAGGCAAGCCACAAGTCACTCACAAAGAAGAAGATACTGCCTTTATGTTATATCCCTTTGCCATCAGATTTCTATTGTCCAGAACTATCATGAAGATCCTAAGAGTACAACTAATATGACGCAGGATTTTGCTCCGGCAACAGTCCTCTACAGCAAGATGCTTATGGATGACTTATGAAACAGTGCAAAAGCAAAAGACTGCATTATGTTTAGAACTGGAATGAAATCTGCATTTTCCCATCCTTTGGGATATTTGGGAGAAGAAAAAATCCGCTCTGTATTGAAGCAGACTTTTTTTCAATATTTGTGGAAAGAAAAATCTGAAAAAACAGGTCCAAAAACTTGGAAAGAACTTCAACATAGCATCCAAATCCAAAGCTGGGGTTTGGTTCAGCAAAGTTCTCTGAGCTGCCAGCTTTATGATGGGCCAGACAAGAGTCCAAAGCTCCTGGGACTTCCATCTCCCACCTAAAGACTACTGGATTAGTCTGGGATGTGAGGACGCAGTCTCAAGGGAGCTTGGAAGACATCTCACCTTGCTTCAGAAGCATTTGGCCAAATGGTCTGCTGGGGTCCTGCGTTGGCAATTTAGCACTGAATCTGGCAGGCTCCTACTCTTCTGTTGATAGGTGGCTGAAATTGCTGCATTCCTACAGATGCTTTGATTTACAGGGAATTGCTGGTTTTCAGCAACAACAAAATATTTCATTGAAATAGCTCTTCCACTCATAAATATGATATCCTGAACTACAGAAATGGAAGCCACATATCTAAACTGCTGTTCTATTTCAGGTAACAAAGGGAGCTTCTACTAATTGGCTCATTGTTTTCTTTTTACCTCTGTAATAAATACAGTCTACTCAAAGATGTCTTTTCCAGTTCCTTCTGAAAGGAGAGGTAATTACTGAAAGCTAGTGCTCTGCTATTTGCAAAACTTTAACACCATACAGATCTATAAGACCTTGACATCTCTCTTGTCTCAGGTGAAAAATGAATCTTATTTGATGGTTGACCTTCCTAGGAACAGAAGCTTCTACAGAAAGACATCAGATCTGTTGGTTCCCAGCTGCTGCTAGGTAAAAATCATTATCAGTGCACACAAGGGAAAAGTAGTTGTACTAGTTGCTTAGCTCAGTGGACATATTTCTTAGAAAAATCCCTAAAATAATATGAACCAACCTGGATATAATATGCGATTGCATATCTGGGCATTTGAGGGGAGAGGGCTGTAGCTGAAAATTGATAGGACTGGTGGAGGTGAGCAGTAGAAGTCAAGTAGTTTTTAAAAAAGCACTTCAGAGTTTAGACTTAATTTGCTGTCTGTCTGTTCTAGGAAGGGGAGTAGATGGTGCAGGGTCAGAAATTTTCTCCCTTGGTAGGCAAGTTACTTGCTTTCTCACTTTATGTATAAATGGAGACAGCATGTGCTTAGTCTGCATAACAGATTAATTCCATTAATCATTTTTATTCCCCATTAATAGAGTAGCTGATGATTGGCTATCAGGGCCTCATGCCGCAGTTAGATTTTTGTAGGGGTTGAGGCAGAAGTGGCATGTGATGGTGAGAATCTCCTTGAATATATCTGGCTGAAATAGTGGGACCTCAGTCTAATTGTTTAAACTCTTCATTTCAATGACACGTACCACTTGACATCAATGAACTGGGCTGTGACTTTACAACTTCTCCCAGCAGTTGACCAAGGTGAGACTTCTCAGCCTTGGCAACGTGTCCCTTGCTCTGATTGTACCATGCTGCAAAAGAACGAAGTGAGAAGATCTTGTTTTATTATTCTGAGCCAGTTGAGCTGGCTGCTGGTAAAAAGCAGGAGGAGACAGAATGAGCCAAGACTCTCCGTACCTGTAAAAGAAGAATGTTTTCTCCTGCACTCACAAATTCAGATTTCACGTGCGGGCAGCCTTTGGAATAAAGAGACTTCTTGTCCCACCTTTCTCACCAAAAGAGGTCCTAAGGGGTATGCCCAAATCTGTCTCAGCAGCTTCAAAGCAATGTTGAAATCCTCTAAAGAGAGTAGATAATTATATTCTATCATCAGTCTATGCCTATTTTCTTCTCCCTGGAAAACAGCTGAAAGGAAAACCATTTCGCTACACTTTTTTAAAGAAAACTATTACAGTTAATGATATTTCTGTGACTAAAATAAGAAAGAGTAATTTGAGAAATGTTTGTAATTAACTCTCACTTGTTCTCTCCTCATTAACATCCCCCACCCTCCAACACAGACACCTACACATGTAGCCCTCCTTCCCCAGCTCATACTAAGTTCTGTCCTCTGGTGAAATGCAATATAAGGTAGGATATAGAGCACAGATCTAGTAAGACTGTACTTGGTAATCCAATTCTCGGTTGTTTGTTTCTTATCTTTTATTAGTCCATTTTGTCCTTATTGAAACTCTAATATGTTGCCTGTATTACTTTATATTCCCCAAGTTTGCTCTTTAATGGCTGGGTATGCCCAGCAGTTACTGCCTCTCAGTTGTGTTCCTTTCCTTCAGAACAGAAATTTCAGGTTTTTGGTAGGCTGTGGAAGTTGAAACATTTATAGTCCTCCACCTTCTTGATTGCTGTAATCACCTACTGGATGACTTTGCAATACCAGGACTTGCATGAAAGCATTCCATGAGGACCAGACAGAGCTGATTTCTTTAGATTCGAGTTAGATAAAATCATGTGGCTATTGCTTCTTATAGGACACTGAATGTGGAGAGTGGTCTCCTGTTGAATTGTGAGTCCTTAAAATGAATTCTCTGTCACTTTGTGTAACTTTACATTTTGTACTTTTGTTTAAAAGATAGGTGGTGATTTAAGATTTACAGTATTATTCAGCCTCAGAGGTATGGCATATGATGTTGGGAATTCAGATATGAGATTGCTGGCACACTGACAATCAGCCTATGTAGATAAGTTTAGGGAGAAAACCTATTTTTAATTAAAATAATTTATCATGAAATTGGAGTTTTTGATCAATACTTGTCCACAAAATGACTGGAAATTTTGAAACTTTGGTTTTTGAACAAAAGCTCTGTCCACCAGCATTCAGTAGGCATGCCTCCCTGAATTACCTTGAATTAAGATTATGTTCCAGTCTCTGAATTTACACTGTGTGGAATCAGTAAATGTTGTGGAAAAGAAGCAGAGGATAAATACTGAAGGTGGTGTGCCTTTATTGCAAAGTTGAGGTAATGTATCTTTACATTAAGTCAATACAGCTCAAGAGATTGAAGATTGAAATTACACTCGGGTGGCTGCATCTGTGTCAGTGCTGTGCTCACTCATGTTTGTATGAGACTGAGACTTCTGGGGCTATTACTATCACTGTTGTTAATGAGCTGAGCTCTTCTGTGGTGGCTTCTCTCCCTGGTCCGGCTGGAGCTGGTGGCTTTTCAGTGATTCTCATTTCCTTCCACTCTGAAGTGTGATTATGAAAATAGCTCATTTGTACTATTTGAGCTGGCCTGTGTAAGTTTAAAAGTACTGCAATACACAAGCTGAAGGATTTTTTCACTTTTTTTTAATAGCAGCTGAGCTCTAATATAAGCTCTCATTGGCAAGTTGCTCAGCAGAGGTTGCTTAGAAAGACAGACTGAGGCTGCCTTCATGCTGGGCAGGAGCATTGGCAGAGACACCTGAAACTCATCTTCAAAAACAAGGTCCGGCTTGACACAGGTTTGTGTTTGGATGAGCAAGCACACTCTCTCACCATGGCTGATTTATTTATTTATTTTTTAAAAAATGTCATTCAGACCTGTGAGTTTTGATGTTGCTCTCTAGGGAGAAGTTTGGTTATCATTGCCTGTGACTAATTACAGTTCCCCTGCAGTCAGTGGCGCACACAGATTTTTTTCTTAAATTTTGGGCATGTATCTCACATCACAGAAACCAAGACCTCTTGGGTTGCCAGCCTCAGCTGTGCCCTCGGCATACATGCTGAGCTGAGGAGTCATGACTTTTTTCAGGTTTTTTTTTCCTCTGTGCTTTGTGGTTTGATGTGTATTCATTTTATGTTTCCAGCTCTTCTCCCTGAGAGCTTGAAAACTTATTAGAAAAGAAACAATTACATGAAAGATGTTTGTGCGTGTCCTTGGTTGCAGCTGTGATTAGAGCACTAGATTAATGATATAACCCTAAGAGCTGGCAATGCCATGGAAGTATGGCTGCATCCATTCAACAGTCCTGGTTGGGGGATTAGAAGAAAGTGTGGTGATGGTACCAGCAAGAATGTCACACATCATTATGTTAATAGAGAATGACTCTGAAGCTGTCTCTGCAGGTCAACAGCTTCTGCTATGAAGAGACAGCTCAGGAGTTGGAGATGTCTGTCCAAGGATTTGAAATCCACTGTGGGATCTCTCTGCTTATCTCCTACATAATGCAGCCCATGCTGGAAATAATTTCCACTTGAACAGATGGTTTCTAGGGTAATGAAGATTTGGAGGATAATGGGACTTCTGGAGGGAGGGGACAGTGAAATATCAGGGAGTAGGAAGTTCTCCAGAGTCTCAAGAGCTTTGGGAAGCCATGGTTGCAGCTCTTTTCCCACACACCACCTCTTCCAAGACTGCCTTGTTATTTTCCTCTCCCTGAAGGCACTGGCCTCCACTGCTTCTCTTGCTGGTGCAGTTTCCTGTCAGAAGTCAGGAGAAGCCATGTCTTCCTCCACACTCCCCCTTGCCTCCCTCCGCTTTCCCCAGACCTGCTCCCTACCAGTGCAGCTTCTGGACTGGGTCCTGCTGCACTGTGGTGAGGAGAAGCAGAGCTGGTATGTGGGTGTTAAGCAGAGACCTCAGTTGTGCTGCTAACGGCAGGGCTGCCCCCATGCATCCCAGACTGGGATGAGTATTATCTCCTCAGACAGAAAATGGGCAGATTACTGCTCACTGCAGTGTGCTGACCTGTGCTGCTAACTGCTGTGCTGATGGCTTGCTCTGCGTTTATTTTTTTTGTTGTGATTGCCAATATATTGATGTTATTTATTAAAGAAAATAGAAGCTCTAAAAATCACCTGGGTCACCAAGTCTAGTCCCTCCTAACTGAATGCAGCCAGAAAAGAGACATTGGTCTGGAGAGCATCCGCTTCTCTAGCTTCACAAACACCCTGTCACAAGTAGGGTGGCTTTCAGTAATGAGGGTCAAGATTCATTTCTGTCCAGAGCACAACAGTACATAAGGATTTCACAATCCAGATACTCTATTCATTTAAATGTTAATAAGATTCCTGTTTTGTTTTGAAATGTAGAGACAATCTTGCTTCTTTACCCTTTATTTCCCTTTCTCCTCTTATTTGTAATTTTGCTTTAGCAGTTCAGTCTGGTTTTGAAGATAAGAAACTCTTGCTTTGGCCAGGGTAAAAGTCTCTTCTGGATATACATGCTCAGAGGAGCATGTGCTGGACGTGAGTGGTTCAAGCAGGGGTATCAGAGTGCTCTCCACCTCTTTGGACTTGCTCTATCCAGTACACCCGCCTTTGTTTTGCTTTCAGAGCTCCAGTCCCAAGAACAAAAGCCTGTTTTACTGAGGCAGGTTCTTACAAAGAACAGAAGATTCACCTTTTAAGGCCTCCACAAGTGGCCACTGGGGACTTTCTGCTTGCAGAGGGTGAATCCAAGATAACAGTATAGTTTCTGTGGGATCCTGACTCCACTGAGAGAAGGACAGTGCTTTCCCCATGACGTTGAGCCACTACCAGAAATAGAAGCAGGCTGGCTCTGCATACCACGTGGTTTTAATAACTTCATAACAATGACATGAGTAACCCTGTGAGTATGCTGTAATGGTGACAAGAAGCTGAAGATAGCAGTGTGCATAGTTTTCTGATTACATATTCTAGTTAAAAAGGTAACAGAACATGAGTTCCAAAGTATATGATTTAAATAAGACCCAAACTATTCTACATCACACTGACATCTCTTGGGAATATGCATTAGAATTACTAGAGAAGAAATTGGAAAGGTTCTGCTAATATTATTAGTTATGGTTTTATGCATTGCAGTGATCAAGAGGTCTCACTTTACCTTGGCCCAATTTATGACCACACACATGCATGCACTAAAAGATTTCCTGTCACCACAGCCTCAGATTATAGCATGACCCAATGATAGCTCTGTTCTGAGTTTAGGGACAACGTTGTCCTCCTCTTCAAACAGTAGAAGCAGTTAAACCCTCTGGGGTATTGTGATGCTCTTCAGGTGGTGGTCTATATGCATGTTAGTGCTCCGGTCAGAGGAAAATCCTGGACCCTTCAGCACAGAAGAAACACTGAGCCTTGGAAATGACAGGGGAGAAAGGCCAGAGGAAAATTTTGGGCACAGCTACTTAGTGTAACCCTGAAAAGGCCAGGAGGGAGAGTGTTTTAGATTGTGTGCTGTTAGGAAGATGCAGAACAAGCGATCTCCTATTGTGTGACACCCAGCAAACAGGACATGGTGTTCCTTGTCAGAGAGCAGGGTTTCTATAACAGATAGCGGGCTTCACTGCCAAATACTTCCTCCTGATAGAAAAATTTGCAAGATCCCGAATTTTTGGGAACTATTGAGTTCAGAGAGAGTAACAACACAGCTGAAAGTGTTATGTAAACAACATATGTTAGATGTCTGATGTGCGGAGCTGGTTTGCTCCACACAGCACTAAAAACTGCATAGAATATAGGAGCCCAATCTCCATTTTAACAGTGCCAAAGAGCACTAAAAAACAGAAAGGTGAATCTCTATTTAATTTTATATTAAGATTATAATTTTTTCTTATATTCTATTAGAGGTTTGCATAAGGGAAACCATTAGGTGAGTTGGATTTCAATGAAAAGGCCTAGTCAGAACATAAGCTCCATAATTAGGTGTGGATTCCTCTAAAATGATTTTTGCCATCTAAAATGTAGTCATCAGGTCTAAGCCAGCTGTCAATAGCTGAGGGGTATGTCCTGAGAGCAACTCAGCCCTTTTTTAGAAAGACTTCTGAAAGAGGCAGGATTATTTGTCATCCAAAGGTGATTTGTTCTTTCTTTGTTAGAGAGAAAGCTTTAGATGACTTGTTTAAGTGCTTACCCTTTATATAGTCAGAGTTAGCTGAGAGGAATCTTGTCCTAAAGTGTCAGAGAAGTCAGTATTTAGGAAGGTGTCTGGGCAGGACTGATCAGAGATCAGCGTTGGCCATGTTGCTGCCCGTTGAGCTGCTGTTTGAAAGCCCATCCTTGCCAGGTCTGCTGCAGCCTGGGCAGAGACCTTCATTTTCATGGCATCCAACAACACATTACTGCAACCGCAGTAAAAGCCCCCTGCAAACTGTTATTTTTCTCAGTCTTGACTTGCATGTTCTCAATCGATTGCAGTTTTTGCTTTGTCTCCAGATTCATATTCAAGTGCTGTTGTATTTGCTGGTTTTCTAAGGAATTGTGCTGCTGGTGCTCTGACAACTTGCCTTGGTGGTGGCATTACTGCAGGGCATTTGTGCTGTGCCTACAATGACAGGGCCTGACATTCAAAGCTTGGCTTCATCCAGTTGCTTGAGGGGGGTTGAGAGCAAATTCTTGCCTTCGAGCTGCAGCCTTGATGCCAAGTCTTTTAAGGAAGCCTGTATCTCAGAGGTGAGAGCTCCCCTTCTTCCTGCTCATTAGGTGGTAGGATCTGCTACAATGGTTCGACTTTTACAGTGCCATAGGCAAGAGTTGCTGCTGCTTTTTTGCATTTTTACCTGGATCATTTGCATTCTGCTTCTCTGCATTTGAGACTCAGATTAGGTATCAGATTCAGGACGAGTCTGTAAAACGCAGAGGCATTCTGACTGCTTTCTAAATCAACCTTGATTAGAGATGAAAAATTCATTTTTCTTATATATAATATACACTTATGAAGGCCTTGTCTCTCTGCAAACACTAACGTTTTTACCAATTTACAAGTCAGTCAAAATGGATCATTCTTTTGTGTGTGTATTGTTAAACCTGCCTGCATTTTTTGGATTTCTGAATGTTTATTTTTCTGTAGGGTGGTTTGTTTTTTTTTTTTAATTGATACAATTGATCTTAGTGCCTTGTTTCTGATACCCAGCACTTGTGCTGCAGAGGAGAGACAGAAATAGAATGTCAGATCCCTGTTTTGTTGGGCAGGCATTTATTCCCTTGCAGTGATGAAGAGG
Source organism: Athene noctua (assembly GCF_965140245.1). NCBI lineage: Eukaryota > Metazoa > Chordata > Aves > Strigiformes > Strigidae > Athene > Athene noctua. Next base: position 78,592,485 of record NC_134037.1, read on the forward strand.
GTGACAGCTACTCAAATGGTGGTGAGGGAGTGAGCAGACGTGTGAGGGAAAACCCAAGCCGGCTGTCATTGCAAAAGACTCTGTGATGGTAAAAACCTTATGCACCAGAGCAGTAAAAAGTACTAGAAAATGGGTAAAAACTTCATGCATTCCCTTTACCCAAGTAAAAATCCTGTATAAGCATGTGGATCCAGACTGAAAACACAATTTGATCTTAGGGTCCTTGTGACTCCAGGTCTCCTCAGTGAGCTAGCTTGCTGCCTTGCTTCTTCCCTTTGCTACTTCTTTTCTTCTCTCCTAGAGGAGGAAAAAAAGATTTTTTTTTAAGTTTCCTACACTCAGCTTCAACTGACCAATTAAGCCTTCAATAATTCCTTATTTCTGCTTGCCTAATTGACCCCTTTAATAACCTGTAGAGGTATGGATTTCCTCTAGTTCCTTTCACTTCTGAGAGCCAACATAATTTTAGACCATAAATAAGTCTTACACCACTTTTTTTAGAGCTGTACTCTTGACTGCTTCACTACCTCCTTTCTTATGGTCGTTCTCTACTGTCCCATATGGTATGTGCTCACAGACAAAATGAGATGTTTCTGAATACCTTCTTGTCCTTTCGTATTATCATTTTGAACATGTTAGTACATTTTGGGTCTGCAAAAAAGCTTGTGGATGTCTTTCAGATATTAACAAATAGAAGGAACTTCTGCAGTTTATGTCTTTGTGCTGCAAGAGTTGTGCTGGATGAGTTCAGGTTTTGTTTTGTGTAAGATGATCTGCGATGGGATCTGTCTTAAGACTGCTTTTGTAGGGCTTCAACTAAACCATGCACAGCTCCGCTCACCACTCAGTGTCCACTGTGTTACTCCTGCCCATCCTTGGATGGCATAAAGCAAAAAGCTGAAATTCACCCCCGAGGGTAAGAAATGTCCAGAATGGTTTTACTGGAGCAAGAGGCACAGGTGGTTAGGCACCTCCTCACACTGGGGGTCTTAGATGGGAGCACCCTGCAGTGGGGGTGAGCAGCAAATGGATTTGGGGAAAGTAACTCACCACCACCACTGGAGCTCTGCTGCTGGCACCAGCTGTGGCAGTATTTTGAGGCTGTACTATACCCATCACTGGTGCTGTTTAGTAGGATTTGGCAGTAGGACTCCACAGGGACTCAAGAAAATGCTGTGAACTCCTCTGCCTGTTGCTGCATATTATCAACAGGGCCTTTGGGGCTGGTGTCTTCCATAACTTCCCATCCTCGTGCCAGTAGCTCAGTGATCCAGAGCCGTGTTCATACCATGTTTTCAGGACCATGTTCTTCAGCAGGCCTTCCTCTGTGCTGTGTGACAATGTCTGCAAACAGTTAAAAAGGGCGCAGGTTAAAACACAACTAATTAGTAAATACAATGGGAAATTTGAGATCCCTGCAAAAGGTGTCAGAGAGGAATAAGCCCAACTTCCCAAATCGCACCAGCACCTTTGGGTACCCTATCACAGGCCACCAAGGTTGGGACAGAGTTTACATGTGTTACTTATATTACAGTAATGCCCAGAGGTCCCAGTCAGGAACCAGTGCATCACTATGCAAGCCAGCATCGGCACTCCCAGGTCCACCCCCACACACATGAAAAATAGGCTCTGAACTGGTTTAATACACATAAAATTATTTTTTTCTAAGAATTTCTCTAATTACATAGGGCTAGCGAAAGTATTAATACAGCTCTGTCTCAAGTAGTTTGAAGTCCTTGCAGGCCAGGTCCCTGTTCAGGCACTGTTGTTCGTGCCTACTGAACGTCAACTTTCCTGAAGGGACAAAACAACTGTTCTCAAGATGCTGCCCTACCTAAATTTGCTCAGGCTTGTGTCATGAAAAAAACTTGGGCACAATGGACTGTTTCAGCATTTGTCAGTGGGGGAATGCAGTGTGAGAAGAGTTTTCAGACTGAATCATGGGTAAAGCATACAAGCAAGGAGTCACATAAAATCAAGATAATCCAATATTTGCTGAGTGGAGCTCGCATGGCTTTTGTTCGGTGGTGTGCGGGTAAAAGACGTGCAGCCCCAGTAAGGTTTCAGAATGGTCTGGTGCTATCGAGAGGGTCAGTGGTATCTTGCCTGAGAAGCAGAATTTCTGTGTTGTGTTTATCTTCCCCTTGTTGATAAGCAAACATAGATATTCAAAACTCCTGCATCTTTGTGGTTTTTTCATGGCTGTAGTCTTGCGTACAGAACAAAAGGTCCAACAGATTATTTGTCCCACTGTCAGATAACCAGTGAGGGCTGGGTGTACATAAGAAGATGGAGCTGGGGTCAGCTTGAACTGAAATTTGCACTTGTTAAGTCCCTAAATTAGGACAAACCAAAACCACTTCAAGGTTTCAAGTTTTCTCAGTTGTAAAACAGGGAGAAGATGGATCTGTCCTTATAAAGCTTGGTGCTAAGCACTGTTAGAAAGTATCTTGTCACGGCAGTATTTTTTCATTCTGGGCACCAAATGATTTTTTTCTTATTTCCGTTTCTTAAAGCAATTTCATGCCTTGATAAAATATAGTCATTTTTCTATGTTGTATGTAGTAGAGTAGCCACTCTTGAGCAGACCAAATATATTTCGTTCTCTCCCTGTCCTCACTGCAATACAAAATAGCAAAAGTAATTAGTCCACAGTATGGATGAATTGATTAGATTTTCAGCTTGGGGAACAGATACATTTTAAAATGAGAGCCTCTGGAGCGATATCTCCCTCCCTAGTACAGAAGTTGACTGGAACTCACCACAGCACTATATTCCTGAATTTTTTTTTTTTTTTTGTCTTTAATTTACTGTGCAATTTAACTGTGGCATTTAAAGTCCCTGGCCTTGATTTATCATGTGCTCTGTTCCACCTGGGCAAAACTGAGCTGCACAGAGCAGGGGTTCAGCATACAGTGAATATGTAGCAACTATTCTTGAAGGAGGGGATGCTCTGGTTTGGGTTGGGTATGCAGGGGGGGAAGTATATCATGGTGCTGATTCTGCACTCCCCATTGTCTGTCCACTGTGGCTGCTGGAATAGCTGGATGTTGCAGAGCAGCTTTGAAGAGGAGTGGGCAGTCTGTTCAAGGGTAACCCAGGCCAGAGCTCGTCTCTGTTCCTGCTCTGGGGCAAGCATAAGGGGTAAGGACCCTCCCAACCGTGCACTGCGGCTTATGCGATGCCTCAGTACTTAAAGATCTTTGGATAAAAGGTATAATCAAGTCCTGGCATTTTCCTGTAATGTAAAAATGGTTGAAACTCTGCTTAAACCCAGATTTAATTAACTTTGTTTTAAACAAAGATTACTATAAAACCTTTCTCTGGCTGAAGCTTTATCTGCCAAGTTTCACTGCAGGCCATGCATTTGCATGGCAGAGCTTTACACACTCCTGAAATTTGTGGTTTGCAATGGAAAAACTGTCAGACTTGTTTATATCAGCATTAACAGACATTCAGGATAACTGAAAATACTGGCTCTTGCCAAAAATGGAATTGTAAGAGTTTAGTAGATTTTTTTCATTCAGGTCCTTTCACTTTAGCAACAGAGATTGCTCCTGAATTTATACCTGGGCCCTACATGTCTATGACTTCCCTCTCCTGCATCTTCTGCCCATGAGCTAAGGGTGAGAACACAGCCCTCCTATTTAAGAATTGTGGTACTTCTGCCCAGTTTCTCTGCACACCCACGTGTATGGGATCAATGGCTGGGGACATTTTAGAACATTCTGTTTCTCAGGTCGGGCAGTATGATGCCCTTTGAAAATCCCTATGTCAGGGAAGAAAGGCAGAGGGGAGGTGGGAGGGATACTCATGTTTCACAAAGTCCACAAACTGCAGCCAGACTCAAAAGCGCTTAAGTACAGCCTGACGGCAAAAGGAATTCAATATTCCATTCTCCAGAGTGAATGACGCTGATCAAAGAAGCTGCGTCTGAAAAGACAAACTCTCCCTCCTGTCCCCTTCACTTCCAGACTTGAAGGAAAAAGTATGAAAGATCACTATGCTACAGGAACTGCCAACCCCCATTTCTGTGGGGAAAATCCTTTTTTTCTTTTTTTCTGCCAACCTTCATTTCTTATATCAAAATACGAGTATTTAATTTTAAAAAGGGGAACACAACTTTACTTGTACTGCAAAACTGGCTTCAAAAAGGGCAGGACAAATTCAGGGAGGAAAAATCCTTCAGGAACTGCTAAGCAGCTCTAAACAGAGCTGCAAGTGCAAATGCCAGATAGACACGGGGAGGATATAGCACAGAAGTGCAGCTCTGTGCCTGCCCCTCTGCTTCTAACCATGCCATGATGCCTATACTCGGCCCTGGACAGCTGCTGCTGCCGCCGAGGTCAGAGACCGGCGAGGCAGACCTTTGCTTTGACAGAGGACAGACATCGTGTTGCCTTACCCTGGTAAACATGGAACAAGAGAATGTTCCCTGCTGCGCGGAAGGGACAGTTCTACCATGTCACCATCCTGCCCATGTTGTCCGTCCCCCAAGGACTCATCCTGCACACTTAGCTGTTGGGAGCTGATAAAGCTGTTGGTGCTGGGCACCTTCCCTAGGAGCATCCTGCTCGCCTTGCAGAGCAGCTGCTGCCCAGGGATGCCTTTTGTGGCTGTGGCTGCCCGAGGTAGATGTTTAAACACCTTGTCCCTGTGTGTGAGAGCAGAGTATTGGAAACACTTCTGTGCAGGGAGACAGATACAATCCTCCAGGCCTCTGGAGGACCCTCAGAAAGGTTTACATTCCAAACACCAGTGCTGAAAATATAAAAGCATAAAACTGCACCAGATCAAATAGTCATAATTATAGCAAGCATATGAGACAAAACCCATTGTCATTTATCTCTCTGGGGACACCACACTTTTTGTTTGAGCCCTATTATTGGTGAAGTATGAGTTCTAAAATTATAATAATTAAAATGATGATTATAAAGTGTCAGGGATTGTAATTTTTTTTTTTTTTTATAGCTGGGAACAGTCTGTTCATTATTGAAGCAAAGATTTGGCTTTAAATTCACATCAGTTTAAAAGACAGTGAGAGGGGGATCATGTTGTGAATGTGGTGAGTATTCCTGAGTGCTGAGTCCCTTCTTGTGCTGTAGAGTGGATCTTCTTTCTCGTCAGTCAGGCACAGAGAAGGGACCTGCGGTGAGGGACACTTCTGGACAATAGGCTGGAAATGTGTTACTGCTTGACTTTCTGGAGACCTGCTAGTAATTTCTTCTGCTTTGTAAACACCAACTGAATGGCTGTTGCAGCCCACTGCTGGGATGTAGGACCAGGCAATACATTGTTCCCACTTTCTTGAAAGAGAAGCTGAGGATGAATGATTGAAGAAAACTCCTAGAGGCATCAGCAGTTGGAGCACAGGAACCTCTTAATGTCAAATGTACCTTCAGTTCATCTTTTTACATTGTATGTCTGGTGCTGGAGCTGTTTCTTGTTGTGAGGTCCCGGCTCTGTCTCAGGGCAGAAGGTGGGGTGTTCCTGGCCAGGGCAGCAGCCTCTGCCAAATGCGGTTATGTATCTCAAGGAGCTGGCTTTGAGCTTGGTAGGTTGCCAGGGCTAGACTGAGTAGCTCAAATGAGAGAACGTCTTGAATGCCTGAGATTCAAAATACGTTGCCTTTTCAGATTGGCTCAACTTTTGGGATGAAATGGCCCCAAAATGTCAGCTATGTCTGTTCCGTGTCAGAAGTAAATGAAAGCTGAGATGAGTGTCTGGTTTGGGCACCCATCCAAAACTGTAGGGGAGACAGGAGGAAATCTATACCATAGATTTCAAAGAGCCCATATGTCTGATCTAGAACTCACTGTCTGTCCTTTGCTGGATTGGGCCCACCTCCTCAAAGAAGAGGCTGGGTAGCAGCTAGAGGATGGAGGGTAAGAGGAGGAGAAAGGAAAGGGAATCAGAGAAACACTGATAAATTCTGTTTAGTGAATAACACAATGCATGTAGCAGTACAATGGCCTTTTCTGCAGGCAGATTATCCCAGCCAGAGTCTTTGCTATATTAAAAAGAGGGGGGAAAATAGAGCACCAAAGAAAAGGAAAGGCGGGCTGTACAGCAGCAATCAATGCTGCCCTTTGTGCTGCCTGACATTTGAGGGACTTGTTATCAACGATTGCTGGCTGCTTTATCTAAATGTATCTCCCCAGCTGCCAGGCACAGCGCAGATAGGCAGCGGGACGTGCTGATGGCCCCAGCTGATACCACGACCGCCCAATTCACCCCTCTGCCTCTCTGTCAACGGCCAGCCGGCTTCTGTCACTCCACTGCTGGCATGTTTGTATCTGCCCCGGGAAAAGGGAGAGAGAGGACATTTTCCCCCACTGCTCCTCCCTTTCCCTATCAGACACTTCTTTGTCTTTTTAAAGGAGAAGGAAGGAAGGAAACAAAGACCAAAAAGAGTCAAATTTTTTTAAAAAAAAGAAGAGTCAAAAAACTTGGGATGAGGGAGAGATGTGTTGAGGAAAGGAAAATTCACTTTATTTTATGTTTGTCCTGCAACAGCTCTGTCATCTGCTGCTCTGGCAGAAATTGCCTTATGTGCTCTTGCCTTCTCTCTCCAGCTTTACTGCAAAAGAGCGATAAGAATAATCTACTGCTTGGATGCTAGGTTGTCTCTTAGTGTGGAAAATGCCTCTCTCTAATATTTTCTGTTTGTTTATACATATACTTGTGTCTATGTAACGCAGGGAGCTGTACGCACAAGTTTTCATGCAATTACTATTAATATTTATGACTAGATGATGATGAATGGGCATAAAATAAATGTTAGGTTTTAGCATCTTCTAATTCCTGGAGGGTCTGTGTTTTGTGGTGGTTTTTTGTTTGGGTTTTTTTTTTATAAATGAAAAAAAAAGGGTGTTGCAGTCCAGTTCCAGCCAGAGAGTAGCTGCTCTTAGGTGTGCAAGCTGCCTAAAGCAGTTCAATTTTTACTAAAAAAGTAGCCAGTTATTGACACGCTTTAAAGTACAAAAGCTTTGGATTGGTGTGGCCTCTTATTTCAAGAGACAGCTTAAATTATTACCTTTGTTGCTAAAAAGGTTTTGAGGTCTTCATGGAAATGTCAGCTCATAGGCTTGCATGTATATTTACTCTTGCTTGGTGCTAATGAAGTCATTAAAAATGCAATATGGTGCAGCTGAAAGATTTCCTTAAAAATAAGCATTTTCTACTGTCTGTGACTTCTTCTGAAGAAGCATTTGGAAAAAAAAAAAAAGTAATACATAAGCACAGTAATACAGAGGCCACTGTATTAACTGATCTGCTTTTAATGACTCTTCACCAAAATCTGAAAGTAATTAGAGCTCTCAAAAATGGATGACTCCAGGAGGGTAGAATAAATTCTTATCTCTCTCATGTTCAGCTGTCTAATGTTAATTTGTATATTTAGCATACGTTTACCAGTTACATACCTGATTTTAAAGTGTGTCCAAATTGCTACCTTGATCATGGTGGAAAGCCTCACATACATGTAGTGGAAATGAATCTTGGTAGTGTATTTTGAGGAAATTCAGGCCTATTTGAAGCACAATGTGGTTTTTTTGGTTGTTTTGTTTGTTTTTTTTAATCATTGTTGTCTCAGGAAAAGACTTCTGGCACCATTGTCCTTGAATTTCTTCTCTAGTGAGTTACATCTACTTACATCAAAAGACCCAATGAGGAGAAAAGCAAATGTTGAAGAGGGGTATTGCAGACCATAAAACCCCTCTGGAGGGCCAGAGCCAAAGACCAGGTACCAACATATACCCGTTTAACAGAAGAATAGCAAGACATTAATGAAATACAAGATTTGCCTTTAAAAAATGAGACAACACATTAGCACTTCAGGTGTTCAAGCTGAGCGTGGATGCTGGTGAGGGGCCTTTGATAAAGCTCTGGCTGAGAAATCAGCGTGTTAAGAGTCTAGCCCTGACCTCTCTCATCTTGCAGCTCCTGGTTCTAGCTGAGTCTCAGAATTCTTTGTGGAGCCAGCGCTGCTCTTCTGTATCAGAAATGGGAACAATTTCACTATGCAGTTTGGAGTGACGTTAAAGGGAGGTCATTCTGCCTAGCTTCTTAAAGTCATACAAAATACAAACAACGGAAGCACTTTTAATTAATAAATTCTGGACAGCGTGGAGTCTGTTTGCCTTGCTGCCTGACCACATTGAACAAGGGGAGAATATCCTGTACCCCCCCATTACTCCTCATCCCATTGCAGACACAGGCAGCACAGCTCATGGAGCAAAATCTCAGTTGTGCGCATGGTATAACCTTCCCAAGCATTTCTCTTTCTGTGGCATTAGGAAGCCAATTCCTCCCAAGAGCATGTTTATATCAATCTAAAATTCATTTCAGCTGAAATATTTATGATTTGGGGGGGGAGGCAGGAGGTCTGGGTGTTGAGTGTGGTCAGATCAAGTTAGCTTCAACTGGCAAGGTTGACAAAAGTAGTAATCTCTCTGTCCCTCCTCCTGTACCTAAATGAGCATTTATACTAAGCCCTTTCTTAATGCTGTAACATAATTCATTAGGACAGCCTTAATGAGCTGGTAATTAGTCTGGTGGGAGGGGGTGAGGAGGGGAAATAGAAATGCTAGACAGAGAGAAAGTCGAGCAGGCTGGGGCACCTTAAAGAGCCCTGAGAGAGCCTTTTGTCAACAAAATGGATCGGGCTTGCAGGCAGTAAAACTTTCAAATGACCTTCGTGTCAAAATATTAGGCTGCTATTTTTCGCTAGATGGTGGTTTCATAAACATAAAAAGCACACATATCATTCAGAGTGCTGTAAAATTTGTCTCAAAGATGTGGTGTTTTCTTCCCTCCCTCTTTTTTTTCTTATTTTTTTTTGTTGCAAGACAAATATCACCTCTATGAGGCATGAGTGGGGGATGGGGAAAGGGGAATGGCATCTAATATCATAAACTTCTGCTTAATCTGAAGGTAATGCTAATAGCAGCTCATCTTTGTTCTGATGGTTTTGAGTGCTCGCTCTTTCTTTTTCTAGAGGAAAAAAAAAAAGTAAAAAAATACATCAGTATACATGCCAGAGACAGCTATCAAGAGATGGTGACATTTTCACTTGTAAAATTCAGGAAAATTACTTAGATGTTCATAATTTATAGCAAAAGCTAGATGTTAATATTGCTCTGTGATTTAGAAGACAGATGTGGTATAATAAGTATATCAAAACCAACAGCTCATTTCTGGAGAAGTGAAGCATCAAAACAGTTGGCTATTTAAGTACTTTTCCTTCTGTGAAATCTTTATCTTCAAGGTTAAATTTTGACATGGAGTTGGAGGGTAGAGGGGCAGCTATTTCCCACAAGGCAAGAAACGATTACTCAGAGCATCTACTCATTTTGCGTTGTGCTTGTTTTTAGGGTCCTTCCCTTTCTACCCTTATCTAACAAGCCCCAGAGTGGTGGGACTTGTGTAACTTGAATAAGTAGCAGAAAGCTGATAAGAGTTGAACCATAGGAACATGCAAGCAGCAATAATGGCGGTAAGTAGCCAACTAACAAAAGCAAAAACCAAGGAGATAGCAGAAAGAAAAAAAACTTGACTTACTGTGTGGTTAACTATTTTTTTCTTTCTCTGCTATCATATCACACCATGCAAAGTGTGAAGCTGTGCCTTCTCTGCCTCCTGTCTCTCACTGGTATTTCCCCTCTGAACACCCGAACCATTTATTGCTTATGAGCAAGCACTGCAGGTGATGCACTGGCAGCCAGACCACTGTTGGGAGCCCAAATCTTCCCTCAGATATGGTCACAACTGGTGATGACACAGCTTGGATAAGGAAAAGCCGGGGCTGGGCTTAATAGACATCTGGCTCAGCTGCCTGGCCACTAGTTTCTGACTTGGTGTAATTGGTCAGTATTTAGACAGACATCATATGAGATATTTCTGATGTGGCTGGAAGTATCAGGACCTGACCCTATATGAAGAATTTCTTACCCCTTTGGTGTGCCAAACAGACTTGCCTATGGCCAGTTTGTGGCTGATGCCGGAGACTGGCTGGGTCCAAGCTCGTGGGCAAAGCCCACACAGGGCTGGGAGCCTCAGGGATGTGCGGTTTGATGGGCTTTCCCTTTGAGATCTGAGGGCCATCTTTCCCACATAAAACATGAGATTTAAAGAGAAATTTAGACAAGGATGAGATGATGTCTGACTTCTCCTCATGGACTCAAGAAGAACAGGAAATTTTACCCGCACTTGTGAAAAGTTTAAGCCTGGAGTTCTACACTGCTCTTATTACCCATCATGTGGTAAAATCATGTGGAAAACAACTTGGACTTTTTTTTTTTTTTCCACTACTAGAGTTAATCTCAAGTAGTTTGCCAGTGTTGTAGTTGTGCTCTGTCAGAATAGCTGAATATGGATCACAAAGGCCTCTGGAGAACAATTTGTTGAGTTAATAAATGGGGGTGGGTGGGGGTGGGGTGTTGTTAATTTATTTTTTAAGGGAAGAGGAAAGATACACTACATCTTACAGCATCTGTAGCATACAGATCCATTCAGAAAGGCTCCAGGTATGATCAGCTTATCATGGGGCGAAATATTGGTGTTGCCCTTTGGTGAAATTGAATCCTGCTAGTTGGCTACATTAAAGCTACTGATGAAACTCTATTTCTCCCTACCATTTCTTTTCCTTCCTTTTTTTTCCTTTTTAAATTTTCTTTTCCCAGCCATTTACTGGAAGCAGCAACAAATTCTTTCACCTTCTAATGTATTATATTCAGGATGCTCCAGGCACACAGAGCAGTAGTAAATTGCCAAAGCTCAGTGAAGAAACTGGCTCTGTTCATAAGGTGCAATGCAATGTTTCTGACCCCCAAAAAAGTGTCTTTCAAAATCTGCTTTTTATAGCACAGTTGAGACTTGGAAGGTTCTACAGCGTAAATAACTGGTGAAGCTGCAAGCTCTGCTTAGTTTTCCTTATTAGAAGTCTTTCTCTCCCTTTTCCTTCTTTTCCTTCTTTTCCTTCTTTTCCTTCTTTTCCTTCTTTTCCTTCTTTTCCTTCTTTTCCTTCTTTTCCTCAAACCTTGATTTGGGCTGAAATTTTCTCTGCTGGGTGTCTGTTGCAGAGTGAAGTTCATCATTCTCAGGAAAAGCAAATTTTAGCAGAGTTAAGGGAAAAGTACATTCTAAATTCTGGTCACTTTTCTTTGTAAAGTCTTACCATCACTGATTGGGACTGAAAGACAGCATTTCGAGTGGAGACTCGCATTGTTTTTAGAGGGGTATCTTCTCCATCTCTCTCTGATTTGGCAAATTTAGCCAAATTCTTAAGTTTTTGAAAATCTGCAGCATATATAAGCTCAGCAAACATTTCTCAGGTGACAGAAAGATATCCTAAGAAGAGGAGAAATAAAGCTGGGAGAGGGAGGCTGAGAGAGGAGCTCAGACAAAGGAGCTGAAATGCTGCTGGGAAGGAGGCTGGGGCAGCATGTGAGAGATCAAGCAGGTGTTGAGGAATACACAGGAGATGGAGCTGGGGACCTTGCTTGCCAGGCAGGAATTAATTGCCTGTGTTTAAGTGCCTGAGGAATGGAGGAAGGAAGCACCTTGGTAAAGAGAGGGGACTCTGACGGAGGCTGGACAGATTAGAGCAGAAATGAGCAAGAAGGTCACGTGTTGAGTCAGTAAATACAGAGTTATCTGTGTACATCACAGCAAATGCCTTCCTCCCTACTCCAGAGTACATGGAATAGTATTTCAGGTCCTTGAATTTCAGGATTTGTCTGCTACCAGCAAATAGCCACCTCATCGATTGGCAAAGCCTTCCACCCCCTCTGAAAAATCAAATCGACTCCCAAATTACTGGTTCCTTTTGGCTTAATATCCCTGTGACTTGCTTCTATGTACCATGGAAGTAAATTAACTGTGAATTAGTGCCAGAGCCATAAGGAACTCACACAGAAGTTAATAGTTCTGTCTTCATAGCAGGGACTGAATAATGTGAAGCAGAGTAAGAGCTAGGCAAGTACATAGAAGAATGCAAACAAAGTATTGAAGAAATGTGGTCTGTGCTGAGGCAAGGGTTCCCAAGGCAAAATATACGATTATGTAATTAAGAGTGGTATCCTAATATGGAGGCAGTGAGTAAAGGCTCTGCAGGCATCCTTCATTCCAGCGTGTCCTAGCTCTGCTTTGCTACCTGAATAATGATCTTTAACTTACACATTTTGTGAGATATATTTATCACTGCACTTTTCACCTACCTCCTGCACAGTGTTGAGTGTCAGCAATTCACTGTACACCATCCCTCAGTAGCAACGTTATTTTTCTTGCTCTGGAAATGCCAAAGCTAAAGTTGCCCACATAACCGCAACTCTGGTCCCCTGTGTAAACACATTACAAGACAGTCTTTAATTACATGAGCTTTTTTTTTTTTTTTTTCCTCCTGCTGCATGATGCTCAGAGACATCTGGCCATATCATTCAAAGTGTGGCCCAGGCCTTATTTACCTCACACCAACCAGTCTATTGAATACAAAATTATTGATTTGCTCTTGGGTGTTTCAGCTGTGCTCTCAGGACAAAATTTGACTATTTTATAGACACATGTGGATTTGAATTCACAGCACCCCTGTGAGACAAGAGAGTGACAATATTCCCATTTTACAGATGGGGAGCTGAGTCACAGGGAGATTAAGGTCAAAGGACCCACCGATTTTGGGGCCCCAGTTTGATGTTTCTGAGTACTTAGTGTTTTTATAGCTCAATATATGTTCAAAGCACAGCTCCCAGAGACTTCAATTACAGCTTCCAGCACTCAGCACTTTGCAAATCAGCCCCCAGGGTTTCAAGTCAGGCATCCAGAAAATGAGGAACACACAGTTAGTGACCACCTGTGGTTTATAACTTGGCCAAATGTGTGTGGATTTTCATGGTAATAGCAAAAGGCACCTCTCTTATTCCTGGGTGATGCTTTTCTCCCTCTGTCAAGCAAACCAATCTCTGCAGTAAAACACAAAGTGTTGCTAAGGTCTCTCAGTGGAGCAGTCCCACACCTTGTGGAGGTATGCAAGAGGAGGGGACCATTGTCATTACTAGCAAAACAATCCCGTTTTTAAAATGTAATTTGTGACAACAGCTGAAATCACTTTTGCAAAAATTTTAACATGGCTTTTCAGTTTCTAAGATGCAGCAACTCGCCTCCAAAATCTTAAGCCTCGAAGGTAAAATTGCGTGAAGTTATGGGAGGCTAAAAGCATGATCTTAGACTGGCAGGTAGTGGGCACCCCACTGCAGGGGCTGCCTCCTGCTCTACTTCTAATGCTCTCTAGCAGTATACTAAAGGTGAAGGGGTGATAAACTGAAGCCAATACTCCACTTCTGCATAGTATTGGTATAGAACCCTTTAGCTGTGTTCAGCTTGGGACAAATTTTTACTTGAGTAAGGAAACCCCCGGAAGTGATATTTTTAATGGACACCTCCCTGGGAGATCACAATTATAGCTATGCAAGTGGCTTTCACAAAAAGCATTTAAAATTTGAGCAACATGGAGATGGAATGCCCAGACATAGGTCACATAGGTACCTTTGATAGTATTAACAATAGAAAGATAGCGGTGAGCATGGTAGGGAGGATGCATTATATAAATGAAATAATAAATATGATTTGTTTTCCTGAAATACAGAGAGGTAAAACTGAATTGATCTCATGGTTTTATCTATATTCCACACCTTGTTCTCTGTGCTGGCAGATGCTTATTGCTGAATAAGGTGAAACATAGCTGATGAAATGAGCTGGAGGTTGTTTCAATTTCACAAGGAGATAAATACTTGAAATATCAGCTCTATAACTGTATAAACTGGGGTGATTTCCAGCGTGGGGAGAACATGAGGCAGGATGCACTGAAAGAGGCAGGTGGTTTGGACTGAGCGAGGAAAACTACATCGAGAATTGATCCCTGGGAACTGGTGACATCTGGTGAGATCCTGGGAAAACAAATTATTTCAAAATAAATCAGTAGAGCAAAAAGAAAGACAAAAGACAATGGGAACAGATCACTAAGAACTCACAAGAATCCAACTTCCTTAGAGGAGCAATACACGTGAAGAAATGGCTGCTTGTAATTTGCTGGGTTTCTTGTTTATCGTGAGTTCATGGTGTGCTGATGACTGTTTCTTAGCAGCAGCATATTTTGCTTACTGTTTTTTCCACTTTCCACAAGAAAACCAAGAGGACTGCTGGTGGACAGAGTCAGATTGCAAGGCCATAGCTCCACCTGCACTGACAATAAAGTCCTGCTTGTATGTTCACACTTGTCGCTACCATTTCAGGCCTTTTAAGGTGAAATGGACTGTCTAGCATCATGTATTATTATTGTAAAAGTTTGGTTATGAGGAGGTAACCTTAGACCTCAGAGAAAGCAGAGGCTAGATTTCTCCCTACGGTTTCCAAATAATACCCCTTGTTGTCTTTAGGTTGGAAGGTAATGTTCTGAAGAACAACATTTGAGACCATGCCTTAAAAATATGGAAAAAAGAGAGAAAAGATACCTGCAAGGAATAGAACAAGGAAGAAAGCATCTTCCTTACCTGAGTGCAGCTGAAACATGCACACCTTTTGTGAATAGCTACCTCATATCAATGAAATTACTTTCACCATGTAGGTGAGCAGGATTTGTTCCCTGGCAACATTCAGAGGGCTCGGAGGAGAAGCAGCCTATACCCAAAGGAAATGAAAACAAACATGAAAGAAACTTCCCAGCTTCTTTTATCAGCAGTCCTTTACAGGTCACCTTTAAAAGGTCTGCATTTATGGCATCTGTATTTGAACCACCTTTCTGTACAATCTGTGTGTGTAGGCTGAAGCAAGACTATGAGTGCCTGAAAAATGCAGAGGCTAATTATGGCAGTGTGAAAGTAAAATAATGAGAGCTTGAGAATGTGACTGATAAGCAGTTAGATAATAGACTAACAAGCAGGATGTCTGTAGTCCATCAAAGGGCTAATGAAGGTCTCCATGTCCTCTGCTATTGCCTGAGGAGGATGTACAGATGGAAAATATCCCAGAAATGGCATTTAAGGATATACACCATGTACTGACTGCATGGTGATATAATGATTGGATTCAGTGAGTGCTTAACCTATGGATAAAGTAATTACTCAATTAAAAAGTGCACACTAGATGCTGATAACCAAGTGGCACATGCTTGAAGCAAATGTTTACAAAGGAGGTGGTGCTTGGTTTCCTTGCACTGAGGCTACTGCATGCAGTCTGGCCACCTGCCCGCTAAGTGGGGCTTGCAGCCTGTGGTGCTACATTGGTTTCAGTGCCCCAGCGAAGTGGCATGGCAAGACTGAGGGTGACTAGTGCTGAGGGTGGCTGGCCTGGGAACTGGCAATGAGGCAGCTGGTCTTAGAGTCAAAGGGGGCATCAGGCTCACGTGCTCACGTGTTTCCTCTCATGTGCCACAGTAACGCAAGAGGACCTTTACTGTTAACAGCTCTGCGAACATTGATGCCTCTGCTGTATTTTCAGCCTCTGTTGGCTGACTGGCTTTTCTTGGTAAATATGCAAATTCTCACCCTTTGGGGTGAGCTGTGCCAGACAGGGAAATTGGGGAGTTGAGCACTCTGGCAGGCTCAGAAAATGGCAAGAAAACAAAAGAACAAACAACAGAGAAGATTAATAAAAAAAAGACATTTTAGCCATTTGGTCATAAATAGTACCGTTCAATAGCACAAGAAATCATGCAGACTGTGCAGGGAGACATAAAACCACTGAATTATGTATTAATATGTCATATAAAAGGAAAAAGTACTAAAGAAATACTGTAGGAAAAATAAATAAAACCACCATTAAAAGTGAACATGTCCCATTTGGTCAGTTATACCAAACATAAAACAACAGAAAGCGCCGTTTGGAAGTTAACAACACTTTTAATTTTACTACTGACTTTTCCATAATAAGCCATACAAAGGTGTGGTTAGACCATAGGCTCGGGAATTGATTTTATGCCTGTGCTCATCTAAATCAGAGGGCTTTTAAAATATATATCTAGATCTGTATCTCCCTGTATATATGTATGAAGGAAGAGAGGAAGAAAGAAGTTGGAAAGCTGGGGATGTGTGTGAGCTGGCTGATGTTAACTTGGAGCTGATATCCTCTCAAAGAGCCTGTTTGGGTGAAAGGACCCAGAGCTGAAATCTGCTGGTGGTGGCTGTGAGGCCAGTGCTTTCCAGCTGTCGGGTCTGCAGAGGTGGGATGAATGCACACGTGGAAAAGCGATGTCCTGCTTGCAGCAGCCCAGGCTGTCCCTTACAGAGGAGGCACTGTTCAAAAGCGCCCGTGGGGGATGGCTCAGCCCCGCTCAGGTTGCAGCTTCGATTTCACTTGTCCTCGGCTTTAATGTGAGATGACAGGTGCTGCGGCTGTCCGGCCTTGCAGAACTAGCTCTGGGAGACTGGCAGGATGCGGGAAAGGGGCTGCCCACATTTGCACAGCTGGGCTCGCTCATTCAGGGCTCCAAGACCATCAGTTCGCCCACCAAGCTGACTGGTGCATTGCTGAGCCAGGCTCTAGCTGCCCCCTTTTGTGCAGGAGGGCAGCCGGGGGTGGGGGCTGTGAAAAGTAGCCTTCAAGCACGGGCTGCTCCAATTTGGATGCTGCTTTGGGAATGCCAACCATTGTGAGTCTTTCCCTTGCTGTAAAATACAGGGCAGCAGACCACAGTGCAACATTGCCTGGCTGCAGCCAGCTGACGAGATGAGCTCCTGCTCAGCTGTGAGTGCCAGGGTCTCCTTTCTTGCACAGAAACCTCTAGAGGGATTAAAATAAAAAAAATATAAAAAAAAAAAAAAGAGGGGGGGGATTTTGGTAGCAGAAAGCACAAATGACATGGAAACTGCTGTGCTGGTGCTTCATTAAATACATTGGCCTGCTAGAGCTGCATTGCAGATATCCTCTTGGTGTATTTTGAAAAGCAAAATTCCCTTTGGTCAACCCTGCTGCGATTTACGTGCTTTTCTCAGTCTGCCTGTAGTGACACTGGTACCATATCTGTTGGGAGGGAAGAGGCTGGGAGCTGTGGTGGCCACAGACAGGGCTCGGCCAAGTGCCTGGGCACCTGTGCTGGGGCTGCTCCTGGCCACTGCTGCTTGTGCCTGTTCCCCAGGTGCCACCCAACAGGGCTCTGCCACCTGCGCTGGTTTAGAGGCTATAGACCAACACTAAACAGAGGCAGCGAGACCTAACAAAGCTCATCTTTCCTCGTGGGAATAAACAGGGACGTCTGTAAAATGCACTGCAGTGGATGTGTCATCTCTGCAGAGGGAAAAGGGCCTGGCTTGGCTTTGGTGTGTGAATTCAGAGCCTGGTCTTCGGGGTCCTTTTTGGCAGAGCCCATCTCTAGCACTGAGAAAGTGCTGCCTTTTGATACAGTTTTGCTTTAATTTTAGAAGCCTGGGACAGCGTTATAGAACATGAGAGTGGAGACAAAGAAAGAATAGGAAGCAAGTATGTAAATAATCACAATTAATCTGAAGGTCTAATGGCCTGCCTGCCTTCCTACTGTAATTTACCATATGCTCTAGTACTTGTGTGAGACTCCCTGGCTCACGTGTTGTTAGTTTATGTAAGTGTGCACAGACCTTTGGCAAATTTGTATTTTTATTATGTAGAAGCTAACATTTAGCTTTCTTGTTGTGGGTATGTTGTAGCATATGTTAGTGTTTATGTTGCAGGGAAAATGAATCTCTTGACTAGAAAATACCTTCTTCTAATATTCTAGCAATTTGTTATTTTGACCTTTTTTGTAATGATGTTTTGTCAACAGCAAAGGCAAAGCTGAGTGGGATGGGCCAGGTAAAGGCTAGTCATTCGTGTGTGACACCCATGGTATATTATTTCTTCTGGGTCCCTGAGGGGATAATCACATGCAGGTATCATTCAGAAGGTCAACCTGAATTGGAGGGAAATAATTTTTCAGAAGTGGGTGTGAGATAGGAAGTAGTTTTTTTCCTTTCCTTTTTTTTTTTTTCCTTTTCCCCATTTCAGTTGGAAAAATCTATGTATACCAGGGATGCTACACCTTTTTTCTTGGTTTTCTGTGTATATGCATTACCCTTTGAAAATTTTTTTCAAGACAATTTTATTTTTAACTTTGTCATGGCAAAAGCTTGAATGTTTTCAGTGGGAAATATGTTTACATCATCAATATCTGTTTTCCCCAGGGCCAGCAAAGAGGACCTCACAATATGTTATTACTGGACTAAGGCCAATAGATAACATGCTGTGATTTTCCACAATTGATGAGAATAAAACTTAGTTCTAGCAGCAGACTGAAGAGTTTCAAAATTTGGCATCTAGTTTCTTCCAAAAGTCTGTGTGGGAAATGTCAAAACTTCTCTGAGTTCCCGGTACCCAGATTGGGCATAAAGCTTGAGCCAGCCTTAATGTTTGGCACTGCAGCCCAACCAAGAAGGAAGTGGCTGCAGCAGGCTCCTCTTGTGCCCTCAGACTGAAGCATGTCCTCTGTTGTCCCTAGGCTGGAGTGAGCAGGCGTAGCTTGGAGGAACTCTCTGAAGCTGCTCCCATGTCTGGAAAGTCCATCTGCATGTTAAAGGGTGAGTGGGAGGGGTCTGTTTTTTTATTTTGGCTCCCATTAATTCCATTTTACATCATTCCAACGTGCTCTGGGCCTGACCCTTGGTTTGTTTTTGGAAATATCTGCCTTCAGTATTCACAGAAAAGTCTGACTGGATTATCTGCAGTCCTATGACTTTGTATGCTGTGTTCAGGTCAGATTCAGTAATTATTGCCTATAAGTTAATAGCCATGGGTTTTTATGATCTCATGTGATGTCTCAGGCAGTGCATTTGAATTTGCAATGAACAGTGACAAAGGGTGCTTGTGCCTGTGTGAATATTAGCTCTGCACTTGCAGCAGTGTGAGTGTTGCTTCTTGTGAGTTCCATGCAAACCAGAGCAGGAAAATGCATGGAAATCTTTTCAGTTCAGAAATAAAGTCTCCTTGGTCTCCACGTGACAAGCTATATAGGAAATTTTCCCTTTATTTCATGCAACCTTGCTTTGACTGCAACACATATACATCTAAAGCTATGCTCTCTGTGTTGAAAATAATGGGACATATTGTGATTTAATTCCAAAATAATTACTTCTACGAGGATTAGAAAAGAAATTATTGTTGAAATGTGCTTTTAACTTTGATGTGACAGTATTTACAGAATTGACGTTTCCTGAATCTCTGTAAGCAGTATGTTCCAGGGCTGCTGGACATAATACGAAAAGACTCTGGCACTTAATGATTTATAGCAATACGGTGTTCCTGTATAAAGCTGCAGCCCAGTATCTACCGAGTACAGAACATGACCTGGGCAACAGGGAATCAAAACCTCATTTAGTTATATGGAAGCCTAAATTGAGCAGTGCTTTAAAAATCAACATAATCTTAAAATGAGTCTTGTAGCCAACTCAGCAGCAAGTGAAAGACTTTGGATGCGAGGAGGGTATTTTTGACCAGCTTTAGGCTGTGTTGAAGCTGGGACAGCTGGATTCTGTGCAGTTCTCACTCCAGTGAAGCCCATGAGAAAAGACATATCCATAATGTGGTAACTATCCCTGTTTCCATTTTTAGCTGGTTTTGTCTCTTTGGATGTTACATAAGAAACAGTTTTTCGTTTCTTTCCACACAGTTTCACTGTAGCTACCCCTTCAGTGCTCTCTAATGTGATATTAGCAAGCAGAAATCTTGCTTCCAAATGATTTGCCAAAAATGGCAAGGAAACAAAATTTGAGGTTCTCTGGCATAAAGCTATCAATATGCATTCTCACTAGATAAGGTTTTCTGGATTTGGGGTTTGTTTTCATTTGAATGAGAAGTTTGTTAACCCACTGAAAATGTCAGATGTTGAGATGAGCTCTCTCTGTTAGATGGGCAAGAAATAACACGTGCACAGCTATGACAGTTTTCTGTATGGTGCATGGCTGACATTCATTCACACTGTGAAAGCATGAGAAAGTAAACAAGAGGCTTGAATATTTTGTTATAAGAGTTTTCCAACGGTATTGCTTTTTCTTACTTGGATGCTTTCTGACACGTACCACAAAGACAGGGGGGGCGTTCACGTAGGAAAGTTTAGATTATTTTGTGAGTAAAACACCAAGGAAAAGGACCACATCTTCATCGTGGAAACTCTCTGCATTGTTCAGTCTCCACTGTCTTCAAAGCACTTATGAGCAAGGCAAAAGCTATTAATAATGCACTGTCACAGCCTGCTCAGCCTCTTCCTCTTGGATACACATCAGCCCACTCTGGGTGTATCCCCCAAACAGGAGCCACGTGTCTTCAAGCTGAAAATCTGGGCAGAGTCCAGGGATTGTCTCGGATCTGGATTTCTAGGAACATTTTTGTGGCATGGATTCTTTATAGGACTGCTTTCTGAGTTGACATCCCAGAAGCACTGAGTTGTTCTTTTCCTAACATCTTCAGCCCAGTGTTCCCCATGATCAGCTCTGTTAGCTTTCCTGCAGGAAAAAGGGTGCCCTGCAGTACAAGCAAATGCCTTCTGATCTCCCTCTCCTGGCTGAGATTTATCTCATCTCCTGCTTTCCTTCATCCTACTCTGTTCTTCAAAGCCCTTAGAGAAATATATTTCTTTATATAATAATTTTGTTCCTCCTAGTCAAGATCGATACTGGTGTTGATAGTCCTGACTGAGCAATCTATTCTGAGGCAGAGATGTAGCCACCACTCAAAAAACCATACAGGGCAAAGACTTATAGTAAATATTCATGAGGATTTCAATGTACAAAAAGTCCATGATCTCAAAGAGAATTCACAAGCTGCACCTCGATTGCTTGATCCATGGCACCCCATGTCTACACCACAGTAGCTGTGTTTTTTAGAAAGCTCTGTTTTGCAGACAGATTTTTTCGATGCTTTCTAAGCACATCTTGAAGAGATTTCAGTTTGTTCTAAATAACCATCCACATCAACAAACCAAACTGTTACACATGTCTCTACTTCTGTGGAAATACAGCACATGCTGGTAAGTCTGACCTACTAGGTGCTATTATTTAATGCTGCTAAAATGTTCC
The DNA here is from genome assembly GCF_965140245.1 of Athene noctua. Taxonomy (NCBI): domain Eukaryota; kingdom Metazoa; phylum Chordata; class Aves; order Strigiformes; family Strigidae; genus Athene; species Athene noctua. The sequence goes on from NC_134037.1 coordinate 78,613,553, forward strand.
CATGTAGGATTTCTTCTGGGCAAAATCCATCTTTCTATGGAGCACAATGCATTTGAATTGGAACAGATTGTTTCTCCTCAGTCTATCAGTAAAACCATTGCCCTGGCCTGATATAACTGGAAACAGCGAGCTCTAACATCTTTAAGCCAGAAAGATTTGAAGTTGACAAAGTGTTTGTGGCATCTCTTGTTTCTTGCTATTTTTCTCGATAACTAGGCTCTGGGGAAAAGTCTTCAATTCTTTAAACAAGCTGAAGAAAATCACTCCCTCTGATCTGCACTCCTCAGTGGAAACTCCTTGCTGTTTGCTCTGCACTCGCCAGTGGAGGAGCCACACACAGGACATCAATGGCCGTTCCACCTGCAGAAAGGGTGCTCGCTGTGCAAAGGGGCCCAGTGGCTGCACTGGCTGAGAGGAGGGGTTTTTGTCTCCTGATGAAGCTTCATTGGCTTGAGAAAAAGAAAATGTACATTTCCAGAAAATCCTGGGAGGATGCCTGATCTGAAAAAATGAATGAGTCTTCCAGATTCTTGTATCTTCCCTTTCTAAGGGAAAAATCGAGGGATCCATATAGTTGATGCTTGACCCTTTGCACAGCAGTGTCAGATGCTAGCCACGCTGCTCTCCAAGAATGGGTGTAACTGCTATGGTTTGGCACAATATAGGTAAATGTTCCTAATTTTGCTTTTTATGATCTATCTAAACTTTTATACCAAATTTGTTACTATAAACTCTGAATATAAGTTTGGTTATGGCCCAGTTAAATACAACATATATAGCCTCTTGGAAACTTTTTTTACAAAACACTTGGTTAACTTCTTACTGCACATGTGCCATTAGAACAAATGAATCACAGTAATATTTTGCATCATAATTGCACCTGGCAGCTGAGGATCTTGAAGAATTTACAAAGTAACTTGATTGACTATATTTTGCCAGGCATCTGTTTTTTCCAATCTGCATGAATAAATCCTTTTACAGATTTGAGCTGCTTCTCTTTGCGAGAAGTCCAGTCCAGCACTTCTTCCACTTCCTTGGTGGGTCTTGTAAAGAATTATTGCAGAGCAATTCTTAATCTTTATACTGATCATGCTGACCAGATGCATAAGTAACTCAATGTGACTAGGGTCCTGATTTCAAAAATCACTGCTCAGTAATATTTACCATACATTTTTATCTTTCAATTAGTGTTAAAATAATATTTATTATAAACTACTAATAAAAAATACTTGCCTAAAATTTACTCTTATGGGGATCCCTAAAATTTAGAATATATCATGAAAAGGAACACAGGAAGTGTGCAAATTTTTGAAATTTTGGAGGTATTTGCATAACAATAGTTACAAAACCTGTGCTAAGAAACCTGAGGCTCAAGCATGGATCTCTTGTTTTTTCTTGTATTGTTTAATGTCATACAGCAGTTTTGTAACAGAGTAAAGTTGGAACAGACTTCAAACTCTTATCATTGGATGATACTTCCTCACCTGGAAGAGCTGGAAGGAGAACAGATGCATCTAGAAAATGTGCAAGGAAAGGTTTCCAAATCTTTCTGGGCACATCCAGGCCTAGCGACACATGAAGGGCTCTGCAGATATTCTCCAGGCGACTCTCCTGCTCCACCACTGAGTCGGTCCTCCAGCTCTCACTGCTGAAGGAGTTCTTTCATGTTACTTCTCCCCTTTTTCATCTATGGAGAAGCACAGTCAAAGCACATCATTAAAAACTCTGGAGCCCTTGAACATTTCTGTAAAGGAAAAGACTTTGGTTAGTAACAATACTTCACTGCAAACAGTCACATACATATGTGTGACCTTGACATGTATCAGAAACCTCAGAAAGCCTTTCATAGTAATGCTTCTTATTTTTCCTGGAGGCAGTTCAGCTTTTAGGAATTGCTTTAAGTTAGGAAGAGTCAATGGACCAAACTGCATCGTGCTGCAGGTCGGTAAAGCTCCTCTGAAAGAAGCACTCGCTCTCTTCAGTGATTTTGTTCCTGCAGCAGTGAATTTGTTCCACTGTCCCTGGCTCATGAGACCACCTTCTCCTTTCCTAGTCTCTCTCTCCTTTCCCCTTTATGTCTTAATTCACTGCTGTCATGATTTATACTAGCAATACAATGTGCAAGACATGAAAATCTATACATCTATCATACCACTGTCTGAACACTGGGACTTGACATTTCAAAATTATTTTTTCCCTATACATTTATCATACTTTTTTTTTTTTTTTTTTTTTTTTTTTTCCCCAAAGGAGACACTGTCTTCTGTGGATTGAAGCAGGCTGAAGATGGTCCAGCACCTCTACTATCCTATTTCATGTACTGCATGTTGTTCATGCGGTAGAGAAAGGAGCAGGAGCACTGCTCTGCTGTGGTTCTCTATCTGTTCCTTTGGCCAATACTGGGGAGCTAAATATTTTATGATTCTTGTAGAGTCTAAGGTACATACATTTAGCGTGTTATCCATCAGTGGCAATTTGAGGTTTAGCGTAAACATAAATTGTTCTTTAGGGAAGAATAAGGATCTGTGATGGCTTGTTCCTGCAACTGGCTGATCTTTATCAGCCTTGTGACAGTCCCACAGGGACAACTGGTTGTAATGAGCTCATTTATTATTGATTCAGTCTTTGGACAATTAATCAGAATTAATCAGGGTTCAGTGGTGTTTCAGAGGTCTGAAAATATGTACATAAGAGCTAGGAATGCCTGAGTTTACTGAAGGAAGCATGAGATGAACCCTGTCACAGGAACAGAATGCAACTCTGCCTCTTTCAAGGTTTGGAAACAGATAGCAAATTTTTGAAGATATCTTCCTCTCCCTAATCTTCACTTCCCTGTACAATGTAACTCTGGGAGAGGCTGAGCATAAATGACAAAACACACTGAAATAAATGGTTCTTAAAAAATTTCCAACCCAACTTTAGATATTTCTTCCCTGGTCACTCCCTCTGCAGGCAAAATCCTGCCTCCCAGAAGCTGTAAGGCACTGGAGCCTGAAATTAGCTGTGTGATCTTATTACTGCAGCTCTTGTGCTTTTTTCCACACAACCACATATTGGTAGTTACTCTTGTTCTTTATAATTTAATTTTAGACATAACATAATCTTGTCAGAGTAAATGCTTGTGTCTCTCTGTGGTTGGTTTTTTGGGTTTGTTTTTTTTTTTTTATAAAACATGAACCGTAGTGTCTAGATGCTTAGGCATGAAAGTTGGTGTAATGTAAGGACCAGATATAAACATGCTGTAAAATTCTTTAACATTGTTAATGTCTGTTAAAAATGGTAAAAAATTTTGACTAGAAATTAATATCTCTGACATAACCGAGATCAGGTTAGAAATAGTTTTTCATATAAAAATGATTATTTTTTTTTTCCTATCTGGAGCTTCTGAACACAATGGAAAATTATTTTTTGTTTCCTCTGATATTCGTGTATTTTAGAAATGAAAACTTTTTAAAAAGCAGGTTTCTGAGTTGGGAAAATAAGCCATCATCTTCATTTTAGAGTGTTTCTTGCAAAAGTTTTTAATGTACATTTTTCATGAAAGAAATTTCCTCCTCCCCACTCCCAACTATTTTTGACTAACTTACACTTGGACTGGAAATATCCTGAAAAAATAGTGATTTTGAAGGCAGTGTGATAGATAATTTGGAAAGAGAAAAGTCAGACAACTGAGTAATGCTATAAAAATAAGATATTGCTAAATGCCAAATATCTCCTGGATGTGCATTAATTCTGTTTATATTGGATCTAAGCTAAGTACTAATTTTATTAGCAGCAGTAAGTCTAAAATTCAAATATATAGTAATGTGGAGCAAGTCAATGTCTGCTATTGGAATAAGAGTAATTAGTTGAGTAATTAATTGAACCATGCTTGAGGTTTTTTTCAGTCAAGGTATTTAAACTGAATACATTGCTCTTTATCTCATCATAATGAATTGTTCACAGAATGTATATGTTACATTCTGCCAGTGACGTATGGAATCTACCTCATGTCATTAATACAGTGGTTAACATCCATAATTAATTAAATAGTTTTGGCACACTATCCCATCCAAGTCAATGAGCAAAGCCGGATATAATTTGAAGATTCAATGCATTTGTCTGTGTGTTTGAATTTTCCTCTGAAGGAGGTGGAGATGCCTGGATGAAGAGGCTGAAGTTTTGTTGAACTTCTCTCATTTTTGAGTTAAAGTATCCTGGCATGTAATTAAGACTGAAGCGTCGGTGCATTATAAAATTATTGCCAATGACACAGAGTATTTGAGATTAATTTAGCCATAGGTTTTGTTGTCTGAAAGATTTAAGAGTAACATTTTAAATTAGAGTCCCAACTATGCATTTAATTTGGATTTAATATGACAGTTATTTGTTCTGCTAATGAAAGCCCCATTGCATATTAAAAACATATTAATTGAGGATTAACACAGATGTCATAGATTTAGAAATCTTTGATGAAACCATTTTAAAGCATCAGTTGGCATTTACGATTACTGTAAATATATTAACAGCATTAATGTGACTATCTACTTAAATCTAGCAGATTTTGTCCAATTCAGATCCTGGCTTCTGGTGCTATGGCCAGCCATCTCAAGTAAGCTTTTTTACACAGTGTTTAAATTACAGCCTTTTTACTACTGTTTGTAGGTGCTGCCACTGCAGACGTGCAGTCGCTTTCCTGTTCTGTGAACAGCAAAGGTAACTATGCACTGATTGCGGACATCACATACATGATGTAATGCCTCCTTGCAAAGCAAAGATATTTCAAAACAGACGTTTCAGTCTCTTCTGGAGGCTGGAAGCCTCTGGTGAGGAGATGTTTGCATATGTGCACGTGCATAGTGATTGTATCATTCAACTGAAGTGATCACACGCAAAAAGTTGCTAAAGCTTCACAGGACCACAGAATAGTCTAGGTTGGAAAAGACCTTGAAAATCATCCAGTCCAACCATTAACCTAACACTGACAGTTCCCAACTACACCACATCCCTCAGCACTATGTCAACCCAACTCTTGAACACCTCCAGGGATGGGGACTCCACCACCTCCCTGGGCAGCCCATTCCAACGCCTAACAACCCCTTCTGGAAAGAAATGCTTCCTTAATACCCAGTCTAAACCTTCCCTGGTGCAACTTGAGGCCATTCCCTCTTGTCCTATCACTTGTTACTTGGTTAAAGAGACTCATCCCCAGCTCTCTGCACCCTCCTTTCAGGGAGCTGTAGAGGGCAATGAGGTCTCCCCTCAGCCTCCTCTTCTCCAGACTAAACACCCCCAGTTCCCTCAGCCACTCCTCGTATGACCTGTGCTCCAGACCCTGCACCAGCTTCGTTGCCCTTCTCTGGACATGCTCAAGTCATTCAATGTCCTTTTTGTAGTGAGGGGCCCAAAACTGAACACAGGAATCGAGGGGCGGCCTCACCAGTGCCCAGTACAGGGGTAAGATCCCTTCCCTGTCCCTGCTGGCCACGCTATTGCTGACACAAGCCAGGATGCCATTGGCCTTCTTGGCCCCCTGGGCACACTGCTGGCTCCTGTTCAGCCGGCTGTCAATCAGCCCCCCCAGGTCCCTCTCTGACTGGCAGCTCTCCAGCCACTCCTCCCCAAGCCTGTAGCGCTGCTGGGGGTTGTTGTGGCCGGTATAGGTCAGCCTTGGGGTGTCCCACTGCCCTGCCTCAGCAGCATCCTCTGTGCTCTTCAGGGAACATAATTAATCCTAGAGATAGCTCTCAGTCATGTGTAGTTCATAATTTTCTATGAAGCATCTGCTGGGGAAATCCTCTGTCTGTGCTAATTGACAAGGTAAGGCCAACTGGATCTCTTAGTAGAGTCTTTTTGTGAACTATGCTAAACTGATGTCTTGTGCTCCCATTCTCATCTTTGTGGACAATGTTATTTATGACCCACCTTGCACAGGAGGGGCTGACAAGTTTGATCTTGCAGGCCCCTCACTGAAGGATACATTAGCTTGAAGCTGGAAGGAAGGAAGAAGGAAGGAAGGGAGGGACGGACATTACATGTCCTTCAGAAGATCTTTCTATGGAAGATCAGGGAATGCTACAGGCATTGGAAAGAGTGGGGACAATGTTTTCTTTCTGTGTGTGTATGTGCAGTTTATTTAGTTGTTTGGCTTTTTTGGGAGTTGGCAGGCAGTGTGAAGGAGGACATGCTTTGCCAGTGCTATTGTTTTCTGCTTTTCTTTTAACTTTTAGGGAGAGAAGAAGAGAGCACACTATGTGGCTGTGCTATTCTGTGTCTCCAGACAAACTTGTCCTCTGCTTTCTGCCTTCTCTGCCTCTGCTAGTCAGTTAATGCTTCAGCAACACCCTGTCCTATTATTCTGCTACTACTCTGGCTCAGCAAGCTGTAAGCCAGCCTCAGGAAGGCACCAAATTTGATCTGATGACAGCAGCATTCCCTAGGCACTGCAAGGCATTGGGCAGGCAGTACACATGGTCTTGCCTTGAGGGTTGTAATGCAGGCTTGTAGTAGGATCTAGTAACGATGTATTATTATAAATCCTTATCATGTTTATTTCACTTTTCATTCACATTCCTTCCAATCTTTTGATATTTAGCCTCAGGGCAGATTCAGCTATATATCCAAAGATGCAACTTTACATTGAATTAATGTGTATCTCTTTGCCAGTTAAGAAGTTAACAAAAAAGGAGTAGGTGTCACTATTTTGCTTATGGTGGGAATTTGACGATGCACTGAACCAAGCACAACACACTTGCAGAATCTTAACTAGTTTGATTGCACCATCGACACTGTTATTTCGACAGCCCCGCTCTCCTGCATCTGGCATAATTGGAAGCAGCAGCCAGCAGGTATCAGATGTCAGTATGAATTGTCTCCTGCTGCGTGAGCACTGACTATGAAATTGATTTGCTGTCTTTTTTACACAGTTTTGTAATGAAAGTAACGTAAAGTCCCAAACAGACAAATTCCGTATTTGTGTACATACAGTTAAAATAGGCATATGTATAAAAATTAGAGAGGGGAAAATATATCAACAAAAAAGCAGTATGGCACCATCAGGCCCTCCTTCCTCACAGGCGGTTGTGGTGGCAGTGCCCCCTGTGTTTCTGAGGAAGCCGATCTAAACTAATAGCTGGAAACCAATTTCTTTGGGTACTTGTATGGATCAAAATCATAAAACATGAGAAAGAACCCTTCAGTGAGTGAATTTACGTCTCTATTTTACTCACTGGTGATAATAAGGCGAGAGAGAGATGCTGTGGAAGATGCTGTCTCCAACCTGAATGAAATTTTTCCCATTTATCATCAGGATGATCAAGACCCCTAAGGCAAGAAAACTGGCCTGAGCAAAGTCAGGGGCAAATTTCTGTTGATTTAAAAGAGTCAGGATGTTGTCTTAGTGCACTCATAAATAAACGACTGTCTCTCAGGGCCTTCAAGATCCTGTCATACAGAACAATTTTATGCAATGTCCGTGGGACTGGGATCTTGACCACTGATTTGAGGAACTATAAGGGAGGATTAGACCAGGTATAAAAGTGGTGCCATCATCCCAAACCTTGAGAAAAGCCTTTGAGCGCTCCTTAAGCATTGTTGACATCTAGGTGATGGCAGCAGGAGCACAGGAGTCCAGGCTTCACTGGCAAGAACCGGTACCTCTTCGCAAGCAAGTTTACAACTGTCTACAAAACAACCGTGTTTATGGGTCTCTTCCTCAGCTTGAGGCAATACTTGGCTTTGATGCAAGAAGGCTTAATCAGCTTCTACTGTAATCAAATTATTTAAGGTCTTTCAAAAAGCAAATTGCAATAAGTTCCCTTCCTATGAATTCAGGAACAAAAACCTTTTTAGAAAAATAATCTTGAGCATGGATTACTGAACGTGGCCACCTTTTAGACAAGTGCAATGGAGAAAAACATTCCCAACATCTGGTCAGTGGGGCCTGAGCCCAGTGTTTAATTGTGGTTCTGCTCTGACACCCAGTTGCATAGCAATAAAGAGGAGCATATGATGAAATAATCTATATATAGGATAGGTGGGGCTGAACCTTTGACTAGAGGCCAGCTAGTCTGGTATTCTAATCTCTGTGCTGACACAAAGGCAGCTGGTAACCTTCAGCAGATCACTTAAAGTTCTTCCTAAATTTCAAAATCTCTGTTGATGGGGGACTGGTTTGTAACTATCTTGGGATTGAAAGTTGTCATAACATGATCCAACAGGCTATTTCATATACAGCCAGATCACAGGTGCCCAGAAGAACTTTCCCCTCATCCTGGATAAGCACAAGATAATTTACAGGGAGATGGCCACCCTACTCAGAGGGCAGTTTTCCCACAGAAGCAGCAATATACTGCAGCTTTCTTCCCTGCAGAAGCAAGCAACCTAGTTTGAATCGGACCTTAGTGGGAGATGGAGGGAAGTCATCTGAGCAGCTGGTCCCCTTCTTCCCCACACAAGGCATAAGCAATGGTGCTTTTGCTCCTCATGATGCTTGGAATGCTTCCCTTCCTCAGCCACCTTCTGCCCTAGGTAACACCTCACTTTCCCTGTTTCTGAGGCTAGGTATAATTCCAACAGCAAGACTACAAACAGATACTTACCCTATCTCACAGACTTAGGCCCTTTTCCACAGAACCAAGATTTCCATCAGCTTTTAACCCTATGCTTCAACCCCAAGAATGAAATGTCATTTCACCTGCAAAAGGGTGCTGTTATAGGGATGTTCTCTGCAGCTCATTCCCCAGAGGAACATGATAGAAAGAAATCCTCCCACCTACATGCTGAAGCACTGTGTGGGCTTGCTCAAATACAGGATGCTGTTGACTCAGCCAGCCCAATTTGCCATTATGTTCTTCCCCTCATTTTCTTGGGAAACTTCCCTAAGGTATGCAGGCCTCCAATGGTGAGGAGGAGGAGCAAGGGGACTCTACTCTTCCTCCTGCAACTGCAGAAAATTGTGTGTTGTACTAGGGAAGCTGCTGCCTACTGCTCTGGCTGTCATTGAAATCAGGAGAGGAACAGGGATATAAGCCAACGCCATTTCCTCTCCTGTGTTAAGGAAGAAAAGTCCCATCATTTATTTAAAGGGTGCTGTTATCAGAGTCAACAAAATTTTTCATATTGATGTGTTCATTGGTGGAGGGCAGAGGATTCCTGCAAGAATGAAACACAAATCTGGATAAATTAAACAGTCTTACAGCAGTGCATTTTATAATGCATTTAACAGACTCTTCCAAGCTATGTCCTTCTAGTCTGTTTCCTTCCCTTCATTGTTGTGGAGGTGAGTGAATTGTAACACTGGGCATTTATGGTTTCTGAGCTGCTCCCACCACTCCCCACAACACACTCCTGTCATTTCACAGTGCCTTTTCTTCCTTTCCAACTTCATCAGACTCCTTATGAGGATTCAGTAACCTGCATTTCTCAATCGAAGCTGAATAGCTAAATTCAGTAGGATAGGTGAAGTCTCTTCCAGAAGTGGCCCAGGAGGATCCTAATGTGCTTTCCCTCATTCCTCTCATGTGACTGTTCAACTTCTGCTGCTCTTTTCCTCCAGTTTATTTCTCTTAAAAGGAATAGGTCAGTTCAACCCTCCACTCCTGAATTCTCTTAAAGAGAAATTTCAGGGGGATTAGTGTAAGCAGCACAGTTAAATTCCTGTCTGCTTCTTACTGAAAACTTACCCTCCAGCTTTTGTTTTAGCAGCAGTAAAACTTGTGCAACTGAATGACTTTTTTTGAATGTTTTATTGTTCCCTTTATAGCAAATGTTGCAGCATGCACATATGATGTCAGGTTCCTCTTATGAGTATTTGATTTCTAGCGACATGAATATGACACAGATGGACATGAGAACTTGTCTCAGTCTCTCAGTGCCCTTTTGTTTATGCCTGTGACCTGGTCACGTAGTACAAAGAGTTTCCTGCTGAACTACATGCAGCTGCCTGGTTGAAAAGCATGTGAGAGCTTTATTTGTCCTGCCTGCAGTCCCAGATCTTCTTGGAACCAGCTCCCGGATCCCTCCCAACATGGAGGTGGGTGATATCACCGCGCAGCCTTCCCAAGGATTCTGGCCTGTCTGAAATCCACCGTCAGTGCATTTCAGTGTACTGCTCCCAGTAAACTGCCCGAGCAAGGCTCTGGGCTCCCTGGGGCTTCAGAGCACTACCACCCATTTTTGTCAAGAAGAGCAAATATAGGTGACAGTCAGGAAACATAAACTAAGATTTGGTTCAAGCCCTTTTTCTGAATTTATTTTAACAGATTGACACCCCCCCTCCCCTCTCCCTTGGAATCCCTTATGCTGTCAGAAAAACTGCTTAGGCCTGTTTTTCCATTTTTTGCTGATATGAAAGACCTAAAGATCTGTCTTGATCCAGATGCTTCTCAAGACAGCTGCACCACATTGCATCCCACCCCACAGCACACAGCCTGTGGTCAGAAGGAGTCAGAAATGTTTGGGTCATGCAATGGTCTTCCGGGGCACTGGCACACGTGTGCACAGTTTTGCCTACAAACAAAACTCAGGGTGCTCTGCAGCTTCCCAGCACAGCCTCAGGTGCCCAAATGGCAAAACGGTGCGTTGCTCAGATGGCACTGACGTTTATTAACCAGTCTGTCAAGAGCTGCATATCCTGAAGTTGCATCTCTACCACTGGGTGTCTGACAGCACACCCTGGGGCCCAGGCCTCACCATGTCAGGTGAGAAGAGTCATGATCCTTGGTGTGCAGTCCAAGGATAAGATGAGGTTACAGATACAGACAGAAGAAATGTAAATAGCACCAAACCATTAAAACAATCTTGCATACTTCTCAACAACCTTATCTGAAATTATATAATTTTCCAGTACATCCAATTGTTTTGCATATCTATTTTTATTCTCAAGTGGGAGTTTGGTTTTGCAGCTCACATTCCCGTGAAGTTATCCATGCCTCCCTTTACCATCTCCTGACACGTGGAGCACCACTCTTCCACCTCTCACATCTTCGGTTTTCATACATCCCTATTTCAACACTAGCTAGTGATCACATGAGAACACAACATTAGGAAACCATTTGGTGTATTTTTAGCGGTGCTCAGGCTGCCGTAGCAATGAGAAGGTAGGAGTGCCAGCCACATGTGACCAACCAGCTGTCTGTGGCCCACATTTTGGAAATCACTGATTCAAGTAACTGGCAATAGGTTATGGAAAGTCTCCCTTTTAGATTGCTATTTCAAATTGACCCCAAACCAAACAAGGTAGGAAGGTCGTCCTGGCTGTAAACAACTTTAGGATGTGTGAGCAGTAGTCATCCAGTTTCTTGGCCTCTTAATGGAACAGAAATACTTTAACTGGAAGTGAGTTTCTTTTGTGTTTCTTTAGCTACAGGACCAGTTAAAACGTTGTGACGGCTGAGATGGAGAGGCTGTGTGGCTGCTGTGTGCTTCTTCCCTGCTCTTGGGCTCTTGGTCACACTGTGATAAGTGCTGAGGTCTTGTCCTCTATTGTGTGGAGAGAGTGGAAACCATTAAGCAGGTCTAGCTCCATAAATCTTAATGTGAGAGCCATGTAACAAAAAAATCCCATATTAAACATGTGAATCTTCTTCCTTCTCCAATCATGCATATCTGCTGGCTATGACTTCCAGCTCACCTCCTTTCCTGTATTCTTAATCCATGAGTATTTTAGGAGCCAATAACTCCTTGTCAGCTGGCACCTATTGCTATATATGCATCAAAGGCAGCCGCCTGCTAGAGTTCTGCATGCTTCTGGGGTTATTTAACTGCACATATGAGTAGATCTTTCATTCCTTGTATGTCACCCATCTGTGAAATCCCCTGCACCAACTTCAGCCAGGCTTACTTTATCACTTTCCTTCCTTGCCAGCATACAACCTGCTCCAGACTGTTCCCTGTCTCACCAGGGAAAGGAGGGGCTGTGTCTTTAATATGTCTTGCCTGGATTCTTACGGTTTTCAGCTTATTTTCTCTTGCTGTCCCTCAGACCACTTCTGAGCACAGCGGGAAGTGGCATCAGGTCCTTGCAGGCCCCAGCACATGCACAGAGTAGGATGAAGAATGACTCCTACATGCTAGCCACCCCCAAATCCTGAGACCAATTATCAGCCAGGTCTGCTTATGGGAACAAGACCACAGACTCCAGCTGACACGGGGAAGAAACCAGCGCAGTCCAGTGCAGCCCTCTGCTAGGGCCGCTCCATCCCAGTGTGAGATTTGAGCCTCCATGTAGAGCTGAAGCCTTTGCCAAGCTCCTTGCTCTGCAATGCTGCCGAGGAGGTGACAGGCACCACGCACCAGCCATGATGGACGTTGTGGGACTGAGTCCCTATGTTTTTTGACTGAAGCCAGTTTGATTCCGAAGAAATGCCCCCAGCAACAAACTTGCAACCTCCAGGGAGACTATTTATTGTATTTTTTTAGAAATGCATTTTGTAAATCACTCAGATGATGGCAAATTTATGTATTTGGCTGGCAAATTTATGTTGTGCTATTAGTTTCAAGGAAATCCAATTGAGTGTGTGGATTTTGGACTCTTGACCTTTAAGCAGAATGAGTTTTTTGAAGAAGTGTGAAGTAACCTGTTCATCTCCATCAGGTGCACTCTGCTGAATGAAAATGACATCTGCAGAGACACAAGAGATGTGAGGGGTGTGAACTACTACATTCATCTCAGTTATTGGTGCTGACCTTCCCAACCAGTTGCCAGTGCTTGGGACACTGCTTACTGACCCTGGGCATTTTCAGTCTTGCACTCTGTGTTTCGCAGAAGGTGCCGGGAAGGTGAAAAGGGCTGCCCTACTGCTGGCTTCCACAAGGAATGACAGTCACCTCCCTCACCTAGGGACTTGGAGCAAGGGTTGCCCAGATCCCGCTGAGGATGGGGAAGGGACAGGGAGGAGAAGGAGGTGTTTGTTTTCTTGCCTTGGACTTTGGTAGGGATGGGAGCATGGCTGTGCTGCTCCAAGTCCTGTTGCTCTTCTCCCCTGCCACCCCACCGCCCTTTACCCAGACCTCCCCTGCCTCCTCGCACAGCTCTGAACTTCTTCCCTGTCCCTGGCACACATGTTATTTATTTAGCTTCAGTGCCATCTAAGCTTTCTGCTCTGCTGGTTTGACTTCTCTCATACTACACACTCCTTTGACAGAGGCAGACCATGACAACAAGCATTGCTCCTCTTTCCTTTTTTTTCCCTGTTTTCTGCCAACGGTCAGGTTTGAACTGACATTGGCTGTTTGTAGGTCAGGTTCAAAGGCATCAGGCACTGTCTGAACATCCCCTTGAGCTATCAGCTCATGTGAAAATGAACAGTCTAGAAAACCTTTGACTGCACAGAATAATCCACTTTATGGGTGAGCTCCTAGAGTTGGCAGACTTCTGATTTAAAATGGGGATTCCCATATTTTAGCCTGAATTCCTGCATCCTGTTGTAAAGGACAAGCTTACTAACTAATATAAACTGGTATGTTTCTAATTTCTGGCCTGAAATATGGAAAATAGCCCCACCTTAACCTTTTCTTCTCGGTCTCCTTGATTGTCTTAGAGCTTCTACCTTGCCCTGCAAGCAGAAGTGGTTATAAGGCAGCAGCAGGGAAGAGTGGGTACATGAGTGATAAATGGGGAGCTGCACAGAGGAGACGTGCTGTAGCAGTGGGGTGGGAACATAACATATTTTAAAAATTTGGATTTTAAGGATACTGCTTCCCATTTTATTTCTCAAAAATTAATGGATGCCACAGAGCAGCTTGTGGGTGTGTTAAGTGATTAAGACCCAAATGTGGAGGGACAGACAAGAACCACAGCCACAATTTGTGGCCACTGAAACTGCCCCCCCCCCCCCGCCCCCCCCCCCCCCCGTTTGTTGTACACTCTTCTTAGGAGCCACCTACATAAATATCCCTAGATCTGGTGTACACAAACTGCACTGATGCTCACAAAATTCCTCGTATTTGTGAGCATGTGGATTTTAAAGCCTTTGTAAAACTGAATGTTTAAACAAAGATGAGCTTCTTCACTGTAATTCTGGGGGAAAAGATTGTTCTGCTTGAGTCAGGGTGCACATCTTTAGCTTGTTTAATTCCTTATCAGCTTCAATGAGACTCTGCTAATAGGCAGCAGCCAAGGATCTGGCCTTTTTTTTAAAGAACTTGGGGTAAAAGGAAATGATGGCTTTGAATTCAGAATACTCAGCTCCTGTGTGTTTTCAGCATACAGCATCATAAGCCATCCCTTGATGAATATGGCCTGAAGTGATGCAGGGAACTTATTGTAATTTTTTTGCTGTGCTCTGTCTGGATTTATTTCCCAGTCAGTCAGGTGGGACACCCTGTAGATTAAGACTTAGCACACACATTTTGAATCTGTAGAATAGTACTTGAGGTGAAATAGGAATTGCTTTATGTTTCAGAGCAGTAATGGCCTGAATTGCCAGAAATAACCGTAATAACAAACTGCTTGTTTCCTGAGTCAGGCACATAGTGCAAACAGCCGTAGTCTCGGTGCACCAATGCTCTCCCTGTTTTTTAATGAAAATAACAGGGACGGGAAACAGTCCAAGAAGAGTTTGTTCCCTTGGCTTGTCTGATATTCTTTTTAAAACTGTCTGCTGCTATGAAGAAACATAATTACAGAACCATTTAAAATGTAGGGGTCTTCTAAGGCGAAGAGTGGATGGGTGGTGTGTAAACATGGAGCTGTACACAGCACACAGGCAAACCAAAAAGCATGCTGATGCTGAAATTTCTGTCTTCCTGGAGGTCTTTGGGTCACTCTTCTAATTTTATTAGCACTGTTATATAGAACTGGACTTTTCAGCTGACAGTCCCCCCCTTGGTTGTATCTCAGACATCCTCCCCTCTGTATCCACCTTCTTGTAAGCTGGTTTATCCTGTCACTTGCTTCACAAGGACTTTTCAGGGTGCTCTGTTCAGATCAGTGGCTGGGGTGGGTTTGGAGAAGCCAGCCAGCCTTCTGAATAAGAGTTCACATCAGACGATTTAGTAGCATTCCTGTTCAAAGTCCTCACCTTACAAGAAAGTCCTTTCTGACTCTGTGGCTTTCCTTTCTTCCCAGGACTTTCTGCAATTCTGTCCTGTATTGTGCATTGGCTGTGAAACTTCCCTCTTTAAACCACTAAGATGTCTATAGTGATCTGCTTAGAAAGGCTTATGAAGGCACCAATAAAGTTGTGCTGTGATACACAGGCTCTCATGACAGAATTGGCAGCTCATGTTGACTGAGACCAAGGGAGGGAGGAACCCAAGGAATGAGCCCTCTTGTCAGCCGTCCTGTCAATCGTGATCGGTCAGCTGCTGCTTATGATGAAACTGGTCTTTGGGGGATTTCATTCTGCATGGCTGGCCAGCTGGTATGTGTTTCTGTCTGGGCTCTGCAGCCCTGGCCCTCATTTGATGAGGCAGGCCTTTTGTTCTGTATCAGGCTTCAAATAGTTTGGCATCTGTTGGTTTGTGTTGTCTGCTCCAGACATTTGTTGCATTAGCAAACTTCCTTCTAATCACAGCTCCTAAGCAGTCTGTGACAATTTCTGCTTTAAAAAGTACAGGTAGATGTGCGCTGGCTGTGAGCTCCCAAACCTGCCCTCATTGGAGATGTGAGGATATTTGCACACAGGAGACAGAAACTAGATATCAGGGTTTGCTTCTGATTAACTGTTTGGTCACACTACAGTTTTTTACCATCAGGGCATGTTAGCGGTGAAAAGTACAAGTCGTGTGGAATCCATACTTCCACTGCTTTGCAAACGGTAGAGCTGATGGACAGAAAAGAGTGGTAGTGATTAGATCCACAGCAGTGATTCACAGCCTGGGATTACAGTTTCTGCTATTTGCTTGAGTTTGTACAACCTAAATATCAGATAGCATTACAATTTACATTTTCCATGGAACACTGTCTCAAGAACATATTGATTTGTGCTGCATCAGATTACTCAGGGGTTGAAGAAAGCCAAAAGGAGAATTTTACTTTTTTCCTGCTGACATTTGAAAAACAGGATTATACAACATTCGCATCTAGCCCTGTGTAACCTTCAGCAACAAGCCTTGGAAAGTCACATAAGAGTTACAATTTTTTAAGCTTTCTTTAAACAGTTAAGAACTTTCTTCAAATCCCTTGAAGGCAAGCATTAGTCTGTTCCTGACACCTTAGCCATTAGCAACATGCAGAGCGAGGCAGGGGGAAAAGAAGGTAGATGACTGCAATTCACCCTTTGGGTTCAGCATCGCCCTCTTTCTGCCTCAGATGGATCCAGAGCCTACTACTGGATGTTTGCTCACTCATATCCCTGGGCTTCTGGATGATCAGCTCTGACTTGAGAAGATGCCATCTTTAGTATCAGTGAGCTACCTGGCAAAGGGAGGGTACTACTCAGACAAGATTTCCGAGAGTTGGGTGAGATCAGTCATCCCTTGCCCACCCTGCTAGTACTGCTTGTTGTAGCACATGGTCTGTGTCACATTGATGGGAAAGTGGTCCTGCCACTGTGTAGCCTGCCGCTCCCTCCTCCATACTGCAGCATGCAATACACGCCCCCTCAGTGCTACTCAGCATGGTTAATGCTACAGAAACCAGACATTCAATGTCTGATTTATTTTATTATTTTTTATTCAGTATTCATTTGTCCATACTCTCAAATTAAACTGTTTCCAGAAGAACAAAAAAAGAGATTGAACCATTAAAAACCCTAATGTTAAGGCACCTGCTCAAATGTACCCAATTTTCAGAGCAATTGAGTCTCTGTGTTCCCCAAGAAATGCAGTTTTGAATCAGTGAAGTCCCTGGGCAATGCAAGTGCTCAGTAACTCCCCCAAATCAGGTCACTCTTAGTTATATGCCTACTTCAGTCATCGGATTTTGGCCTCAGAACTAACATGTGTGTGTGGTAATGAGTGGGGAGGGAGAAGCTGAGATTTATTTTCTTTTAAACTTCTCAGCTGCTTTGCTTAGAAGCCACAGACTGCTCTTTGTAAGTATGCAGCTGTGGCTAGTCCATCACACAGTATTTTGTTTTAGGATGAGACAAGCACCGAGTCAACGTAGCTCCTATTGTTACTTGTCTGTCATCCTATGTTAGCAGAATTCAATGCACGCAGTGTTCACCAAGGAGATGTGGCATTAGAGCTGCATATGTAGATGAAGGCTCTCCAGATGTGTTGTACTGAAAAGTTCAGAGCCTTGAGCACACAGCAGTTACTTTTTCTCCCCTTGGAATCTGTATAATTTGATGAGGCACCACAGACTTGATACTCTCAAAGGAAGTAATAGCCTTTGCCACAGTGGGTCACTCTCTGATGCAATGGGAGGAGACATCTTTGCAGTGCTTCACAGGAGTTATGCAATCTAAAATGTCAACTTGAAACATGTCCAAGCACTACTCAAGAAATAGCTGTAGCATTGAATGCTCAGGTGCTGGAGATGCTTGGGTACTCAGAGGGTATGTCGGCTCAGCTAAACGCCTTTCAACATGCCTGGGAAAACAATGGCACTTGCAGAAATTGAGCTATTGAGAGATTCAATTTGTAGGGAAGAGGAAGGAGAAGGAAATTACCTAATTGTTTCAATGCACTAGAAGAGGAATGTGTTTCTTGGTAGGGAGAACTCTTTTCCTGATGTAATGGTTTCAAATCCTGAGTCTCTCTTCAAGAGGAGGGATGTCATGGGTCTGTCTGGGATCAGTGAACTTTCCGCTCACTTCCCAGTGTTATTGTGGGGTACATTTGCCTTCCTTTGCAAAGGACGGTGATGTGTGGGCTCTTGCTTCCCAGTTCATTTCCTCAGCATACTCCATTGAAAGGACAAAGCATGGGGACTCTGAATGAAGAATGATTCTGGGGTAAGGTGGAGGCTGTAACCAGCCCAGATTTGATGCTCTCCTAATACAGCTCTCTTACTTTTGTTGCATAGGCATTTTCCTGGCTTCAAAGAATTTGCCAGGGTAAGGAAAACGTTCCATGGGGAAAAATTTTTCTGTGATATTTGCTTCTGTATACCAGATATTACAGCAACATCTCTCACTAGAGTAATTATATCCAAGTATTTAATCTCAGACATTTGAGTCACCCTTCACCAGTTCCCTTTTGCAGGGTTCACAGAAGTATAGGCAACACTGAATTGCTAAAGAGAAGGGTATGGAGAAAAGTCAGCAAAAGCCAAGGGTTAAAGAAAAAGGCCCAAGCTAAGCTGGGTAGGGCTGGCTCAGGAAACCAGAAGAAAAGCCTTAGAAAGCCTGGACTACAGCTCCAGAAGTCACTGAAGAGATGCAATGGTGGATCCTAAAAATGGTGCAATGGATCGTAATAACAGAGACATCAACTGCAGCTGCTATGCCACACACTGCCACCTCCTTCTCAGTAGTAGCTGTAACAGAAAGACTGATTTTCCTTGGCCTATACACCGAAAAGGCAGGGGAAGGGGCCATGGCCTGTTCCCGGCAATCTTGCGGCCCAGAGAGTTGCCTGTCTTCAGAGGAGCTCTGTGCAGCCTTGTCTCTTACATCCAACAGCTCCTTCCCTAAGCTTATTTAAGAGACAAAGGGAACTCAAAGCAGTCACAAGACCAACTCCTAAAGGGGATTTCTGGAGATGGTAGATGATGGAGGAGGTAGACCATCAAGGTCAGCTCATGCTGTGCACAAATGAATGTGTGAAGCGACCTGTGGTGCTGCATGGTGCAAGATGGGCAGAGGGAAGTCTCCCAATGTTCTTCCAAAGCTCCAGCAAAGGAACTTGGGTAATTAAGCACGCCAGAGCAGAGTTGGGTTGCATCCTTGACAGACAGGTGCTTACCAACGCAAATGGCTTGGGAAGAACGTGAGAGGAAAAGTGGCAAAATCCACTAGTCCATAAAGGTAATGTGCCTCTTCTCCCTGGATAAGTTATGAAGAAATTCACCACTTGGGGATCAGACTGCAGGTAACAGGCTGAGTGACAAGCGGCTGTGGCGATTGTGTGAAAGAAGGACATAAAAAGAGATGAAGTGACATTTAATTGCTCAATTTTTCTTGTTCCTTATCTTTATCCAAAGTGATCCTGAGAGATTCAAAACTCTGGTAGATATGTTTTTGACTTTGCAAATCAGGGAGTGAATTACACAATAGAAATAATACATATGATTTTTAATGCCAAGTGATTGGCAGCTCACAGTAGCTAAGCATTTTCAATGATCAGTTTGTAAGTTCATTGTCTAAAATTTGTTAAAAAAAGAGATTTGATTTAAAGACAAAACAACTATCTTGTAGTGAATTATTTGCTCATATCTGGTCTCAGATGTGTCTCATCTCCTCCCATAGATTTCTAAGCCTTTATGCATGAGTCACTAGCATATGATGAAACAAGAGATTTGCATGAAAAAAAATTCCTCCATCTTTTTAAAACACATTTCATCACTTCTTCTGTGCTTCCATCTTTTCTCTATACACTAAATCAGGATAGGAATAATATATATAGTCTATATACCTAATGATATCCTATGCAGTTTTTTGTTTACACCATTCATATTATTCATGCTGTTATTTTTTAAGCTGTTACTGATCGAGAGATTTTAAAACAATTTTTTTATCAGCAATGTGTACAATGTTTCAGGGACATGTTTTGGAGAGCTTGCTTTCTACAACAAGGTTTCTCATCAGCGTACCTTTTTAAAAATTATAATGTGTGATTTTTATTCTTTGCCAAAGAATCCTTTTTTCCACCCAAGACTGACAATAACTCAGTCTGCAGTTGTCTGTTTATATAGCTTCTAACTGCATTTCTTTTGTAATGATGTGCTGTGCATGCCATGCATGGATCCAGAAATACAACAATACAATAAATTAGAGAAAGATGATGACTGATAGTTGACCTATTATTTTTTACCACACTGCTACTGGCATACCAGGGATGCAGTTTTAACCAGGCGTTCCACTGCTATCAGTATCTTTTAGATAAGCTTTAAATAACCACTGGAAAAACACTCTGGATGGCTTTATGAAGATAATAACAGCAATTAAATCATGATGCTTTGGAGAGAAACCCTCAGCAAACCACAGATGACAATTTTTCAGTGAGATCTCTTCAGTCGGGTGTATGGAGACAGAGGAACCCACCACATACATAGGCAGGATTAATAGGGCCCTTGTTGGGCTGCAGCTGGCGTCGCGCCCCAGCAGGTGGGCAGGCTTTGGGCCATGTGCCTCCATCAGACCCCCGTGCTCCTGCCTGCCTCTCGCCCCATCCTTCTGGCAGCTGGAGGGGTGTGCCCCGCTGCTCTCCCCACCGCCCTGTAGGTCCCCTCCCTGAGCTGTGCCTGGCAGCTGTGCGAGGGCTGCGAGGAGCCCCGCTCCTGCTGCACACAGTGATTGCTGTTTAAGGGTATGCAGGGAGCAGTGGCCCTGGGATGGACAATAACTGTGTGCTGGGGCGCTTCTGGGCTGGGGAGGGGAAGAGCTCCTGGCTTTCTGGCAAGACAAATAGCCAAGCCCTCGCCAGGCTCAGCAAGCCCTGCCTTGCTGATTGCAAGGGCGTGGACACATTCCCTCATTTGCACAGTTTCTGTCAAAGATGGACTGCATATCAAACAGCTACTAACACCTCACTGCAATGGTCCACTACCTGTTTTCTGGTGGGTTATGCTGGACTTAAGGCATGAGAGGCTCTTGGTTGCAGGCCTGGGGACTCTGCAATAGCACCCACAGCTTTACAGGACGCTGCTTCTGCACGAAGAATGAGAACAAGCACTGACATTTAGCTGTGGTGGTGTTAGAGACTTCACTCTCTTCTTTTTCTTCCCTGTGCTCTTTGGAGGGTTGCCCCTACTCAAGGCCAACAGCAGCAAATGTGCGGTGGTTCCTCGCTGGTGGCTGGCATGGCGCTGCAGGAGGCTGGGCTGGCACGGACTGGTACTCTGGCACACTGGCTGCTCAGGGGACAATGTCTCCTTACCACGCTCACACCATCCCAGGGGAAGAATGTTGCTGTGAACAGCAGGGGCTGTGTTTATTCTAAATTGCCCACTGGACTGACAGCAATGAGGCGTGGTGGAGTCCTGTCTCTGCCTGGGATTGACAATCTGAGAGTTTTACCTATGGTAAAGTATTTAGCACTGTCCCTCTAGGGATGGGTGAGCCCTGTCATTTGCCCTCTACTCTTTTGAGGATAGCAGTAGAAGTGGGGCTTACCATTTGGATAGTCCCCTAGGTTTCTTTGTCCCTGGGTTCTCTGCTGCCTGTTGCAGCCACAGAGACCCAAGTCCAATCCGCATTTCTGTGTGGAGACATCCAAACACGTGTCCTGCAGGCTTTGGGAGGCCCCGTGCAGGAGCGGGATACCCCCAGTGGTGATGTCCTGCTGTTCTCTAGCAATTTATTGAGATGTTACCTAGCCCAGCCAGCAGCCCACCTGCCAGGGGTGCAGGCCACTTTCTCACAGCTGCCAGTCTACTAGTAGCTAATGGACCACTGGAACTTGCACAGAGTGCATGTAACAGCGGTGGGAGTGGATCCCTGGCTTTCCCTGCTTTGGGGCCTGCAGCCCCAAAGAAATGAGAAAAGCAATGGCAAGCTGCAATTTTGGTTTTGGCCTCATGTGAACACTGAGATGCAAGAGCTGTGGAAAACAGGTTTGTGAATGAGAAAAGCTTTGTTAGAGAGGAGGAGGGGACATCATGGGTGTAGTGGGAATACCCAAAAAGCATGAATAGCTTCCTGGTGGGTACAATACCTAAATCATTGCTTCATTTATATTCCTCCCATACCTAGATGAGTTCTCACTGACTTCATGGTGGCCTTCCAAATGTCCTGAGAGTTGTCCCTTTGCTGGCTTCCTCTGGGAATAAATAAAACTGAGCAGTTAACGTGGAGTTGTGGCTATTTGAGGACTGCTGCTTTTGTGGGAAAAAACTCGACATTATGCGTGTGGACAGCGAGCCAGCAGTGAAGCCAAAGTGAGGAATAATGGTGCCTTTAGAGCTTCTTTTCCAAATGCCTGCCATTAGGGTTTTAAGTTCTGAAAGAAGCTTATTGCTTTCAGGCAGGACTGTTTTACCACAAGAAAATTGGAAAGAGGAGGAAGAAAGAAGAGGGGAGGGGAGAGAAAAAAAGGAGTCCTGTATTGTATAAAAACAATTGGGACTTAGTGGAAAGTGGAATTGGTTACTAATGATCTGTGGCTAAGAAAGCATTAAACACATTCAGACTCCAGCCTCTGTGATGATAATACTCAGTGGGTGAGAGGAAGGCAACATGAATGTCAGCGAAGTAGGAAAGAGCTATAGTCCTGCCGCAGCGCAGTGTGACTGCTGCCCTGGTTTCACCGCTCAGCCGGAGCCTGACTGCCTGATGCCCAGTGGGTACCAGTGATGCAGTCCTACACTAGCAATTAGCGATTAGTAACTGCTTCCCTGGATGCTTCTTTTAGAAAAGCAAACAAACAAATTTTTGTCTAGTATCTGTCCATTCCCCACAGAGTCCTGTTGAGAGTTCGTTTGAAACAAGGCTGTGAGGAGCCTCCCCTGCAGCAGGGAAGAGTAGGCGTTGCCACTGCAGGAACTGCTGGATAAAATCCTATGGCTTGTGTTACACAGGAGGTCAGGCTACATGATTATTGTAGCAGTTCTTGCTGGCCTTAAAATCTATGTCATTCTCTGCTTCAGCAGGGCTGACTTACAGCCTAGAGGCTGTAACGCAGGTTGGTTTTGCAGTGAAATGCTGATGTTTGACTCTTCCTGCTGCCCACTGCCTGTGACTTTAATTTCTGCTACTCAAAAGAGTTAATCTTATTTACTGGGTTCATACAAACTGCTTTAGTTTTAATTTTGTTTTAAATATTTGTAATGCCAGGCACTTTTGTTGTGGCTGTAGCCTTTGTGAACAGAGAACACCTGACACGGCTCTTGCACCCCATGTCTGCAGGACCGCTTCTCCCTCGCCCTCGAAGTAGACCATTTGCCCTGTACAGCCCTTCCAAGAAGTGGGTCCTGAGAGTGTCCCTGCCCTATCCTGGTGTCCCTGCACCACTTATGCCTGCAGCCAATACCAGGACAGTGGGAAGAGCAATCTTTCTGGGGTGATTACAATCCCTGCCTGCAAATGTGTCAAGCAGCAGAGAGAAAGGTGAAGGCAAATGTTCCCGGTTCTGCAGACAGGCATGGCTACCCTAGTGCTGGACAGGCCTAAGTGGAAAACCTGGCTCACATTACCGTGTCAGCCACCACACCCCCAGGTAAGGGAAAAGTTCATGAATAGGTTCCAGTATCACTTCACGGTTCATACTGTGGTGTGCTGCCAGATATACTGGGTTTGTGTCAAAAACTCAATCCAGTCACAAGAACTGAAGACATCTGGGAACCTGTTCTGTTTATGTGCATGTCCAGGGCTCAGCCCTGTGAGGCGGTGAGGTTGGCTGTATATCATGAGCCAAAAGGCAAAGAATACAGGGATTGGATTTCATTTGGAGCCTCTGATTTTATTACTTTGCAGCATATTTTCTAGTTTGATGACTTCAGTCACAGGCTTCTTTGTTTATTTGCTCTGCTCCTAAACTGTGATTTGTGAAAACACTCCCTGTTGGCCCTTTTATAATTCTCAGCTTCCCTAATAACCTTAATTTTCTGTCCCAATTTTCTTCTTCAGTGTTAACACCTGCTATTTTATTTTTCTTTGTAAACTGGTAACTCTTATAGCGCAGCTCTCTTTAGTAGAGTGGCTACAGTGAATTGGTGTATCCTAATAAAATCTTGTTTTCATATGGAGCTCAGACACTAAGGAAATTTAAAAGAGGCGTAAACTAGTTTTCTAGTCAAACAACGAAAAATCAATTGTCTTCATTAGTATTGTATAGGAAATTCAACAGAAACAAATGCTATGGTCATTTCAGCCAGACTACAGCTTTTGATCTGATTTTTTTTGATACCTGAATTATTAGGGAAGGAAAGGAGGAATCCATTACATGCAATTTTTAATGTAATTAATATAAAAGAAATGTCATTTTTAACGTGTTGAAGAGTGCAACTATATGAACCAGTAGACACCAAACGGTTTATTACTCATCAGGAAAACACTGTTGCTGAGAAATCTTTTCTTTGTGTTGTCTCAGATACATGAGGCCTAGTTGTGCTAGTTCTCATCGTCACACCAGAAGAACTCCGAAAGTTCTTTAACAGACCTGAGGTGTTCTGTGTTGCAGATAATACGAGCCTCTGTTTATGTACCTCACTGGGTTTCTGCCTGGAATTGTCACATAATCTTGGTCTCATCTGCTTCTATGTAAATGTAGTGAAAACTCTTTGACAGTCCCAGCTATCACCCAGCTTACAGTGAGGGTGCATCATTCAGATTTGGCTCCCAAGACTGAATCCTGCATCAATGTAAACCT
This sequence comes from Athene noctua, assembly GCF_965140245.1. NCBI lineage: Eukaryota > Metazoa > Chordata > Aves > Strigiformes > Strigidae > Athene > Athene noctua. The sequence goes on from NC_134037.1 coordinate 78,637,892, forward strand.
TGGTGTGATATCTGTGGCATGACTCTGGATCTGCATCAGTGGATGTGAGAGGACATTTTCCCTCTTCTTTTGAGAGTTCTCCCAGTCTTCAACACAAGTACAGTCCCAGGGGGCACCTGGTAATGTTTAACTTCTTCAGCTGTTATCTCTGAGTCAGGGAAAGTGAATTATATCCTTTAGGTAAGGATTGTATATGGAGTGGATTCCCTCTTCCAGTTGTTTTGGACCATAATGGGTAGAGGAAGAGACTTCCCACATCACCTTCCATAACAGAAAAATTATACACAAAACTGGAGTGCAGATAATGCAAAAACAAGACATAATGAAAGTCCTTTACTGGATGCAGAGGGAAACATGGTAACTAAGGATGAGGAAAAGGCTGAGGTGCTCAATGCCTACTGTGCCTCAGTGTTTAGCAGTGGAACTGGCTGTTCCCTGGACACCCAGCCTCATGAGCTGGGAGATGGGGAGGGGAAGCAGAATGAGGTCAGCACAATTAAAGAGGAGGTGGTCAGAGACCTGCTACACCACTTGGATGCACACAAGTCTGTGGGACCGGATGGGTTACACTCAAGGGTGCTGAGAGAGTTGGCAGATGTGCTCGCCATGCTGCTGTCCATGATTTACCTGACGTCATGGCTAACTGGGAAGGACCCATTGGACTGGAGGGTGGCAAATGTGACACCCAGCTACAAAGGAGACAGAAAGGAGGATCCGGAAAACTATAGACCTGTCAGTCTGACCTTGGTGCCAGGGAAGGTCATGAAGCAGGTCATCTCGAGTGCCATTAAAAGTCATATAATGGGCAACCAGGGGATCAGGCTTAGTCAGCATGGGTTTATGAAAGGCAGGTCCTGCCTGACAAACCTGATCTCCTTCTGTGACGAGATGACCCAACTATGGAATGAGGGAAAAGCTGTGAATATTGTCTACCTGGATTTTCGAAAAGCATTCAACACAGTTCCCCATAGAATTCTCATAGAAAAACTGGCTGCTCATGGCCAGGATGAGTGTACCGTCTGCTGGGTCAAGCACTGGCTGGATGTTCAGTCCCTGAGAGTGGTGGTCAGTGGAGCTCAATCCAGCTGGTGGCCGGTCACAAGTGGTGTTCCCCAGGGCTTGGTGTTGGGACCATTTCTGTTCAACATCTTTATTGATGATCTTGATAAGGACATAGAGTGTATTATCAGTAAATTTGCAGATGACACCAAGTTAAGCAGGAATGTCAATCTGCATGAGGATAGGGAGGCTCTAGGGAGAGACTTGGATAGATTGGATCCGTGGGCCAATGTTAACGGGATAAGTTTCAACAAGGCCAAGTGCCACAACAACCCCATGCATTGCTACAGGCTTGGGGAGGTGTGGCTGGAGAGCTCGCTGAAAGAGAAGGATCTGGGGGTTCTAATTGACAAGCAGCTGAACATGAGCTGGCAGTGTGCCCGGGTGGCCAAGAAAGACAACGGCATCCTGGCTTGTATCAGAAATAGTGTGACCAGCAGAAGTAGGGAGGTGATAGTCCCCCCGTACTCTGCACTGGTGAGGCCACACCTTGAGTATTGAGTTTTGGGCACCTCAATGCGAGAGAGATATTGAGGTCCTGGAGCGAGTGCAGAGGAGGTCAATGAAGCTGGTGCAGGGCCTGGAGAACAGATCCTGTGAGGAGCGATTGAAGGAGCTGGGACTGTTCAGCTCGAGGAAGAGAAGGCTGAGGGGAGACCTCATCGCTCCCTATAACTACCTGAAAGGACAGTGTAGAGAGGTTGGTGCTGGTCTCTTCTCACAGGGAATTAGTGATAGAACAAGAGGGAATGGCTTTAAACTGCAACAGGGGAGGTTCAGACTGGTCATTAGGAAAAAAATTTTCATGGAAAGAGTGTTCAGACAGTGGAATAGGCTGCCCAGGGAGGTGGTGGAGTCACCATCCCTGGATGTGTTTAAGGGTCGTTTAGATGAGATGCTGGGGGATATGGTGTAGGGGAGAACTTTGTAGAGCAGGGCTGATGGTTGGACTCGATGATCCCAAGGGTCTTTTGAACCTGAATAATTCTGTGATAGTCTCTGGCCAGGATGAAAGCAGAAGTCTCTCTCCAAGTAATCACCCTGGAAATGGCTACCATAAGCAATGTACAAATGCTCTTACAACATGTGTATTCTTCACATTCACAGATCCGTCACTGATGTGTGTGTGTTGCTTACAAGAATTTATACCTTGTCTTCTTAGCATTTGTTTCTACCCTTGGCCACTCCTGGTCTAAACTGAAACAACTTCCTGAAGACCAATAGTGTTATGATGATTTTGAATTCATGCAAAGAGGGAACTGGAAGCTATGAACTGGTCTAGCACTTTTCTCAAGTGAAGTTTTCTATTACAAACTGACCCCTAACTCTATAATCAACACATTTATGAGGTAGGCGAATGTGTATGATTAATTATTTGTACAAATATTTCTAAAAAGTCCAAATCAAGGACTCTGGACCTGAAGAGGTAGATACAAAACAACATGAAGTCCTTGCTCCAGGAAACAGGCAATTTAGATATTGAACAAGACGTGACAAGTGGTACAGATACCTCTTCTGTGAGGGCCATCTTTTTGTTTGCTTTAAGTCTGGCTCTTCTAAGCTTCATTTGATACTCTCTGGTTCTTGCAGTGAATAGACAGTGAACAGTCATTTCCTATCTACTCACTCCACATCATTCATGAGTTTTCAGAACTCTATAAACCATTCCATAGTTTATTATAGTTCACCTTTCTCTGAGCTTTTTCCACCTTAAATGTGTCCTTTTTTGAGATGAAGGGACCCCAAACTGAAAAAATATTCAGGTTGCAGATTAACAGAGTCATAGTTATGTTTTTGTTTTGCTTTTTATTGCTGGCATTTGAGCTGTTTTTTGACCGCTGCTGAGCACTGAACATCAGATTCCATGGAACTGTCTAACATAACCCCAAGCTCTCACTCCTAAATGGTAACTGTCAGCTCAGAGTCCATAATTTTATTTCACTGTGAAGAGTATTTGTTCTGTTGCAAGGACAGACCTTCTGTTTCACGTCTTTTGGCCAATTATCTATTCTCAGCAGGTCCTTCCATCTTATTCCATGGCTGCTAAGTTTCTTTAGAAATCATTCATGGGAGACTTTGTCAAAAGCATTTTGAAATTCTGGTTGTACTTTGTTTGACTGGCTCACCTGACCCATATGCTTGTTAACTTCGAAAAACTAATAGATTTTATAAGGCAGAATCTCCCATTACAGAACTGACATTGGCACTTCCACATAGATTTCATTTAGACATGTATTCTAGGTAAAGTTTGTCTTTTATTATAGCTTTTACAGATCTGTGCACTAGTTACTAGCTTGCAGGTCTGTAGCAATCTCGTTCCTTCCTGATATCACATATGATAGCTTTCAGTCCTCACAGTGCCTGGAAAGTTAACATGGGTGACCACATACCCCTTTTAGTGATTCACCTATTACCTCCTTGGATTTTTTCAGAACTTTTGGCTAAATACTATTTGGTCCAGACAATTCATTAGTGCTTATGCTAATGTTACAATAGTTTCTTCAGAGTCACTTATGTTTCAGACGGATCCTCTGCAGTATTGCCTTCCAAAAAAACTTCTAGTGAGGAGATATCCTCAGTTTCTTCTACAGTAAGCAGTGATGCAAGTATTCATTCTACTTTTCTGCAACAGCCTTGCCCTCTTTGAGCACTCAGCCTGGTTGTCGGTGGGCTTCACAGACTGCTTGGCATGCTTTTTGCTCTGATGTGCTGGAAGGGGAATTTAGTATAACTTTTGATTGCTCCAGCCAACTGTTCCTCAAACTCTTTTTTTTTTTTTTTTTTTTTTTCCTGTCTAATTATATTTTTGCATTTAGTCTGGCAGAGTTTATGATCCTTTTTATTTTCTTCATTTGGATACAGCTTCTGCTTTTTGAATGATGCCTTCTCAATTCTAATAAATTCTTCTACTTCCCAAATCTTTAGCTCACTGCTCCACCACGCCTGGTTCTTTTTATTGTTTCTCAAGTTTTTCCTAACAGGCAGAATGCAATGAAGCTCTGCTTTCAGTAGGATATTTTTTGTAGTCCCTGTGCTGTCTGTAAGGATTTAAATATCTTATCTATGTCTTTTAGCTTATTTTTTAACAAGTTTCCTCATTTTCATATACTTCTACTCCTTAAAGTTTAGCACAAATGTGGTAGATTTTGACCTTTGCTGCTCCAGAGAGGATATTTGATCTAAGTATGCTATTGTCACTGCTCTTGAATGGTGCTTTTCCTATGAAATTCTGAACAGAACCTACGTAGCCTTTAGTACCATGACACAAAGTATTTTGAAAATCTGAGACAAACAAAATTTAGGGTAAAAAGGAGACTGGTCAAGTAGTTGTACCAGCATCAATGGGACTGATTTGAAGTCAAAATGGTAGAAGAGGTTTAAGAAATTATTTTTAAGTGTTAAACTGTTATGGAATTTATCACAGACCAGGAAAGAGGGAGTGTGGAGATGGACTGATTGAGGCTGTTACGATTGTAGGAGCAGAACTTGTGTCAACTAGATAAGATGTGAAGGAGTGACTGCAGGTGGTATCAAGAACAAGCAGAGAGGAAAAGATGGATCAGAAAGATAATTTTGGTAGCAATACTTAGAATGGATTTGAAGGGTGATCAAGAGACATTATGGTTGCAGGGTAAGGCATGAGAGAATAATATGGCCTTCCTCTATACTAATTCCTTTACGCAAACAAAGCTTCCTCTGTGCGAACTTGGTCAACATCCTGAATGCATTTGGACAACTGGGCCACCATCTGAAACAGTTTATATATTAAAAACTGATTCAAACCTTATAGAACGTTAGCCTGAATAATACATGATAGAAATTAAGGATTAGAAGTTGTGGGTAGGGCTGATGGCTTTGAAAATATACTATAGTGCTGCAATGCTATGCGATTACTTGTGCCATACTTCCCAGAAGATCCTCCAGTAAAGGAAAATTAGCAGAAAAACCTCAGGTCAAAAATGGTAGCAGGTGGCTAATCCTTCAATTAATTAAATCATTGCAGATGAACCTTCTTTATGCAAAGAGAGCAGGTAATTCTGCATTACTATTTTGCATGTGTGGGCTTTATTAACTGAGGAAATGTAATCATCAGTCCAGGCAGTGCTTTTCTCCTTGCCTCCCAGCCCCTGGATTAGAAATGAATGTGTGCAGAATGGATGTGTGTGGTAGTAGTTCTATTCTTTTTCCCTGATTTATTTGGTCCCAAACACGCTGAATACATCAGGCAAGTGTGCCTTTCTGGGTAACTGTGGACTGGAGGAGTATTGAACTTGGTATAATACGAATCTCTCAATAAATAAAAAATCTCCTACTAAATCTCTCTTTATAAAGGCTGAGAAGAGAGATCTGTAACATTCCACCTGTGTATGAATCGATTTCAATCAGCCTTTAGGAGGTTTCAGGCTGCGTTAGCTGTAGGATAGCATAGCGCAGCAGCGAAACTGCCCTCACCTCCCTTATTGACAGGTTTGTTATGAAACATGGAATATTTAGATTGAGGAGATTCATCCCAGTACTGCAGACACCCAGCCCTGGTATCTTCAAGCCTATTGTAATGCTATCCACAAGCACACTAGCTTCCCTATCACATGCAACAGGGCACCAACTTCTCTGGATAAGCCTTTTCTGGAAGCTAATTAGCTCTTTAAAGGGGGAAAAAAAAAAACAAAAAACCCACACATATTTTCTGGTTACTTTTTTTAGAGCAATTTCTCTGTTTAGGAAAATGGTTCAACTTTCCCATTTCAGAATCCCATGATTCAGATATGGGCAAGGTGAGAGGTTAGAGGCCTCGTTGTTAATGAAAGAAGCAGCCTCTGATTTTTACACTAATTGAAGCATTTACATTTTTCAGCAGAACTAAAATGCAAAACTAACACATTCCTTGGAGATTTATAACCCCACAATGGATTCTCCTATCCTCTCTCCCTTAATTACCCCAAATTATCTGAAGTCTCATGAAGAAGAAAGAAATTAATATTAATATTCCATTTAGAATATACTATAAAATGCAATAGAAAATGGAGGCAATAATAATGATAAAGAGGGTAGCTGAGATGATTTGGAATATATAATCTTTCTTCCCTTCATTGCAGCTTTCTTATACTAGAGTAATCCAGGAAAACTCTGTCTTGCATTCATTTAGCAGAGCAATTTTTGTGCTGCGTTGACTTCCAGTATATAAGTAAAAGCTTGGTAAAATATTGCTTTGTCTGTTAAATGTAATGTTTTGGCTTTGTGCCTTGATCAGAAAAAAATTAAAGATAAAACAAATTGGATAACTTTTTCTGAAGAGTTTTTGTACGTGGGGGCAAATAGGTGGGTAAAGTTTAGTAATGGAGAGTAGACAGTAAAAACATCAAGAAGAAAAGAGCATCTATAAACTGGACATGAAATGAAGTATAAATTATGGTTTATGTTGAAAGAAAGGTGGGAATTACAGTTACCTGAAGAGCAAACAGTGGGGTCAAATTACTCATAAGCTTCAAATGTTGAATCTGTATATATGGGCTGTAGGACAGAGGAGATGGTCTGCTTGCACGAGACAGGCAGAGGTGTCACAGGAAGGGTGGGCGAGGAAAAGAAATAAAGTCTCTTCGTTTGGATGATGGGTCAGAGAGGGGCCTGGGGGTGCTGATTGACAGCCGGCTGAACAGGAGCCAGCAGTGTGCCCAGGGGGCCAAGAAGACCAATGGCATCCTGGCTTGTGTCAGCAATAGCGTGGCCAGCAGGGACAGGGAAGGGATCTTACCCCTGTACTGGGCACTGGTGAGGCCGCCCCTCGATTCCTGTGTTCAGTTTTGGGCCCCTCACTACAAAAAGGACATTGAATGACTCGAGCGTGTCCAGAGAAGGGCAACGCAGCTGGTGCAGGGTCTGGAGCACAGGTCCTACGGGGAGCGGCTGAGGGAACTGGGGGTGTTTAGTCTGGAGAAGAGGAGGCTGAGGGGAGACCTCATCGCCCTCTACAGCTACCTGAAAGGAGGTTGCAGAGAGCTGGGGATGAGCCTCTTTAAACAAGTAACAAGTGACAGGACAAGAGGGAATGGCCTCAAGTTGCACCAGGGAAGGTTTAGACTGGATATTATGAAGCATTTCTTTCCACAAGGGGTTGTTAGGCGTTGGAATGGGCTGCCCAGGGAGGTGGTGGAGTCCCCGTCCCTGGAGGGGTTTAAGAGTCGGGTCGACATAGTGCTGAGGGATCTGGTGTAGTTGGGAACTGTCAGTGTTAGGTTAATGGTTGGACTTGGATGATCTTCAAGGTGTTTTCCACCTGAGATGATTCTGTGATTCTGAGAACAAAGTCCCTGGTAAATCTCCAGTGAGTCACTCACTAACTACTGATAGTGAGTTGCAGGTTTGTAATTGGCTTTTGCCACTCAGAGATGTGTCCCAGCTGCTGCCCCAAATTCCTTGCTCCCAGTAGCAAGGCATTGCTCTGGGCTCCCAGTGCCTGGAAGCTGGCAGTTATAATGTACGAGTGGAGGAGAGTGCTAGTTTTGGTTTGGAAGTGACCTAAGATGGAAAATAGTCTTGAGAATGTTTCTCAGCAGTGGGTTACCATTCACACTGAATGCAAAAGTAAATTCAAGTTCATCTCTAAAACTGAAGGCAGTTATATTTATATAAATTATAAATCTAAGTCCCATAACCACTTCTTCATGTTGTTCTATGTAAATTTGTTCTGCATTTCCATTAACAGGCACTCACTGAGAGAAGACAGAGACTTTCAAAGGACTCATCACCTATGAGCATCGTGGCTTACAACCGCCTTGGTGTTACGTTGTCAGCTGTATTTAGAACTATGTTATCCCATGAAAGTAATGTTTGATTTCTCAAACAATATTTTGTGTCAAAAATGTAACTTTTTAAAGGCAGGATGGATATAGACTAACCCACTACCCTCCTTGTTTCATAAACCCTTCTTTTCTTACTGTCTTAGTACGATGTTGGCAGGTCGCTCTAAGGGTGGAAGACATCAACCAAAGTGAAGCCCATCTGCAAAGCTGTTGCATATGGCAGCACATATTGGGATTGAGGATGGATTGTGGGAGAAAAGACTGTCATATTAAAAAAAACAACAACCCAACAACAGAGAATGATATCAAAAATAGTGAACAGACTTGAGATCAGCTGTGAACTAAAAAAGCCATTTTGCTGTTGCTTTAGCCTGAAAATAGCCTTTACTGTTTCTGTAACACTTTGCCTGCTTTGTTTTGTTTGCTCAGCTTTCAGAGGCTGGAGACGTGTCTGTAAGATGTACTAAGACATGGAGCTAAGTCTAGAAATATATAGAAGCTGTTCACGATCAACATCCAATACAAGTGGGGGCCTATGGTATATGGGACCATTGCAGGTGGCCTTAACTCAGCACTATCTCAAGTTAATACAGAGAAAGTAGAGGGAGGATACTATGGATCTGCTGGGGACAGGCGCGGCAGCACGACGTGTTGCGATGCTGCGTGTGCAGTGCAGCTAGCCCCTGCCTGGACTGCGTGTGGCAGAGGGTCCACAGCACACGTGCAGAACTGCACCTGGGGAAGCGCTGCATGGGCCTGTGCACTGCTGGCACAACTGCCTCGCCGACCGTGGTGACTCTGGGTTACTGCGCACCAGTACAATTGTGGAATAGCTAGGGGTTGTTGTGGGTTGGATGCTTTGGGTTCATTTTCAGTCTGGACCATCTATGAAAGGAACTTGTGTTTCTTAGCCTTCTCCAACAGGCAAAAATATTTGGGAGGGAACACTAGGTCCTAATGCAGTGGTTTGTTGTTCTGTTCAATATAATGACATTCAGTCTCATTTTGTTATCCTGCCTCCTTAGCTTTAAAGTGGGAATGAAAACCAAGCCAAACCAAAACCCACTGCTAAGGATGTTAGTAGTAGCTACAGGGTTTTGGTGTGAATGTGTGTTTTCAATAGTTACTAGTGAATATGTGACCTTTAAACATAATGGAATGGGGAAACTAGATTTTATTTCATTTAGCCTGATGTAATAATTTCAAAGTTATGCATTGCAAGAACATTTGCAATCCACCATTGAGAAACAGTAATGTGATGGATAAAGCACAGGACTGGGATTTCATTCTAGGCATTGCCATAGACTTTCTACATCAATTTGTCCAAGAAAATTAACCGGCCCCCTTAGCCAGGGCTTTCTTATCTGTGAAATGAGAATGATAATCCCACAATACCAGTCTGTGACAAATACATGAATATTACTCATATTTACTAAGCAGTTATTTCAGAAAACATTTAGCAAGAAAACCTGACTAAAGAAACGAAGGCTGTTACATTACACATCTAATGTGAATTGGGTGACACGTGCTAAGACTGTTGAATGTCCCAGGATGAGAAATTAAAATAATTTGTTTAAATTACTGAACAACTGATTGCTAAAAGTATCGTATGACCAAAGACATCTCTTACTGACTTCATAATGACTGAAAATTTCTGCAGCAGTCATAAAAACTGATGCATCTTAGTTACATTCCTCATTAATTTTGTTCATTAAGAGATATGAGACTAAAATGAGGCAATTTTATTAAAACTACAATTTGATTTCCAAATATTTTTGATTTGTTCTGCGGCAAACCTTTTATGGATTGCCTTCTTGTTCATCATTTAATGAGCTGCAAACTATTCTGTAAACTGTCACAGAGGAAAATAACACATATGAGAGGATGAGGAAAGAAATAAACCAGCACACGCTATAAACTGAACAAAATAAATACAAGGTATATATGCAAGCCTTTTATTACATGTCTTTTTCTGTATTCTACGTGAATTAGGGTAAGACACTGAATTCCAGAAGCTGCCTGGTACCTTTTCTTAATTCAGAAAAACAAGAGTGTCTTTCTTTTTTTCCACTCCTGTTTTCATTTCCTCACAGCTATCTCCTGTGCATCACATATAGAGTCTGCAGTGGTGCTCATTTGAAAGACAAGTGCCACATGTGTGTGCACGATGGTCTGATTGTGAAAGCCTTTCTTTCCTTTCCCCTTTCTGGAGATCCCAAAGGCCACATTTGTCATATAGTCACTTTGCTACGAGCATGTAATTAAATGTAAAGCACTTTGGGACGTTCAGCTGTATAAAGTATTGCTATTGAAATGCAAGTTGTTTTTCTGCAGCCAAACACAAAAGGAAAAAAACAAATAAACAGCAAAAAAAACAAATGAAAAGGTTTCTGGGGATAAAAATGTGAACACTGTTAGATAAATAAAACATTAGAAAGAAAGGAAAATACTTCCGGAAAACAAATCAATACGATTGAAAAAAAAATATTTGAGAAAGTTGACAGGCTAGCAGAAATTTCTAGCTTACAAGCTATTTACAGAGAGAAAATATGATGAATCAAGACACAATCATCAAAGTAAAAACCCTAGGTATTAAAATTTTAACTCAAACTTGTAGAGAGTCCAAATCCTTTCCTCTATGACATAAATTTGCACAGGCAGTAGAAGCTTCCAATTGCAGAATTTCTTCTGTATTTTACATCCTCGGAGACAATGTTTGTCCTTTTGTAAAATGAGTGTGAGATTCTGTTCTTCCCAATTTAGGACTGCTACATGACATATTAGGAAATGGGATTATTTATAAAAACTGGAAAAAAAAAAAGTAAGGCTTAACAAGCTCATCAATGGATAGTTCTATTTATTCACTGCAAAATGACATTTTTGCCATGATAAAACAGTGGCTTACCCTGAGTTGTGGTTCAGACATGGACTAGACCCCGGGTATGCAACCTTTCAGGTAAATGCCTGACCACAGGGCTGTAGAAGTATAGGCATAATCATGTATTTTTTCTCTCCATTGGTTCTGGTGCTTCATGTCCCACACAACTGAAGAGGGAGCTGTATGAAAGTCTGCCCTTCCAGCGGAGTGCCCCAGCCCTTGCACTGATAATAGGTGGTCGAAGGACAAATATCACCACATCCTACTCATCTTTGCTGTTTTTGGAAAGGGAACCAGTGTCTAAAAGCAGGGACACCCACCTGCTCCTTCTTCCATCCAGGTTGTATTAGGAGGTTACTGCTCCACCTCCTTGTAACCCCTCAGCAGAGATTACCACGCCTGCAAGATCTTCTGAGTGAGCTTCTGTGTTGGAGACGTGGGGGGGTAGCTTTTGAAGCAGGGCAGAGGCACACATTGTCTTCTGACTCCAGTTGTGCGGAGCGCTGCTTTTTTTTTCATTGAAAGTCTCTGGAAAGTAAGTGAAACTGCAACCAAAACAGTTTTTGTTGCCTACCTTGGCATTAAATACAGTGAGACACGATGTATACTGTACACATATTTCCCAGATAGCTTCATAACCAAAACAGTTAATTATCAACAAATGCTATTAGACTCCTAGCTTTGTTTCAGCCTTCAATGATGACTTCTCTGCAAAATTCATGTTCTGAAGGTCCAGGGTTGCTTTAGCATTGGTAGCTTTCTCGTATTGGATCATATTAACTCCTTACTATCTCCCACTGGGTCCATGCTGAATTGAAACTAATGGGTTGATGGCCGCTCTCTTTACAAATGTTCATGCTTCTCAGTTTTGGGTTGTTATGTGTTGAAGGCCAAAGAATAGCAGAATTGGGAACTGCCTTTCAATTTTCTAGTTATCCTCTGTACTTTTAGTTATTTCTGATAAAATGTCTCAAATGTGTCAATTCGCCTAGTCTTAGAAGTATGATTTCATGAAAACTGTCTTCTCCCTGGTTTACAGAATACATAGCCAACAAATGTTTCCATGCCAGGAGGACTTCCAAGCAAGAAATTGGACTACCTTTCCATGTTTTGCTTAAACTTGCTGTTTGGGCTGAACTGACTCTCCTGGAATTTGATAGTTAGCTTGAGTAATGCTGTGCACTCTCACTTTATTACTAGATATCTGATTTTGGTTAGATTTGGCAAATTCCAAATGTTAACTTTGTGTTTTCCCTTTGTTTGGGGAAATAACCCAATGTATTTGATTTCCTAAACCATAACTATAACCTAATAAGAAAAACATGTCTTGATGGTCACTTTGCTTTTGCCCTAGACTGCAATGCAGTGGGAATATGGACAAAGGACTCATCTGAATTGAAAGCTGAATTGAAATTACAGAGAAAGAACACACTTGCACCATTGAAACCTGGATCCATAGATGGTAGTTTTTATGGTAGCTTTATTGTTCATGTGTTTCTAATAACCTTCTCATTTCATCTTATTGTGAGTAAGGGGAGATGATGTACTGCCATGAATGCTAGTGCATGGTCTAAGCTCCAGCTTTCATTATTACTTCCATTATCACAATGGATCTTCATTGGCCTGAATTGCTAACATTCTTATAGGAACGATAAGACTAAAATGGCTCTACCTGTCATTCACTGACGTGTGAATCGACAATCAAATGATTGATCAATTTTTCTGTGCTTCAATAGCTTCTTTCAAGCCACACATCCTGAGATACTGTATAAAATGCTGCAGTTCCAGCTAAGTTTTCTAAAGGATAGGTAAAGTAAATTAGGCAATTAGACCTCATCTTAGATTTAAAAATTGAAAATCCATCAGCGTCTCTGTCTTGCAAAGAAAATACATTTCGAAATCTGAACAGAGAAAGTATCCTTACGAAGGAAAACTCCCAGAGTCCTGACAGCCTGCCTGTGAATGGCTTTCATGAATTTCTAATATATTTTCCTTTTCTTCATTTTTTCAAAAAACTTTTGACCTTAGAAGCTTTTAAGAAGGAGGAGTTTTGAAAGTGGAGCAATAGGAAATACTAAATATTT